>NW_006294418.1:714485-718051 GCF_000327345.1 Myotis davidii
TTCCCTCTTTATTTGATAAGACTAGATGCCCGATGCACTAAATTCATGCAAGAATAGGCCTTCCTTCCCCCAGCTGCCAGCACCGGCTTCCTTCCGGCACCTGGGACCCGGGCTTCCCTCACAGTGCCGGCTTCGACTGGAATGTTGCCTGGAAGGACATCTGGTCTAATTAGCATATTATGCTTTTATTATTATTGATGATTGTTCTTGAAAAATTCCTGAGGCATGGATTTCTCTTCACTCTGTTCCAAATAAAGCCAAGCCCCAAAATTAGAGCTACAGACCTCCTCATTTTATGCCCTGCCTTTCCCCTGGGGTGGACTCCTCCCAGCTCTGCACCGAGGCTGGAAGCAGGGCCTTCATTTTCACTGAGGGCCACTCTCAGTCTATGAGCGGGTACTGGGCATTAAATGGCTGGCATACCCTGGTCATCTTAGTTTAGCCATAATAGTTTTGAGCTCCCACCCTATAAAGAAGCGTGGCAGGGAGATCAGGCCTCTGATATTCTAGGCCTTCTGTGCCTAAGTTAGAGCTTTTATGCTATGAGTGGGAGCTAGGTGGAAGAAAGAAATACTCCTCTTGGACAAATCTGCCAGGAATGGAGCTTCTGAAACATGTGCTGACTGGGTGGAATAGGAAACATCAACAGCCTGCCCCTTCTGAGTAAAACTGTACCCCTAGACTGGAAGATAAAAGAAGAAGGGGCCCATCTCCTGGACTGCACATACCCGTCATATAGCTTCCATAACATGAGCTGAAGGAGTCGGGAGGCAGTATGGGCTTATATGCTAGCCTCTTGCTGTTGTGTCAGGAATTGAGTAGATTTAGCTGCTTTCCTGTGGAAAACAGTCTGCCAAATTCCAGAAGTCCTTCCTTCCCTTGGTGTAGGATTTGTTTGTTTGTTTGTTTGTGTTTTTCATTTGTTCAGGTGTTATCCACTGTACTTTTCTTATTTTAATTGGATTCTAAACCCACTTTACAAATTAATAGTAGATATTATTACTGTATGGGATATGTTCAGCAATAGAGTCTTGCAGATAAATGCTTTAGCTTTTTAAAGCAACAGTTCCTGCTCAGAAAGAAAAAACAAAAGGACACCACTTTTATTGGCAACATTTCATATTGAGTAATTTGCATTAGTAACTAAAGCTATACTCATAGTTTTCATCAGAACATGGCATCTGTCTCTTCAGACAGAAAGCACCTTTGGATGAGGATAATATATTGTGCTGCATCACTGGGTTTCTCATCTTGGCATTTTTGTAAATCTAATTATGAGATATATGCAGCAGTTGCTAACTCCCATTAATAAAATAGATGCAGCCATGACCTCCATTTTACTGAGTCTAAATAATCTAATACTCGATCTCTAAAGCACACCCAAGCTATTTAAACCTTCCTCCCCTGGTTCAGCAAAAGAACTGCATATTGTCATAAATTAAAGCTCACTGATGTACATATGGCAATAGAAGCAAATTACAAGTGTATGAATATGCTCACTGCCCCCAACCTCTTTTTACAAAAGAAAGCTTGTAAAAGGGTTTCTCTCAGAGAAGTTTGTATCTTAGAATCAGGAGAAATTTTTGGACTGGTAGACAAAGGACCTGCATCTAGAGAAGTGGAAGAAGTTTTGAGGGTAATTTTAAAGAGAATATTAAGGGACCAGCTGCCTGAATGAGAGAAAGAGAACAAAGAGAGGAGCTTAAAGTGTTTCTATGGTTCAAATATCTCCCTCATGATATATAAGAATCATATGTGAAGAGTTTGAATTATCTTGTTATTGCATTTTGGTCATCATAGTGTGTTTATTTGGCCATGATTTTATGTTTATTTTGGATCATTTTAGCTACTGCTCTCAATAGATTTCCAAATATAAAAATTTAGTGCAACTTGTTATCAATAACATGAGCCTAATGTTAAAAATTATATTCTAGGGAAACACCTTAGGTCTACAATATTGAGCAGAACACACAGGTGTTGAGAATGTCATGAGAAACAAAATCAGCATTGTCGTCTTAACATCTTAATACAATGTATGCTGTTTTCATAGTCACAAAGCATTTAAGCAGAAGAGGGAGGGGAATATGCCCATGCCAGGCACAGTCAAAGTCCTGAAAAATTCCTTTACAAATTTTGATAAGCAAGCTACTGGAGGTAGCATATGGCCAGCTGAACACTTGTTTATATTAACTATACTTAAAAATGTTGTATTTAAAATGCAAGTAATTATTTGCTTATTATAGAGTATTCTCTGACTTTTATATATCATACATACAAATTCTCATCATAGGGATTCTGAATGGCAGGGGTGCATTGATTTTATAACATTTGGGAGGGAAGCATCTAAATTAAACTATTTCCCACAGATAAATACATTTTTAAATCAACATTTAAATGAAGTTATTTAATTGAGCTAGTGACTTCTTTCTCTGTATGTGGTAAATTTTGTGGATGGTTTAAATAGATCAAGATGGTTGATGCTTTAGGTCAACTTCAGAGTCCCTTCATTTATGCTTCCATAGTTTATTTTGTCTATGGATTGTACTACAGTGTACTTTGGGTGTGTGTGTGTGTGTGTGTGTGTGTGTGTGTGTGTGTGTGTGTGTCTGTATTGTGTGCTTATGTGTTTGGAACATAACAGCATCCAGTATGTATTAAAGTGAATAAATGAATAAATAGATGGATAAATACCTGAATAAATCTAACGTGTGTTGTGTTGTATTTACCTCCAGATCCATCATTATTACATACATACACATTTATTCATTCCTAATTACACAAATGTCTACCACTTGTTAGCATGACCTCCATGCCTCCTATATTCTTCAACCTTCCCATGGAAGTGTTCCTAGAAGAGAGCTTTGGATTAGGGGAGAATAGCAGAAAGGGGACTGGATGACACACCTCATGTTGTGGCGGGTTCGAAATTTAGTACAGAATAAGAACTCAGGGTTCAACCGTGAACATTGAAACCTCAGAAATAAGAGAAAGGATCTATTCCAGGCTGAGAACCAGACAAAGCAGTGAGAGCACCATGAGAAATCAGCCCTGCACCCAAATGGAAGCCAAGAAGTTATATCAAGTTAAGAGTAAAAGGAACTAGAGTTGGTCTTAGGGAGCAATTAAAAATGAGAGGTAAGATTTTAGTTGCATAGACAAGCAAAGGACCTACTCAAGAACTTTTGAACGTGTTACATATCTTAGAAAGACCATATCTTAGGATGAAGGATAGGATTTAACAAGACCTTCCTGAAATTGTGCTAAAATCATTTCAATCATTTACGTTCAATTGCAGAAATAAAATAGTCATTTTAGTATATTTAGAAGCATGGTATTTAAAATTTCAACCATTTAAATAAAATCTTTATAAAATTCTACAAACTTGAAAAATCAAACCAAACAGCAAAACAGTCTAATTTTAAAATGTTGTGAGTTCTTTGGTTGATCTCTCCCCCTTCTCCCCAACCTCCCCTGCCTTTCCTATGAGGTTTGATGGTCTGATCGATGCTTCTCTGTCTCTGGATCTGTTTTTGTTCATCATATTCCACAAATAAGTGAGATCATGT
>NW_006294418.1:718601-725195 GCF_000327345.1 Myotis davidii
CCTGTGGATTCTTCTGAGATTTTTATGTTTTCCCGTCTTATAAGTATAACTAATGGACACAGACACTAGGGGGTTGAGGGCATGAGTGGGGAAGTGGAGGGAGCAATGGGGGGGATAAAGACGCATATGTAATACCTTAATCAATAAAGAAAAAATAATAATAAAATAACATTTAAAAAAAATTTTAAAAATGGTATGAGTTCTAAGTAGTCTGCATTTTTTTTCTTTCAATTTTCTTGCAATGTTTACCAAAGCTAACAAGAAGGAAGTTTTGCCCTCGCTGGTTTGGCTCAATGGATAGAGCATCACTGAAGGTTCCTGGGCTCGATTCTGGTCAAGGGCACATGCCTAAAAAAAATTTAAAAAATGGTATGAGTTCTAAGTAGTCTGCTTTTTTTTTTTTTCCTTCAGTTTTCTTGCAATGTTTACCAAAGCTAACAAGAAGGAAGTTTTGCCCTCGCTGGTTTGGCTCAATGGATAGAGCATCACTGAAGGTTCCTGGGCTCGATTCTGGTCAAGGGCACATGCCTGGTTTTTAAGCTTATTTTCCAGCAGGGGGCATGGCAGCACCCGATTAGTGATTCTCTCCTATCATTGATGTTTCTATCTCTCTCTCCCTCTCCCTTCCTCTCTGAAATAAAAAAACACAAACACACACACAAAAACAAGAAGGAAGTTTTAAGCCCTCTTGTTTTTGAAGTGAAGGTAATTTTTCTCTAATAAGCTTATTCTCCAGCAGGGGGCATGGCAGCACCCGATTAGTGATTCTCTCCTATCATTGATGTTTCTATCTCTCTCTCCCTCTCCCTTCCTCTCTGAAATAAAAAACAAACAAACAAACACACAAAAACAAGAAGGAAGTTTTAAGCCCACTTGTTTTTGAAGTGAAGGTAATTTTTCTCTAAAACTCTGGCAGATATCTTTTATGATTCCACTTTAGAACTAGAAGCAATAGCTGTAATATAATTAAAGCAAATTAGTAACTTCTAAAAAAATAACCAATTTACAATACTTTTATACTATAATTACATTTAATGACACATAAAGCCACAACTATTGCTCTGTGTAATTATACATTTTTCTCTAATTATGCAGCTAACTACATGGCTCACTTTAAATCAATGTCAGTGCACAATAGGTCAATAGAAATGTGTACAATTTGTTGCTCAAACTCAGCCTGCAATGTAGGTAGAGTTAATCAGTGTAAGGAGTTACCAGTTAATTATTTTTCTGTGTTCAGTCCTTTGCAAATAAATCAAGGGGTGTATGATTCAAAGTGAATAAACAAACAAACAAACAAAAAACCCTCAAAAATATATTGAGCCCTTGGCTGGTATGGCTCAGTTGGTTGAGCATCATCCCAAGCACTGAGAGGTCACCCGTTTGATTTTTAGTTAGGGCACATGCCTAAGTTTCGAGTTCAGTCCCCATCAGGTTACATACAGGAGGCAACCAATGGATGCCTTTCTCTCTCTCTCTCCCTCTCCCTTTCTCTCTCCCTTAAAAAAAAAAAATCAATTAAACACACACACACACACACACAAAACAATGTCCTTGGGAGAGTATTAAAAATAATAATAATAAACAAAATAAAATAAAATTACAAAACAAATGAGGTTTTAAAAAGCTCACTTCAGCAATTTTGGTTTAAGAAGTAGATTAATGCCTAATCATTCCTAGCCTTTATACATTATACATCTGCAATCTTCTACAATGGGAACTGATGTATAGAATAAGTAACCTGGGACGATTCAAGAAAATCAATTCACAAGGAAAGAGTCACTTTTAACAATGTGGTCTAATTATGAAAACAAGAATATTGAACATTACAGTCTAGAAAGTTTTTGATAATGCAAGTTGAAACAAACAAGACTTTTTTCAGGTAACAGTGTGTTAACCAGAAAAATCCATTTGTCAGAGCATCCAATTCCAGTTAATCAAGGTTTTCAATTACTTCCTATGAATTTTAATCCATAAATGTTACCCTCAACATAAGTAAAAATGATAGTTTCAAACGAGATCTTAAAACATCATGCAGGGGTAATTACACCACCTTTGCAGATACATGGGAGTCTATCAAAATTTGAAAAATCTTTGGAAAAAGACATGATAAAATCCTTTACTATTGTTAGTTTTTAAAATAACTTTTATTAAAAGACTGGAAATGCTTTTCTTTTCCTATTTTCAAATTGTACACTTTACAAAAATGAGATTTGAAAGCTGATTGCAACATTCTCTAATATAATCTATATATCTAAAAACCCAGCGACTGTTACAGTAGAATGATCAGGACAACCAGAACAACAGGTGGCTATGACACGCACTGTGGCAGCCAACCAGCCGGATCTGGGCTGGATCCCCCCAACACCCTAATCAAGGTGGGGCCAGCTGGCCAACCGCCCTGGCTGGCAGAAATTTGGGGTCCAAGGACCTTGGAGGTGCTCAGTCTCAGGCAGCTGTCTCAGGCAAAGCTCTCCTTTGGCAGAAGTGGACCCAGGATCAGGGGGCCAGAGTCAGGGATGGGTTGGGAAGGTTTTCCTGGTGGCCACAGCAGTCCCTGCGGCCTGTGCACAGCACCCGGTGTCTGGCCTCGGTTGGAGCAGTGGCAGGAATAGGGGCCACAAGCCTCAGGGGGCAGAGACACACAGCCGCCAGGAGGCGCGAGGCCCAACCTGGGCTCTTACTGCACCCACTGGGCCCAGCAGCACCAGCAGGGGGGCCATGGTGTGCAGGGAGGGGCCGGCCCCCCTACCAGAGGGGAAGCGATCCAGGAGGGCAAGGCCCAGAGCCGGCCAGAGCCCCAAGTGGCGTGGGCGGGGCTGGAGCTGGAAACCCTGGTGGAGTGTGCGGGCTGCAGGCCAGCGCCTTTTCAGCCTTGGCCTTGGAATTCTGCAGGTGTACTGGCTACCTGCGCGACAGAGGTCAGCCCCACTTTGAGAGAGAGGATGTGGTAGAAAGCAGGCAGGGCCACAGGAAGGGATGGGAAATGTGGCCATCTTCAGGAAACACAGCTGCCAAAGCCTTCAGTAACTATGATCATCTTTGGCCTCCGTTCTACAGAAGAGGAAGCTGAGACTCCAAGAAGGGAGCCTTCCACAACACCTCACCCACTGCTCAGACCTGACCCTGTACTTCAGTAACTATGAGCAGATCATCTTTGGCCTCTGTTCTACAGAAGAGGAGACTGAGACTCCAAGAAGGGAGGCTTCCACAACACCTCACCCACTTCTCAGACCTGACCCTGTGCAGCATTGTTTTCATTGAAAGTGGAAGATCCAAAATGTTTTCAGGTCTTTGCTATTTTAGGCAGGAAAGAATTTGGCACAGGGAGCTGGTGCTTGGGAAATCATCGGAGAGCTGGAGGAGTGGGTATTAGGCTGGTCCCCCAGGAAAGACTCCCTGGACAGAGAGAGGCGCTGCCCCCTCAGCCACAACTGAATTCTAGAACACTCTGGCACAGCTGTGACCCAGGGATTGGGAAACTACTGCCCCCGCAAGTACCCTCCAGCTCCCACAAAACAGGTCACTGGCTACTGCCTCTGCCACAACTGTCTGTGCACGGCCTGGATTCCGCTGCAGAAAACCTCCACATCTCTGCAAACATGGGCTGTGACCCAGGGATCGGGAAACTACTGCCCCCGCAAGTGCCCTCCAGCTCCCACAAAACAGGTCACTGGCTACTGCCTCTGCCACAACTGCCTGTGCACAGCCTGGATTCTGCTGCAGAAATCCTCCACGTGTCTGCAAACATGATCACTAGCATCAAACAGCCCAAACTGCGGGAAGATGCCTCTGCCCCACTTCTGCCTTCAAAATACTGTGCAAGCGCATCCAATCGGCAGAAACAAATTCATATCCAGAAACCTAGCTGCAAAGGAGTTTGGGCAATATCAGACTTTCATCTAGGAGTGAGATCTTGCCAATGTACCTCATGTGCCTGGTATTGATAAAAATGGAGCCCAGCTGGTGGGGTTCAGTTGTTGAGCTTCAATCTATGAACCAGGAGATCAAGATATAATTCCAGGTTAGGTTTCAGGCTTGATCCTCAGTAGGGGTGTGCAGGAAGCAGCTGATCGATGAGTCTCATCATTGATGTGTCTATCTCTCTCTCTTTCTCCCTTCCTCTGAAATCAATAAATATTTTTTAAATGGGGTCATGCTGTATATATGTGTTATAATGAGTTTTTCACTTCATAGATCACTAATGTCTTTCCTGTTAAAACCATACTTAGAGAACATTATTTATTTATCATTCATTTTAATTGATCTCAGAGAGAAGAAGGGAGAGAAAGAGAAACATTGCTCCATTGTTTCCTGCACTCACTAGACTGGGTATTGAATCTGCAACCTGGGCATGTGCTCTGACTAACAATCAATCCACCATCTGCAACCTGGGCATGTGCCCTGACTGGCAATCGATCCACCACTTTCTGGTGTATGGGATGATGCTATGCTGACCCCAAATTCCAGCCTCTAGAACTGTGAGAAAAATACATTTTTGTTGTTTTTTATGATATTTTGTTATGGCTGTCTGAGCTGACTAATCTTATATAATAAAAGCCCAGCAACCGAATCGTAGAACGACTGGAATGACTGGAACAACCGTGGCCCCGCATCCCGGCCAGCCCTGCCCCCTATCAGCTCCCATTAGGGTGGCCTGACTAGACCCCACCGGTGTACGAATTCATGCACCAGGCCTCTAGTGCATTACATAAAAGTATATGTGACATAGTCCGTGTTTCATAAATATACCATATAGTCAGCAAAATACAGTTATGTGGAAATAAAAGTAAGGTTTTTCATATATTTTACTTTAAAAATAATTTGTTTTTACAGCACAATAGATAAAAATAATGAAAATTCATATGAAGAACAATAATTGAAAATATACTGAAACTGCTGTATGTTTAATCTTCATACATTTTAAAGAAGTTTTCATCTTCATATTTTGAAAAAAAATCTTTTGGGGTCTTTAAGCTGTTCTAAATTTTGAAAGCTATCCAATTTACCGAACAAAGCTGCTAAACTTACTTTAGAGCAATATGCTTACTACAGAGCCTTTGTTAATGAAGATTTCTGGCTTTAAATGACATATCACAGATAACATTTACATGATAATTAACAAAACTATGAGAAATCTTCCTTTCCTTGATTTTAATACCCATTACCTTTTGTTGTTGTTTGATAAATCAAGTAATATATTAATTAGGAAGGTACTCTTTTTTTCCAGACAGAAAGATAAACAAAACTTTATTAAAACTAACCTTCTCTATAAATTCTGCATTTCTGCTTGATTATTATATAAAGTGCACCATTGCATAGAACATTTATGACATTTTCCAGCATGTAATTTTAATTACAATGTTATGACTATTGAAATTGACATTTGGAAGGCTACATGCCAATGTGAATAATTTTTAGACTACATGGATTTATTTAAATATTTTACTGTAAGAAAAAACAGTCTTTGAAATTCGTGTTTGATGAAGCCCAGAGACTCCCTTAAATTTTACATGATTTTGTATCTCTGATTCCATCGGCATTTGGTTTCTTTCTCCCCAGTCTCTCCATAATTCTACTTTACCCTCCGTATATTGTGCCCATTGTACTGGCTGGAGTGATCAGAAAGAGCATAGATCCTTTTGATCAAGATATATAAAAAAGACAAAGAGAGTAAAGGAGTTAATTTAAGCAGATAGACCTGCATTGATTCTTAAATATCACGCATATAGAATTGGTTTTGGTCAAAAACATGTATTTTATATCATGATGAACAGAATAGTAATATTTGCTATGAAGATATAGATAGATATACACTTTTTTTCTGAGATGGTAATTAACAAGACTATGGGAAATCTTGTTCCTAGTTTAAACCAGTCTTGTCCTATATAGTATGAGATATTTAACAGCTTCCCTGTTCTCTATCCAGTACATGTCAATTGCAGCTTCAAAGATAAGACAACCAACAATGTATCCAGATATTGCCAAATATTCTTTGGGTGGCAAAATCACCCAGTTGAGAACAATTAGTTTAAACAGAACTATCTGGATACAAAGTATAAGGAAAGGGGAGAGATGGGGGAAAAATAAAAGAAAAAGAAAGAAAGAAAGAAAGAAAGAAAGAAAGAAAGAAAGAAAGAAAGAAAGAAAGGGAGGGAGGAAGGGAGGGAGGAAAGGAGAGGTGGGGAGAGAGAAACACACAGAGAGAAAAATCTTACCATCTCTGCTTTCATTTGTAACAGTTCTTACCTAACACACATTTAATTCATTCTGATATTCAACAAGTTAATTGTGAATTAGAGCATGGATTCTAGAGTTCCGCTAAGGATCAGATTCCAATTCCAGTATATGTCTGTTTTGTAACACTTTGATTTTGAAAAATATATTTAACCTCTCTAATTCTCATTTGTATGTAAATTATAATAGTATTGGTACATAATGCATATATATATAAGAAATATATGTATATAGACACATATATACATATATATGTATATATGTGTATACATATATACGTATATATGTGTGTGTATATATATATATATATATATAGAGAGAGAGAGAGAGAGAGAGAGAGAGAGAGAGAGAGAGAGG
>NW_006294418.1:725357-735678 GCF_000327345.1 Myotis davidii
AAAATACTTAGTAAGATGCACAGTAAACAAAATTTTTTTATATATTATCAACTTTGTCATCACAAATTAATCAAAATCCTATATTAAAAAATGAAGATGCTGTATCTTAAAAGTAACTATATGAAACTAGGAAGAACATTAAAATGATGACATATTAATGTTTTCCAAATTTCACTAAGAATAAAAATGTATTTACGTTAGCAGATCCATAATTTGTTTTAAGAACATTTATTCACATAAGTAAATATTCAATTACTTTGAACTGATTTGGTGGGGGTAGTATAAAACTTTAATTTGGTCTACTTTTTAAAGTACACTTTTCAAAGGTAAGATGGTTTTTATTTTTATTTTTTTGGTCATGTACTTAGTAATTCCAAGGACTCAGCCCTTCAACTAAAACTTTTAAAGCAGTAAGAGTAATGGTGTAGGTTTAAAGTATTAAAGTGTTTACAAACTATTCCATAGTTCAACAAAACATATTTCTACTAATAGGGATCAGTGTGAAAATGCTTTACTAGTACAACTGTTTACTTGACCTCCACAATATGTGCAAATGCACTTCTAAGCTAAAATAATCTGAATACTCTCCAGTGTGAATTTTGTGCTAGTAGAGTGGGTATGTGTTTGAAGCCTTAACCCAGCCATGTTTACCTTACACAGAATACACTTTGTAAACTTTAAATTCAAGCAATATTTACCAATACAGAGCTTTGAGTTTTTATTCTTAGTGAACCAGTAACATCACCTTAAAAACTCAACATATTTATACTTTGAACATGCAGATTACTTAAATTGCAGAGTAATCCACACTAATAATTACAAAGCTACCTAGACAGTTATATGTAGATACTAGAGGCCCAGTGTAAGAAATTCATGCACTGGGAGTGGGGTTCCCTCAGCCCAGCCTGCCCCTCACTCCGGAAGCCCTCAGTGGATGTCCTATTGATGGCCACAGTCTGTCAGCAGAGGCTCAGAACAAGAGTCCTGTGTGTGTGTGTGTGTGTGTGTGTGTGTGTGTGTCTGTCTGTCTGCTGGGGCCCTGCCTCCAGCCACACCGTGGAGGCTTGGAGCAGGTACCCCCCTCTCTGTTGATCTCTCAGGCTCCTGGCCTCCACTACACGTTGTACTCTCCCTTGAGCTGTGGCCAGGGTGGGGTGCTGATTGCAGGCTGCGCTTTCCTGCTCACAGATCGCCATGGCGACCCAGGAGCAGGTGCACACGGGTTGCCTGAAGGCCACCCTTTCCTGCTCTGGGATCGCCATGGTGACCCAACAGCAGGCCTTGCTGGGTGCTGCCTACAAGCTGCACTTTCCTGCTCACCAATCGCTGGATCGCCAGGGCACCTGGGGTCAGGCCCTGCTGGGTGCTCCCTGTGGGCAGCACTTTCCTGCTCTCTAATCGCCATGGTGTCTTGGCTGGGGGTGGGGCTTAGGCAGTGCAGGTATTAGACAGCACATGGGGTCCGGTAGGGGGTGGGGCTTAGGTGGCACACGGGGGTCCCGGCTGGGGGCAGGGCTTAGGCAGCACAGGTATTAGGCAGCACATGGGGTCCGGCTGGGGGTGAGGCTTAGGCGGCACACGGGGTCCCGACTGGGGGCGGGGCTGCACACAGGGCCCAGATGGCAGCTCGGGCTTCCTGCCCTGCCAGCAGTATGCAAATTAGCCGCCATCTTTGTTGGTGGCTAATTTGCATATTGTGCTGATTAGCCAATGGGAGGTGTAGCGAAGGTACAGTCAGTTACCATCTTTGTCTATTATTAGATAGGATTAATTGAGAAAACAGATGTCGAATGCTTACTATGCATCAGTACTCTGGGCTGATTCATTGAACAACAACAACAAACTTGTCTTGTGGATTCACCTATAAAATTATACCTACTGTGTGACTTATCTATTTTATTTTCCTCATAGAAGAAATTATAAGCTTTGAAAAAGGCATCTCAAAGAAGTATTTTCATATAAAAAACATACACTTGAGATCTTCAGTTATCTCCTCTTGTAGATATTTAAGAAATTAATTATTCAACCTAGAACATTTGTCAAAAGAAAATTTTCATCCCAGAGTATTTTGCCAGTATTAGTTTTGAAACTACAACTCAATAAATTCAAAAATCCAAAGTAATCTCATGTAAAATTGTTGCAGAGAGGGCAATGACACAAAGAAAGGCAATGAGCTAAATTTTCCTTAGCTGACCGTTTTGAGTAAATTAACCAAGTTAGACTGAATTATTTACCTTTCATTTATCCCTTCAACAAATATTTATTAAATGTCTCCTTTGTGGCTATTTAAATAATAGTCATGGGAAAGAGGAGACTTTTTTTCCCCATAACTAGCTAACTCATTAAGATGATATTAACTTTTTTTTTCCCCATAAATAGCTAACTCATTAAGATGACTTAAGGAGGGAAAAAGAATTTACTTGGAGTGCGTTAACTGTACAACATTCTCTAAACAACTTGAATTAAGGAGGCTTGAAAGAAAGGGCAAATAAGAGTTGTAGGAAGCCACTGAATACATCTCCAAATTGGAAGTGAACAAAGAAAAATGCCTATAATTACAACACAAGCCCTGGAATGAGCATCCTCCAAATTTGGGCACAAATAATATTGTACTGGGACAACTGGGTCTAATTTAGAATATTGGTAATATCTGATCAAAGGCATTTTTAATGGAAATTCTTGTGTTTCTTGGAACTAGAATAGACTGCATTTATTATCAATTAATCTACAAATTCATATATTCATTTTTCCTTCAATTTGACCAATTCCCTCAATGCTTAATTCTACACTGTTTTCTCTAAACTCCAGAACAAAGGCTAGATGCATCTTCATTAGCATGATTTTCTCCAAAAAACAAAACATTTACCACGTAGCAATCTGCGATATTGGAGGAAGGCCAAATCATCTCTAATCCTTCTCAGTAAGGAAGTTTCCCAGGTAGCTGCAATGTTGTCTGTTATATTTGTCACCATGCTAGAATCTATTTGCTTGCCTGTGGCTCTTCCTCTTCATCTCTGGCAGATAAACCAACTCTAATCTTTTGGTGCTATACCAATGAACACTTGCTGGTTCTTCTAAGAGGTAATTTCTTTCTCAGGAGGTAACCTATTTTTCTTATCTCACATTCTTATAACTCCTGGATGTAACCACTCTGACACTTATACTTTCTGATGCTAACACTGAATGAATATATTATTTATGAAAGGCCTGCTATGTATACATCCTCCTTCAAAATACCATGCTATCCTGAATCTGAGGATTTGTTTCATCTTTGCTTTCCTCCCCTTATTCAAAAAAAATTTTAATCTCATTTCTCAACTGAAATTCCTTTACTATTAGTCTTCCATAGTCATCCAATTTCCATTTTCACTTTATCCAAACTCTAATAATAATTGTTGTACGTGCCACGAAACAAATGCGTATTGAGGTGCTGTTACCAGGTTCTGTGCTAAGGTGATATATCTAATATGTAGAGCAGTAAATACTTTTATATCATCTTATGAAATTCCTTCCATAATTATTTTTAAATCATATATTAAAAGTCATATTGGTATTCATTCTTTCTAGTATATATATAATCTTATTACCTGTTTAAGGTAATTTATTAAATATAAGAATCACATACTATATTTTATTTCATTTCCTCATTATCTTGTCTCCAAGTATATATTTAAAATGCTTACTTAGGAAAAAAAAACTTAAAAAAATGGAAATTTGGCATGAAACTTTGTTCCATGCAAAAAAAATAAACATGATTTAAAGTACTCAAGCTATCTCTAAATCAAAATGTAATTTTGTAAATCAGTCAACTAAAAGTGACCTGTTTATAATGAACTGCACCTCCCCAGACTCTGCTGCCAAAAATATTCTTTTAGCCATGTGCTTTTGTGAAAAATATATTTATATTAAAGTGTAGAGATTACACAGAGTTTCTCTCATAAGTCTGTGAAAGAGATGTTTCTTGGTAAGAGTAAAACAAGGAATGTGCTAGCAGAAACTTCTAACCTCTATTTAAGACCTGGTGCCCACTGCCCTATGGGGACCACAACTGTGGAACCATTTAAATAGTTTGTGCAAACTAACCAGACTTTATCTCCAAGCACCCTTCTACCATGACTTACATTGACATTTATTATTTTAGGTCTAAATTGAAAACTCATTAATATTTAATATAATATTGTTGTAGATTTACCTACATACCTACTAATATATTTGCTCACCGTTCCTCTTGCATCTTAAGACTGTTATTTGGATCATTTTTCTTCCATTTAAAATAGAACCTTTAATCTCAGAGGAAAGGCAAGACTGGGTGGATGGGTAGGAGGAGATCAACCAAAGGAATTGTATGCATATATGCACAACCTATGGACTCAGATAATAGTGTGGTGAAAGCTGGGGGGAGGAGGGGTCAATGGGGAATAATAGGAGACTTATGCAATACTCTCAATAATAAATATTTAAAAAATAAGTAAATAAAATAGAACCTTTAGATGAAATATTTCAAGATGGTAGCATGGGTGATCCAGCACTCACCTTGGTCCATGGACACACCAAATCCACACATAATAGGGAACCATTCTCACTGAAAAAAAGACCTAAAAACTAAATGAACAGCTCCTCCACAACAAAGAAAAAAAGGACCACACGGAGATATGCAGGAGAGCAGAGACAGTTTCACCAAACACCCCACCCCTGGCATGACAACGGTCAGAAGACCCCTCACAAACATGAAGCTTCTCTCAGGAGGGGTTGGGGTCCATGCCTGGATCAGGCATTCCTCACTTTGAGACCTGCACTGGAGAGATGAGACTCCAAGAAACACAGGCCAGAAGATTCCATACTTGCTCATTCCCATGGCCTACCTACCCCAGTACCTCCCAGAAAGGAGAGGATACACGCATCTGGGGCCCCAATTTATGCAATTTCCCAAGAGGAAGAGGGCTGTGGATACCAGAGTCAGTCCATCATATCTTTCTTTTAAACTGTCATTGGACTCAGGTTGTAACAGAAACTTTTTAGTCACTAGTGATCATTGTATCGCATATTGCAGAACTGCAGTTGCCAATACTTTGGAAAATATGAACTTAAACTGGCTTTTATTTGAGGGAAGAAAATGCTTATGTGCCATTTTAAAACCTTTTAAAAGATTGATTCATTTAATCCATTCTGGGAGGTACTTGATGTCTGATCAAAAGCCTTTTGAAAGATTGATTCATTTAATCAATTATAGGAGACTAGAGGCTCAGCGCATGAAAATCATGCATGGGTACAGTCCCTAGGCCTGGCCTGCGATCAGGGCCATCTTCCCTGGCTGCCCACAGCCGACCCCACCCCCTGCCACCACCCACCCCAGTTCCCCTTTTGCCATAGGGTGATCAGTGCCTGGAGGGTGATCAGTGCCTGGTGTGTGATCAGTGCCTGGAGGCCAGGGGAAGGGACTGAGAGGTAGGCTGTTACCGCTTGCTCGCCCACCCTGCCCCCACCACAGGTTGCCCTCTGTGTGTGGGGCAACCGGGGGGGCAAGGGCCTTGGCCTGGCCCCGCATGCATCCCCCACCACCCAGTCCGTGTTCCCCATTTGCCATCAGGCAGTCGGAGCCTGCCGGCCAGAGAAAGGAACGAAGAGGTGGTCAGTGCGCTTCACAGTGACTAGTCCAGCGGTTGTTCTGATTGTTTTGCCTTTAGAGTCAATTTGCATATTACCCTTTTATTATATAGGATAGAGGCCTGGTGCATGGGCGGGGGCCAGCTGGCCTGCCCTAATGGGGGCCCCAGATCTGAGTGAGAGGGTCCAAACTGGGGGGCAGGGTGGGCCTGGGCAAGAGGCCATGGGTGGTTTGCACCCTGGCCACACCCCCGTTGGTGGCCAGGGTCCCCACTAAGGGCAGAGCTGGCCTGGGTGAGGGACCAGGCCCCTGACTGGGGTTGGGGGGTCCCCAATGGGGGTGGAGCCAGCCTGGGCAAGGGCCACAGGAGGGTTGGTCAGCCGTCCTGCCCTCAATCAGGGTGGGAGAGGCTGATCAGGTGTGGGGCCAGTCAGGGAGAGGGCTGGGATCGCTGGCCACAGTGGGGGTCACAGCGACTAGTCATCTGGTCGTTATTAACATTACAGTCACTGGCTTTTAATATATATAGCTAGCTGATAGCTACCCATTTGAATATCTCAAAGGCTCTGTTACAGTGGTTCTCTACCTTGTAATGCCATGACCCTTTAATACAGTTCCTCATGTTGTGGTCACCCCCAACCATAAAATTATTTTCGTTGCTACTTCATAACTGTAATGTTGCTACTGTTATGAATCATAATGTAAATATCTGATACGCAGGATGCATTTTCATTGTTACAAATTGAACATAATTAAAGCATATTGATAGATCATAAAAACAATATGTAATTATATACGTGTTTTCCGATGGTCTGAGGTGACCCTTGTGAAAGGGTCATTTGACCCCCAAAGGGGTCGCAACCCACAAGTTGAGAACTGCTGCACTATTAGAAAACCAATGGAAGAAGATTCAATTTACATATCTCCCTAAGAACTGATTTCCAAAGTTTTTCTTCTCCTGCTTTAATAGATGGAGTACACCATGCCCAGTAGCCCAGAGTTGTTCTCTTAGCTGCACATTCAGCAGTCAGTATCGTCTCAAAATTCAGCCTGAAGTGTCCTAGCCAGGAAAACTTGGGTCTGTGCAGGAACAACAGGCACGGCAAGTACTTCCATTTATAGTGACATTTAGTTTTCTTTTGTGTTCGAATGCAGCCCCCAAAACACTATTAAAAAGTTGGGATGGGGGTAAGAGTGGGAGCAAGGAGTCTTCCATCATGAAATCTAAATAGACCCACTGAATCATGGAGCAAGAGTGCATTGTGCATCCTTAGCATCTAACTTAGCACACACAGCCACAAGTGATGTTGAATATATGAAACACATTAATAATAAATGTGAATAAGAATTATCTTCCGGATACTCTGCTGAGTATGAGTAGAAAGGCAATGAGGCAAGCTGATAAATACCCACTTTTATAACCTTGTTGTTATTTAAATTTGAATATATGCAAATGGATAAAGATATTATTCATTCAGAGAATACTATTTTCTCCAGTGCACTATCAAGCTATTTTATATACATTATCACTAATTATCACATTAACTCATCAACGTAGGCCTTAGAGTTCCAGATAATAAATAAGAAAATCAAGGCTTAAAGCTGCATTTCCATAACTCCTGTATCTGCTGGTTTCTGAATGAGCTTAGCAGTGGGAAGCAGCGACTACAATGCGAGGAGAGACGGGTTTTCCTTTCCTTCTTTCCCTTACTTCACATCTCTAGCATCAGCTACATCTCCTCTTTGGCTATGGCTGTCCTAGGACAAACTGGGACCAATACTACAGAATCTCCCCTTTTTCTCTCCTCACCATCCACTGCTGCCTTGTAGCTCTATACCAACTATATGAAGGTTTCCTGCCTCAGGTTCCCTCTGTTTAAGCACTGAGTGCTTTCTAGCATTCTGTATGAATTCTCATTGATATACCTACAGTCTTCATACCACATCACGCTATTGCAAATGCAACAATGTAAAATTGTTCATATGGCTATGTAATTGTTTGTTTATAGGTCTATTTTCTCCTCTCCTATGAGCATTTGAGATCAGAGACAACATCGTTTCATTTTGAATCTTTAACACCCAGCACATGGCCAAATGCATTATAGTTGCTCAGTAAATACTAGATTATAAAAATAAGAATAAGAAACTAGCATAAATAGAGTATGTAACTGAAGATAACAGGTTTCTGAAACACTAGCAGCCAAGAAGAAAGCTACCTTCAGTGTACCTGACCTAAGCAACAGTTGTTGAGCATGCTTTTAAATAAAATATGTTTCTTTTCAAATAATGTATTTCTTCTATGTCTCACCACCCCCGAAGCCCCTGCTTTGGGGAAGGCATGATTCCACATTTCCTGTACCTGATTTAGTTCATTTCAATGTAAGATAGGTTTTCACCATCTAACTACAAAGATGATAATATTAAAGTGGATACTTCTTTGTCATCATACAAAATAATTGACATTAAGTTAACTTTGGAAATTACCCTTTATAAACCTATTTATTTTTTATTTACTTAATATAGCTTAATCCACTGCATGCACATACAAAAACAAAATGTGCATTTTATAACATTTTCCTGCCATTTGGCTGAAACTTCAGTTTCCAGGACCAATGAGTCAGGTTTCCAATCTATTTTAATAAGTTTGTATAACTCGATCCCCCCAAAAGCCTTCCCTCAGACATACAATGTTTTGTCTTTTATTTGTTAGATCATCCATTTATACATATTTCATTTTAGTTCCTTGTCTATTTTATCAATTGTGATTGCATTAGTGGTACCTAGTCCGCTCCGTATTACTAAATTAGACCTCCACAAAGGTATTTTAAAGTAATTACAGTTTAATTCTAACTGTACCTAAGGCTGAACACTTTTTTGATCTTTAAACGTATTGGTTCAATAAAGGCTTCATATTTAATCGTAGTTAAAATGTATTTTACAGTAAGAGCAAAAGGAAATACTCTATCCTCTCCTTATATTCCTCAAGTAAAGTAGTCCCTAACATATATATATTTTAAAAAAAAGCTTAAGTTTTTATTTCATAACTTGCTTGTTACTATATTAGCAGTAACCAGTTGTTTAAAGCCATCAAACATCAAATCATTTGTCCTATGAAAAGTGAACAACAACTAATACAATTGAAAATACTGAGGGTTGCCCAGCCGGTGTGGCTCTGAGGTTGAATGCCAACCCATTCTCCAAGAAGGTCGCTGGTCTGATTCCCAGTCAGGGCACACACTCTGGTTTCAGGCTCATCCCCAGCAGGGAGAGTATAGGAGGCAGCTGATTGACAGTGATGCACCCATGTTTCTCTCTCTCCCTCTTCCACCCTTTCTCTATAAAATCAATAAAGACATATTTTTTAAAAAAAATATATTTTTAAATAGTTATTACAGCATGAAATACGATCCTAAATCTCCATAGGAATTTGCATCTATGACGGAAGCATATGTTGTAATTTCTTTTTAAAGAGGTAGGCAACCCTTCTGACACAATTTTCCAAATGTGAATTTATTTAGATGTGAGTAGAGCTGAATCACCGGCTCTACTTAAGCAACCTTTCCTTGGCCTCATAAAAATAATTAGATGACAGATGACCCTTTAATATTCTTTAGTCATAAACTTACACTGAAAACCCTTGGGCATTTCTTGTTTAGATTAGTATTGGTCCTTTGTAGATATATAGTACATTTGTTGCATGTAATAAAATGGAACAAACTACCAAAAAAGTCGTACAAACCCATCACTGAATTAAGTGCTAATTGCCTCATCAAAAAAGTTATTATATATTCCATGTGTATCTAAATAACAAAAATATTGTAATTTAGTATGTTGGAAATATTTATATTTGCTTTGGAAAATACTACTCATGTCCAAAATGAAAGAATGACACAGGAAGATAGAAAAAAAATATTGAAGAGAAAGGGAAATATAAATTGATGAACTAACCTTTGGAAGAAAATTTCAACAGACAAATAGGGAAAAAAATTGGATTTCAACACAGATACTTTAGCCCAGGACAAAACAAAAGTCTTTGACAATAATAAGGATACCACTGTATCTAGATTTTGTTAAAGTAAGACTTCTATTTCTTTCTTCCATAATAATTATTTCTATTTCAGAAAAAAACATATTTATATATTAACAATTTACAAATCCATGTTTTGATATGTGTGCTTCAAGTTTTTGTGGGTTTTTTATTTCTGACTTTAGGGGCTGTGCAATCCAGTGCGATGTATAAAGTAGAAATATAGTAAATCTCGTTTGGCAGAGATTGCTGACTGCAATTTGATAACATTTGTCTCAACTGCAGGCTCCTAAAAGACATGAATTGTTAATACCAGGAAAGCTACAGTCCTGGCTGCTGATCCACACAGATCTTCCTAACATAGTGGCTGGTGAAAAGGACCATTAGTTTCATCCCAAAAGGTTCCAGGCCCCTAACCTGCCCAGTGAAAGTGAAGCACACCGCCATACTGATGTGGATTTACCCAGCATTAAAAACGAGGAGAAAAAATGGAGGAGCTATGTGTATAGTGAATTTGGTACAATAACTATCATTTTCCTCTGACTCTCATTCTTCTCAGCAAAGCATATAGATTTCTTCATCTTACTCTTCTTGTACTTAGACACCAAAAATTTTAATTTTAGAACTAATTGGAATGGGTATCAAATGATATTATACTATGTATTCTCTCTCTCTCTCTCTTTATATAT
>NW_006294418.1:736363-741250 GCF_000327345.1 Myotis davidii
TAGAATTATCCAATATGTTGTTTTGGCTCCACTGTCTACAAAATGCCTACTTGTCTCTAGAACTATGTGTTAAAAATGGCTTTCTTAAATAATATTTCACAGATGTAAATTTATTTGTGGGTATAAAAAGTAGTAGAATTAATTCTGATAAAGTTTGTAATTCAAAGGAAAACTAATTAAAGGATCCTTCAAAATAACAGTCAACAGCAACAAAATAAAATATTTGGTGTATATTTGATTGGCTAGAGATTATCGGTAGTTTTAGGAAAGTAAAACAAAACAAAACAATGGGAATATTACCATCAGAGAGAGAATAAGATAAGAAAGCAATGTAACATGATTTAGCTTTCTCAAAATATTAAATTAAACAACAAATATTTATACATGATGACAAACCATATAATAAAAAATAAATGATAAAATATGGTTGGCTGACCACAGATATAAACTAATAACAAAGATTTTGAAATTCACACAGCTATTAAAAAGTCTCAAGATTAAGCCTAATTTTAAAGGGATAAAATTTTAAAATAAAGGCTGAAAAAGCATGAGATATGGGGCAGGAAGTGAGGATAGCAATAGAGGAAGAAAGAAAAAATGGGGGGGGAAAGGTGAAAAAGGGAATAGGACAGAATGGGAGGAAGGAAGGGAAAAAGAGAGAAACCACTTCTATATGTTTATTTCTTAGGCAGCAGCCAGCCCTTTCTGGCTCCCCAGGAACGATCCTCTATGAACATTAACTCTGAACATTTGGTAACTCTTTGCTACAGCACAACTTGACCTTTTCGTTATACTTACTAGGTGTATTGCATCTTTATTTAAATTTATACAACTTTATATCTGGAATGAAGCTTAGCATACTGTCCAACCATCTCATTTTGCTGATTTTCAAAGCCACGGACTTTGTGAATGGTCAGCTCTCTCTATCCTTCAGAATCCTTTTATATCGTTTATCAAACATAGCACAACTGCAACACCTATCTGGCGCACAATCAACGGTTTAATTATTCTATTAAAGCATATAAAGAATAAACTTCTATCTCCTCCCAAATACTCATTACCCCCTCTTCCAAGTCTGCTTTCATTGAAACAGTGTTTATACCCTTAAAAAACCACATCTCGCCCTGGCTGGTTTGGCTCAGTGGATAGAGCGTTGGCCTGTGGACTGAAGGATCCCAGGTTCGATTCCAGTCAAGGCCATGTACCTTGGTTGCAGGCACATCCCCAGTGGGGAGTGTGCAGGAGGCAGCTGATTGATGCTTCTCTCTCATCCATGTTCCTAACTATCCCTCTCCCTTCCTCTCTGTAAAAAATCAATAAAATATATTTAAAAACAAAAACAAAAACAAAAAACTACATCTCCCGCTGTTTCATGCAAATAAGAGTGGCTCTGTGTTAAAATCCTGGCCAATGACATGGTGATGCAAATTCTGGAATCAGGCTTCTGGAAAGTACCTTAAGAAAGAGGTTGACTTGCTTAGTAGAGACATTTTATTTCTTTTCCTTCCTCTTGGGATGGGAACCTGAGCTTCAGGGGCCATCTGAACAAGAGCCTACCTAGAGGATGTAAAATAAGTAACAAGATGGCAAAACAAAAATATGCGTAGTTAAATCATCATGAAATCACCTTACCTGCCTTGGAATGCCTATCTATCCCTGGACAATTTTTACACGAGAGAAAACGTAAACTTCTATTTTTTAACGTCTTTTAAAGATCACCTTTTCCTTCCTCTTGGGATGGGAACCTCATATTCTGAGCTGCAGGGGCCATCTGACCAAGAGCCTACCTAGAGGATGCAAAATAAGTAACAAGATGGCAAAACAAAAACATGCGTAGTTAAATCGTCATGAAATCGCCTTACCTGCCTTGGGATGTCTATCTATCCCTGGACATTTTTTACATGAGAGAAAAAATAAACTTCTATTTTTTAACGTCTTTTAAAGATCTTCGTTATTCATGCCCAGAGATAACTTCTAACTGATACAACATGAGTGAGCAAGACAAGGCTAAGGTGTAAGAAAATATCCACAGAGGAATCCTGTCGGTCAGGAGCTGGGACAGCTGATTCCAGGGACACTAGTCCCTCCGTTAACCTGCATTTCAGTTGGGAGGGATGGTTTATAACTTTTGAGATTTGAAAATGTAAGGCTATCTGGGAAAGTGAAAGAATGACATGATTCAGCGACTAGAACACGGAATCTGTTGGAGGAAAAAAGCTAAAAACCGACAGGGCATGGGGAATTTTATAATACAATACGCAAGCATTTGCTCAGAATGCAAATTGCTAAGCCCTGATTCCCTTACTAAAAGTTGTTGTTAGGATTTCTCTCCCTGGAGGCCTTCCAAATTGGGTAGATAGCAATCTGTCTAGGCAAGTTTGGGTTCAGTCCAGCCTCCAAGCAGATGGATGGACGGGGTAACCTCTCAAAGTCCCTTCTGGCCCTATTATTCTACAGTTCTGATTCTGACTGACAGAACGTTATCGCTGATTCTGTCTTTGTAAACAAGAAGAAACAAAACTTAAAGGAGCAAATCGCTTTAGGCAAAATGCAGGAGTGAATCTTCCTGACGTAGGCACATTGTGTGAGGACAATGATCCCCGCATACAGTGTGGCACACTTTACCCAGTGAGTTACTCTAGGAGAGTCCCATGCACTTTGCACTGCATCACTCTGCTCCCTGTGTGCTTGTCTTCCTTACCTAGTTGATTGAGTCCTTGTAGTGAAGTGATGAGGTAGAAGTGGAATGTGAGGGTTTTGGGGTTTTTTTCCAATCTATCAGGGTTATGAGATGTACACAGAGGAAGAGAAAGAATGAACTACTAGACCAAGGCGCATTTGTATTGGAAAGTTCACCTCAATACAGAAGTTATACTATATTAGGTGAGAGATGAGTAGGCTTTGACCCAAACACATTTTTCTCAGTTGTGCACATTTTGTTTTGAGTAAATAACTTACATGGGTAGGATACAAACCTGATTTATGGAAAAGGAACTAGAAGTCATCTGTCTGCGAAAAGACATAGCACTCAAAATAAGAACCTAACTAGTAGAAATATCAACTTACACTGGTTTTGAAAGCAGGAACAAATAAACCAAAACAGAGGTGAAGGCCTAAAAATACGTGTTTTTTAAAATTTCTTGAAATAATCATTTCAGCTGGATATACAGCAGGAAAATCTAATATAATACATGCACACAAATTTCTATATATACATTTTCTTATTTTTAGATATATATTTTATTGGTCTTTTACAGAGAGGAAGCTAGAGGGATAGAGAATAGAAACATCCATGAGAGAGAAACATCAATCAGCTGCCTCCTGCACATGCCCTACTGGGTATGTGCCCACAACCAAGGTACATGCCCTTGACTGGAATTGAACCTGGGACCCTTGAGTCTGCAGGCCAATGCTCTATCCACTGAGCCAAACCAGTTAGAGCTATACATTTTCATATAATACATGTTATATATAGTTTATATGTAATAACTATTTAGAAATTTGATATAGACTATTTAGATTGAAGAGCATTTTATACCTATTAATTTCTCTCCAACCTTCTTTGAGACCTCTTTAGTAATATCTGATTGACCTAAATAAAAATTGGACAATTCAGGTTCTTAGTGATTCTACTCGTTGTTCTCGGAGCCACTTATTGAATTGAATAGATTTTTTTCTTGGCACTCTTGGTTTCGTACCTGTAGCCTGAATGAGAACACCGCACACGTTTCAGCTAATGGAACTGAAAAGTGCTCTGTGGGCTTGTACTTCCCATTCTTCTTGTATCTGACACTCAAACCTTGGCTCACAGTCTCACCGGCCTATTTCAGAAGCAGCTCTGAGAGCAGAGTGATCTCACTTCACTTGGCAACTTAGGGTTTCCACAACCACCGTGGGTTGTCTGGAATGGTTGTATGGTCCCGGGGGCATAGAGAGGGCGACTATTTGATTTTACGTTTTCTGTTAACTCAAACTTAGGATGCAAATCTTCAGCTCATGTAAACATATCTGGATGGTATATTTCCCCTCAAAGATTAACATTTAATGAGTTTCTTGTAGAACGGTTTGGAAAAACGTAAAATATATGTGCATATTTCTTTATGTCTCCACCTGAGTGAAAAATAAACAATCGTTTGATTTGATTTGAAGGGACTAATAAGGAGGAATTGGGAAGTCACCAGTTGCATATCTCTTTTTTTCCTGAATATTATTTATACTTTGAGCTACTCAGTTATGACGGCATTAATACACATGTGCGTGAGTGGAATAGGGTTTACTATATGTGATAACAACAGCAGATCAGAGAAAAGGCAGCAAAAATAGGTTGTATGTGTGTTTCTGCAATTTTGAACACATTAGATATTCAAAATTTAAAACATTGGCTGAAGGTTGTGAAAACTTCAAGGAACCTCCCTCTATAGAGTTCTGTAAGACTTAACAGAATTCCAGATTGAGTTGAAAAAAAACCTGTCTTCCATCTATTTATGGTTACTTCTCATTAAAATGGGATTGTGTTGTGTGTGGGTTTTTTCAAAATTTAAACTTTCTCCATTGAATGTTATTGAGAAGTATTTCCTTATTTCTTCCAGATCCCATTAGAAAGGGTGCATCTTTTTTTTTTCAGTTTTCTATTGTTAGTAGTACAGATTTATTCCAGAATTAAAATAAACTCCATTTTCTTTCCTCATCAAATGAAAATGCTAATTTTTTTTCAAGAGGATAGAGTTAATAGATTATTCTCCAAGTTTGTTATATAGTTTTCTAGCTTGTTGTTCGCTCAGCACATTCTTGCTGCTCAATCAACTCATAAAACTGGCAGGGAACCTAGTTTTATTTAAAAATGTTCTTCAGTTGATGGTCTACAAGCCACCTGGCCGCTTTACGAAT
>NW_006294418.1:741298-743638 GCF_000327345.1 Myotis davidii
CTGCAGCATGACAGCTTTTCGCACTTCTCTGATATGCTACGGGAAGGCCCAGCAGTCAAACTGGCAAATGAAAACTCAAGGTCACTGTGTTTAAACCTTACTCTCAAACTGCATTTTTGTGCGACTCCTGGGGATTCCGTTAACCTGAGCTACTGGCTTTAATTCCCTGTTTTTATATATCAAGAAGCTGCTTGTGTCAAAACCCTAATAATGAATCAACATTTGAGGCTGCGTAGAGAGCTGAGTGACAGTTTGTTATAAATTCATACTTTTGAAAAATATTGAAGCAGTCATATGTTTTTCAAAGTTAAAATACAAGAGGTCAAAACTTAGGCATGAAGAGAGGTGGCATTTTAGTAGCTTGCTAAAGATGGGGTTCTGGTTGCTTAAAATCATCTCAATATATATAATAAACAAAATAGTAAATATACCTTCCAAATTCCTAGGCTTCCTCTGAAATGGAATTTACTTAATCTGGCTTTCCATGTCGTCTACTTTGACATTCACTTGCATGAACTACATTCAAATGATATATTAGAGGATAACACCCAACATGCTTTGTTGTGGGAGGTGATCAATGTGAAAGAACAGATGACTATTTAGTTCAAAGCTTTATGATTATAATAATGCATGATTTTATCTCCTAAGAATAAATCACAAAACCTGCTACATGCAGCAATTCTAGTCTTCTTATGCTTAATAGTAAAACAATGTCATATAATACCCCTATAATAAAGAAATATCCGAGTATCATTTTTCACTCTCTTTATAGTTGTTGTTTTTTTGCAATGCATTTTAAGGGGGTCATATTACATCCTTATTCTAATGTAACAACTCTAGGTGTAATACCAAGTTGTTTTTGTGTGTTGTTTTTGTTTGTTTGTTTGTTTGTTTTTTGCAGCTCCAAACTCATCTCTCTCTATTCAGAACTCTTCAACATTGCCCAAGAGGTCAGAGCTTTCTTGAGCGTACAATGTTTTGTTTTTTCTTTGTAAATTTGTTTTTATTAATTTTAGAGAGGGATAGATAGAAACATCAATGAGAGTGAATCATTGATTGGCTGCCTCCTGTACGCCTCCTATTGGGGATCGAGCCCACAACCCAGGCATGTGCCCTTGACTAGAATTGAACCTGGGACCCTTCAGTCCGCAGGCCCATGCTCTATGCACTGAGCCAAACCAGCTATGGCCCAACCTCAATTCTTTAGGGACTTGGCAAGTTTTATATTTTTGATGGTTATAGCAAATTTTTTATTATTAAAAAAAGTAATAAGTATACAAAAGAAGTATAGAAAGACCATCTACATATAATTAACTTAAATTAACTAGAAGCTATCTTGGGAAATTTTCCTGCATTCCCTCAAGCAGAATTATATGCTCTTTACTTTATTCTTCCTTAGCAATTTTTACCTACATCCATTATGACATGTGGATTTCACTAAGGCAGAAAATAGGATTTTCTACATCTCCAGTGCTCAGGTAAGTGTCTGGAACTCTGTCAGTGATCAATAAAAGTTTACTGAAGTTAATGAATGAATTTAATATAGAGAAACTTTATTGTGTTTTTATTGCCACATTTAAAAAATCATTTTGGTTGCCTACATGTTATTATTTCTTACAAACTCTTCTTTGTTTTTCCTCAGGAAGAGGAAGGTGAGGAAATGATCCAGATACATGATGAGTCTAGTGCCCATGAATGTTGATATAAATGAACAATACCAAGAGTAGTAGAACTATTTGCAAGTCTCTTATGTAAAGAAGATATTACTGGGGGTGGGGATTCTGAGTTCTCTACCTAAGAGCTTGGCATGTTTGAGGAACAAGTATAACAGGAATTATTTGAACCAAGGAATGAAGCTCTTATATCAAAACAATTGCTCTTCTCCTATAGATGTTAGACAGAATATTTTATTGGGGTATGAACTGTGGATCTAAGTTTTTGACTTGCATCTATTTAAAAATCAAAATCAACTGAAAAGAGGGTACAGTTCAGCAAAAATTGAAGATGAATAATGCACCAGGATTCTCACCACAGAAAAGAGTAACTAAAAAAATATAGAGCTCAGGCTAGTGTTGCTAAATAGTTAGAGCCTCATCCTGCATATCAAGGTTCCTGGGTTCAATTTTCAGTCAAGGGCAGGTACCTTGGTTGCGGGTTTGCTCCCTACTCCCCTAGGGACACGTACAGGAAAACCAGTCAATGTGTCTCTCACATTGTTGTTTCTCTCTTTCTCTCTCTCTCTCTCTCTCCCCAACCCTCTCTCTCTCTCTCTCTTTCTTTCTCTTTCCTTTCCTTTTTTGTTCTTTGTTTTCTCTCTTGTTTTTTTCTAGTAGAGAAGAA
>NW_006294418.1:743676-750887 GCF_000327345.1 Myotis davidii
GGAAGTAGTATAATCTAGAAACCGCTAAAAAGAGAGGCAGATATAGAATAGAGATGGCGTTTTAACAAAGAATATCTCTTTTCTTGAGTTGGATCCTTCAGTGTTTAATCTAGTGTGTCTATACAACATTCTTTGAATTTACAAAATTTTCTTGTTTCTACAGTTATTCTTCAAAATAATTCTTTTGGGACCAAAGAAGACTAATATAATACATTAACATTAATCAAAGATATAAATCCAGTACAATAATATTAAATTCCAATAAATAACAAACTATTTTAGATTATCCTTTCAATGCTCAGCTATGATATAGAGCCAAATTACTTTGTCATTGTTTTCCCATGAGTATTAAGTTAATTAACTGTTTCTAGAAGTCAATATATTCAAACAAATGTTTGAAACCTAAACTCCAAGTCTCTTTAGCAGAATTAGTTTAGCAATTATAACTGATAGATCAGTGTTAAGAAATCAGATATCTTTACAAGATCATATTTTTAATTACACAGAATTTGTAAATCTAAGATTGAAAAATGAATATATGTAGTTATTTATATATGTATATGTGTGCATGTATATGTATGATGCATATGTACACACACATATACATAAATAAATATATATATATATCCTATTTAATAAAAGCCTAATATGCAAATCGATTGAATGGTGGAGCTACCAGTGAAACCACCAGTTGCTATGACACACACTGACCACCAGGGGGCAGATGCTCAATGCAGGAGCTGCCCCCAGCCCGCAGGTCCCAGGCCAGCCACCGGTCACCCCACTGGTCACCCCACAGATCGGCCCTGATCATTGGCCAGGCCTAGGGACCCTACCTGTGCATGAATTTCATGCACCAGGCCTCTAGTATATATATATTCTATAATATAAAAGCCTAAGCGACCGTTATGATCAGTCGACTGGTCACTATGATGCACACTGACCACCAGGGGACAGATGCTCAATGCAGAAGCTGCTCCCTGGTGGTCAGTGTGCTCCCACAGCCAAACTCCTGGTTACAGAAGATCTATTCTTTCTAGGACTTGTGACTTTGCTTCTGAGAAGCATTAACACATTGTATGCGGGAAACGTATTTATACGTTTTACACATTTATATATTCTACCAGTGTAGTAGAGTGCGGGACACGTATTAATAGGTTTTTTATAGACTAATGGTAGAATGCGGGTAAGATATAAATACATATATCCCAACTGGCAGGTAAAGTAAAATAATCAAGTGTAATTTTAAAAATTCTTACTATGCATTATTTCCTGGAGTTGGATGACCTATCTGAGAATCTTATTTTTCTTTAAGTTTCTAATCAAATATACCAGTTAGATATATTATACACTCAGAAGTACTTAGGAATAGACTCAGAATAGAAAAGAGAGAAATCATAAAAGACCAGTATCTACGTATGCTTGTGTATATCTGCGCACAGGGGTAGTAAGCTTCTCAGATGTCAGAAAGTGCTATTCCCTGAGCAGTCTTAGGGAACTCTTCACACATGTTATCCATTTATATTCACAAGGACTTTGGTATTATTGCTGGAAATTAATCACATAAGATTGCACGATCATTGTTTCTAGAGACAGGAGATAGAATCCCTTTTGCAGGGACCTAGAGTCCCCACATTTTTTTAGCAGAAAATACCAGAGACCGGCGTGCAATTGCAGCACCATTTTCTACGACAAATGGATCGAAGTAAGGTTGTGAATACAAAGAGGGATTCTCTTGCTCATGGCCACTTTACATGCTGACATAATGAATTATCTTATGAATGTAAACTTTTAAAATAGCGTTTTGATACATCTCAGTCAGTCTAGTCTCTGTTAGTTGAATTTGTTCAGCATTCTTTGTATGGATGTAAGAATTTTTGTGGAACTATTCTGTGTTAAGGAACTTTGTGCTGCATAAAATGTGTTTTCATTGCTCATGAAATTTAGATATAGTGATATTACAACCAATATAAAATACAATGTAGGAAGCGATACAATTTTCTAAAATATAATGTGGTGATTTTGAACATTCTTATTGTAAAAATTTTATAAGCACATTCCTCTATATACGTATACCCATATACAAAAATCAATTTTTTTCTTCAAGTGGAGTTAAATTATGGAGATTAAAATATCAGTGCTATAGAAAATCATTAATAATAGATATATTTTATTACTTTCACCAGGGAGAAATTGATTTTTCTAGGAAACATTCAGAAAACAATTCAGTTGCTAAGAAAGCATTCCCAAGACTAGAATCTCACCTCCAAAATGTTAAACATTTCTCCTTATTAATTTTCTTAAAGGATAAAGTTATACAACCAAATGTAAATCTTTTATTAGAAAAATATGTCAATCTTTGATTCATATCTTAGACTTCATGTATAATAACTTAGAGTCTGTGTTTAGAACAAAACAAAAAGGAAGCAATGGGAAGAAAAGTGATTCAGACAGAACGATTCTGCAAAGGAAACACATTTCTAAAGATTGATGCAACATTTGAATTAATCTATTTCTTTTCTTTATTAGATGTCTACTAGAGGCCCAGCGTATGAAATTCATGCACAGGAGAGGAGGGGTCACTCAGGTTGGCCTGCACCCTTTCACAATTCAGGACTACTGACTCCTAACTGCTCACCTGCCTAATCCCCTCCTAATCACTCTGCCTGTCTGCCTTATCACCCCTAACTACTCTGCCTGCCTGCCTGATTGCCCCTAACTGCCTCTGCCTTGGCCCCTGCTGCTGTAGATTCATCCAGAAGGACATCCAGAATGATGGCCGGAAGGTCGTTCGGCTGTTTGGTCTAATTAGCACATTATTCTTTTATTATTATAGATAGCAGATGAGAAAGTTCCTCAGAGACTTGATAGGCTCGTGCCTAATTATGTTAAAAACAACAACAACAACAACAACATTTTTTCATTAGGAGTGACCCAAAATTAGAAGGAAAATTACAGGTGGGAAAGTGGATTCAATTCCTATGATATACTTTTGCCTATAATCAGTCATCTTCCTTCATTTAAACACAAACCATATACATGTGATAAATCTGGCGCTGCCCAAAAATATTTTTATTTTTTATTTTTTGTCCAAGTGTTAGGAGCACTCTCCCATGCCAGGAAGCAAACATATTTCTAATTTTCTTTCCTCAATGCAGAAATAGTTTATTAAACCAATAAGTCTGAAATGACTATATCTATTCAGTAATCTGGATTTTACCACTCTAATTGTACCAGTCCCAAGAATTAGGTGAAAAATCCTTTGGTAAATACATGTAGAAATCCAAATATACTTTATGTTATTTCTTTTCTTTTTTCTCTTACATTATTCTTGTTATTTTTAAGTCTGTCACAGTTCATAACATATTATTTAGGTGTTTCAAAATACTTTATTTGGTGAATAAAGTAGCTGACTTTAAAGGCGAGAGTAGTACCAGTATAGTCAGATTCCTAGTGATAAATTATAAAAGAAAAAGACTGTCATTTGTGATAAAGACAGGAAACTTGGAACAATTACAAAATGTAAATTGGAAGAGGAAAAAAGTTTGAAATATAAACAACTACAGCACCTACTCTAATTCTTTCTCAGTTTGGAGTATATGCTGATCTTTTCAAAAATTAAGATAAATTTGATATCATTTAATTTTCATTCAAATACATTATATTTTTGTTGAATTCCCTGGTTTGCCATTAACATGTCATTTATTAGGTATAGCTAATTAGATTGATTAGATCACAACCATAGATTTCATTAGAGAACTCAGATATATTTCCATATAATCCACAGCACTGAACATGTTTACGATATTCAAATTTGTGTGACCACCTCCAAAGGAGTATTTGGCAATGTCATGATCTCACTCTTAGACGCTTAGTCACACATGTCTGCCTGAAATATAAGAAGCTGGGATTATAACTGAAGTACATAGAATTAAGCTCTAGGAAATACAATGAATTTCTGAAAAGAAAATCAAACTCTTTATAACTATTTGTAATTCAGTACTTTACTTTCCGTTAATATAATTCTTATTAATATACAATTATAAAAAAAGAATACATGTCACAAAGCCTTTAAATAAAAATAAAATATCTTATTGATTATTATTACATATGTGTTCATAACTGAAACTAAGAATCTGCTGGCTCCTTATGGGACCATGTCAGAGTACAAGGCTAGGAAAGGAAACTCGGTCAAAGAAGAAAGGCCTTGATCTTCTCAGTATGAATCTGTCCACAGAACAGAGTAATTAGATGTCCCTTTGGGAAGAGGGAAAAGGCCGAGTGCCCCAGTGGATCTACGGTCCCTCAGCATCCTCAGCCCATTGGATACCTTTCCAATATTTACTCTCTTACCGATGCAGCTCTCCCTCCCTCATCTTGAATTCAGTCTCCTTCAGTCCAGAGTTGGGGGACTGGTAGCCAGTAAGACCTGTCAGGCCTGTACATTGTGGACTGTACAATGTTTTAAAAAGCAGTAGCTGACTTTGAACACTTTAAACACAGGCAGCAATGGAGGTTCTGCTGAAAAAGTGGAACTTTTGGTGACCTCTGACCTTTTTTCACATGGCAGCAAGTACTAGCTTGTGTGAATCTGTCCACAGCCAGGGGTGCATCTCGAGTTTTCTACAGTTCCTTCTTTTCCTTAGCATCAGACTCTCCTCAGCATGAAAGATAGGTTTTGCTTTGACATCGGCTCCAATAGATAACCTTTGTGTTACCCTCAGCCAGTGAGAAACTGTTGAGACTTGTGTTTCAGTGATTTCTTTCCTGGCTCCCTCTAGCGGCCTGATTCCTTTGATTCTGTTTCCAGATCTTTAATTCTGGACTTTTTGCTTTTCCTCCTCTCACATTCCATGGCCTCCCCCTCACCAATGTTACTAGAATGTGCCATTTGCAATTTGCATTACTTTTCATTAACTTTGAGATTTATTATTACTTCTCCCTCCTATCATTAATATACTAGTATCAACAAACCTTTTACTGCTGTAGAACTTAGATGTTTATTTACTTTTTTAATTACAAGAAAGTTGGTATAACTTCAGAGAAATAATATTCAGGGAAAATATCCCATGAACACATGCTAGTGATATATTTGTTGCGGAGGATTTGCTTCAAATAGTCTTTGTTTAAGCAAAGGTTCAGAGAAAGAAGCATGCACCACCCTACAGTATCATTGTATTGTGACAGAGACTTCCTATCTGCCCTTTGCTCAAAAGTATTCTTTCCCATGAAGTACATAATCATTTAAGAGCCCAACCTCAAAGTCTAAGTGTGGTTTTGCCCCTAACAGCACTTTTCAGTAAAACACAATATAAACAGCTTTGAAATGCATATTGAGTGTGTCTGGCAATGACAGTTATGTTTTCTCAATAACTGATATGGTTATGGTTGAAAAAAAAGCAGGTTTTCTTTGAACTTTCATTAAAACGATGAAAAATTTAGTATTGCAATTGCACAAGGACTCACCCCGACAATGCACTCCTTCATCGTACCCATCTGAGCAGTCCAAGGCGCCATCGCACAGCTGGGACAAGTGAACACATTTGTGGGCACCAGGGCAAGCGATGTGATTCAGGGGACACTTGATTTCTGCCTCTTCGGGACCTGAAAACAATGTAAAAAGGGTCAGATTGATGTTGATTAGCTTTGCTTTTTTTTAGAAAAACACTAAAATTGTTAAGAAAAAAAATTACTAGAATTAATTTACAAAACAAAACTATAGAAATAGCACTGGAGAACAGCTCTAATTCTGACAGGCATTGCCAAAAAATTACTAGAATTAATTTACACAACAAAACTATAGAAATAGTACTGGAGAACAGCTCTAATTCTGACAGGCATTGGCATTAGTCTAAGTGCTTAAAAACCTAATTTTTAAAAGCTGCAGAGGAAATATAGGTTTGAGTTTTGTTTTCAAAGAATGTATTAAAAACACAAATATTCTTTCATGAATTGAAACCTGTGGGTTGCTTTGAGTCATTGTTCTCTTATCCTCAGACAGGCGGACAAGGCACTTAAATCCTGTAAAGGTAACTGTGTTTTGTATAATCACCCTTTGTGCTTCTAAAGACAAACTGAAGTCAGAACACAGAGTCATTCCTCGAAGGTCACCAATTCCAAATCTTCATCAAACATCCAAGTCTTAGGTATACTGTTGTGTCTAATTCCCAAGTCCTATCTATACTTCTCCTGTAGGCACTCCCCAAATTCCCCATAATGATCCTTAATCTTGCTCAGCTCTCTCAAATCCAAAGTGCAGTCATACCAAAATGACTACAATTATGCATTAATCTGACACTGATTATGGCAACAGCTCATTCTAGAGTCAGACACATTAAAGCTTTAACTGCATACAGTTGTAGCAATACCCATGGGCCATTAATTTAATCAACTAAGCATTAGGTTTCTCAGATGTAAATGGAACTATCAACTGAGTCTACTTTGTGGGGTTGTTATGAATGTCAAAAGTTATTGATAGCAAAGCACTGAGCACTGTGAGATGCAGGCTCAGAGTAGGAATTCAAATTCAATATGTGTTAATCATGTAAATAAATGCAGCATCCTGGAGTGATTAACAGACTGGAGCCAGATTCCTGAGTCCAATTCCTGGTCCCATCACTTGCAAACTGAGTAACTTGAGCAACAAATATACCCTCTCTGTGCTTCAGCAGGGTGTTGGAAGGATTCTATCAAAAGCTCTTAGTACTTTTCCTGGCAATCACTAAGTGTTTGCTATTATCATAGTTAAATTAAGAATGTTCCAAGAAGATGAGTTGTCTTTTGTAAACACTTGTATCTCATAATTGTGTGTTTTTTTTTTCTGTTGCAAGCCCCAAAAGAAAAAAGAAAAAAAAAAACAGCTCAGAAGTAATAAAAAGACCTATCTATCATACTATCTAGGATATGCAAAGTTATGAGAATTGCAGAAGAATTAGAAAACGAAGAAAAATGGAATACAAAAGTACTACACAAGAAAAATAATATAAGCTGGAATTGTGAAAAGTAAGATGTCTTTTTTTGAAATGCCTTATCAAATATGCATTACAGGTATAGGTGATTTTGTTTGATGGTAAGAAAGTTTTCAACGTTTTGTGTTTGAGGATGTAAACAATTTTTATGATAGAGCTTCACTAGCTGAAGCGTTGCCACTAACAGACACCTCTCTATTGTTTCATGTGTATTTATACAATTGTTGCCATAAAAGGCTGTTA
>NW_006294418.1:751933-752406 GCF_000327345.1 Myotis davidii
TCATCTACTTACATTTTTTGAGAAAACAGGAAAAAATATTGGGATTTCTCAGAGGCACTATAGATCTATTAAATTGTTCCAGGGCTAAGAATTTGGGAAATAAGAGAAATTTGTTTGAAAGAATAAAATAGTTAATTGGTTTCTTTATGGACTAACCACTATAGTCTTCTCCATCTTTGGTATTTTTTAAAGATTTTTAAAAATTAATTTTAGAGAGACCAAGGGGAGAGAGAGAAAGAGATAAAAAAAACATCAAGGGGATGCCTCCAGCACGCCCCCTACTGAGATGGAGCCTGCAACCCCAGCATGTGCCCTGACTAGGAATCAAACTGGCAACTTTTTGGTTCATGGGATGACACCCAACCAACTGAGCCAAACTACTCAGGGCCATCTTTAATATTCTTTCATCTTGGTTTTCATCATCACTGGATAAACCAATAAGATAGCTGGGCCATGGTTTCATGAATTGTACC
>NW_006294418.1:753475-762973 GCF_000327345.1 Myotis davidii
TGAGAGAGATGATGCAATCTGTTCACTGCTTTTCACCCTTTACTTGTGTGATATGGAGAACCGTGTTATAATGGAGCTTGCAGGAATTCCTGAGAACGTGCCAATATTGCATAAATGATCACCTCATGAAGACGTTTAGGCATTCAGAACATTGGAAAATCAGAAATCATAATCTGAACATATCAAGGGGCAGGGTCGGAGGCTCCCTCATATACCTGGAATGACTTCTTTAATTGCTAAATCATGTGGACACGGGGCGGGAGGGGGGATCTAGGAGTGGGACAGGCAGCATGGGAGAAATTTCAAAATACTAGAAAGAATTCAAAATTTTAACAATACCATTGTCCTAGAGAGAATATCACTTCCATTTTCGGGACTGCCTACTCAGAAAATATTTCCAGTCCCTCAAATCTAATTTTAGGTGACCTGAGCAGGGTAGCAGAATTTGACATATAGTAATTCACTGAAGAAAGAAAATCTTCATTTGGAAATGTAAAACTCTATCAATAAAGGAGCATAGTATATGTATATATCTATATCCACCTATCTATCTATCCATCATTATCTATCTATTAATTTTTGTAAGCCTTACCCAATTAGTTGAATTAGGATTAATTTTTAAACTAAAACTTTTTACAAACCAGCCTTCTAGGATAAGGCAAAGGTAATGTGATTCATCTGTATGTTTTGAATGTTTAAATTATTTTTTACACATAGAGTAAATATCTTACTTTGTTCAGTAAGATGTAGTAAAGGCAGACATAAGCTTATCGAATCTTTTCTGATGAAAGAAAACTGAGATAGTACATTTTGTGAAGGAGTGGCCATTTTTCTTCTGTAATGGCAGGTCTAGTAAAAGATCTCCACTTGTCACTATATCATTGTATCTTAGCAGAACCAGCATCAATCCTCACCCTCCAAAGTTAACCGTTCCACCTTAACTCTATCACATCGTTCCTGTTAAGTTGTATCTTATCAAGATGGGCTGCTTGGTTACACTGTGCTTTTCTGTGGCTCTAAGTTCTTGGCCTGCAAGCTCATCTACTTTTCTTAGCCTTCGCTATAAAGCAGAGGGTAGAAATAACTAGATACTGAATTCTGAAATGCTTTCCAAATTCAAACATTATAAATTATGCAGTTTTGGATTTCATTTGATTGTACCTGTCAATTCACAAAGAAAGACTGAGATTTGGTTATCATTTGAAAATTTATTTAAAACTTAGCTTCTAGAAAAGCTTAGTCCTGGTTTTTTAAAAATGCTCAGGAACATAAAGACTATTTCTATTGACATCATACCTTACAATATTTAGTTTTTGATTATTGTCTCCTGTGGACATTTTCTATTTATTCAATTGCAGATCCCATGAATTCTAAGAATTTCTCAAAATTAACTTCAAAATTAACTCTCCTTAAGTAAGTTAAAAACATTATTTTAGTATATTATAACTAAGTAATACATTGCGATTCTGGGAGCATCATTAACTTAATTGCAAATGCTTGATTTTTCTATCTTTATGTTGATATCCTTTTTGAAAGAATCATTTCCATACAATCAGATGCAGTTTCTTGGAAATATGGACAATCATCTTTTAAAGGGAAAGATAATTATCATGTAATTAAGTATATGGGAACATTGCATTATAATATCTATTATAATTTTCACAGCTGAGAAATCAAAATGATCACATCAATGTATGCCGTTCACGAAAACTGTGAAACATATAAAACCCATTAATCAGTGCATGTTGTTTGGGAAAATTAGTATGTAACATAAAGAGACCTAATATCATGTACCTGATTAATATTAAAGATAACATTGGATCACATAATACATTTGCAAACATAATACAACTTCCCTAGACTGTCTTTATTTTATAAGGCCCTGTTCTTATTTTCAAGCACAATTTACTTTTACATCTGAGCTATTTCACCAAACTATTTTAATTAAATGGAAAAAAAAAGTGAAAGAAATTTATAGTATTTCACTGAAAATTAAAATTGGATTTATGAGTTTCAACTTTTGAATAATACAATATTAATTTAAATCATTTCTTAATCTGGATGACTATACTTGAGGATACAGGAACATGAATAATAATTTCTAAAGAGACATGTACATTCAATCGAATAGTAACTCACTCAGAAGAAATAATTTCTGTGTAAAACTGATTCTAGTAATGGCTGTGTGTTTATATATTTCAAGTGGATGTTGCGAAGCCTCAAGAATGGAGAGAGATGTAAAAGTGATTGATTCTGTCCAGCTGCACCACCCTTAAGCCATCTGTGACATCTGTCCTATTTTTCAAGACCCCCAGGGAAGGAGATTTCGCAGTTTGACAACTGGTTCCAAGGTTTAAAAATCCTTTATCATTAGCCCTTTCTCTCCAGAAATCTCAGTGTAAGAAAATTCCTTGCATCCAACATATAGAGCTTTATTTATGTATTTAATATATGAAAAGCATGCCTGGTTTCCTAAGAAAGATTATGCCATATGAAAGCAATTCTGCTATACCCAAAGTCACTATTGTGTCTAATACTAAGAGTATAAAAAAGTGGCTGGTTAGTTAAGAGCCCTTTACTTAAAGCTTTCTAGATCACATCAGGAAATATTATGTTAAAATGGAGAGCCATACATTCATCTGTGTGTGTGTTTATGCATGTTTTCTGCTAACTTTAGAACATATCAAGTGATTTTTTAGTCCACTTAATGACTATCAGCATCAGAATCGAACAAATGTAGGTGAAATAATAACATTCTCCTCCACAGAAATTGTAAACATTTAGAATACAGTCAGAACTGGCAAATAAAATTCATCATATGTACATTGCAAAAGTATCGTTGTTATGAAATTGTAGCTTTAGAAATAAAAACTTTATCAGGCCCATGAACTGTCTTGCTTCCTGAACTTCCATTTAAGGGCAAATGATAAGAAAATAAATAAAATCACTGTTGTATGAGTGGCTGCCATTGCAACACTGCCATTCATTAAACCTTGCAAATGGATGAAACTCAGCTTGGATGATTTAAAAACTGATGTTATTTAGACGTTTTAAATGCACCTTTATCCCCCTGCACGTATCCAACATACGCTACTTGCTTGCTCAATTACCCTACTCTCTCTTTATCTCTTCTTCCACCTGTATGCTTTTTAATACACTCCTCCTTTTTGCTAGCCAACTTGAGGATCTAAGTGTTAATGTATTTGCATTTAAGTAAGATTCTTACACAAACAATGTATTAACTATAAAGACAGAAATTTTAGTGAAAAGACAAAGGCATTTTTGTTTCAGAGAAAGGGGCACTTCATTGATACTGATGGCACACTTCTTGGTGGCAATTGTGCTAATTTCTAAAGTTGGCTCTCAACTCTTTTTAAATAAATAATGATGTATTAAATCAATGAACCAGAAAAAAGATGCTTATTTTTCAATGTGCAAAAATCCTATTGCATTCTCAAGAGGTAAAACACATGCACTAGTCATTTCATAAAATTCCTCTGCAAGGAAAAGATTTACCCAATTTGCAGATAAAATAACTAAGGAAGCAGAAGGTGCAATGTTCCATTTGGGACTATTTTATACTGAAATACAGGATAGACTATAAGTGCTTCAGCTCTAAAGGCAATGCTTTTTTCTCTTCTTCTGGGGTTACTTTACTATAACCCAGGGGCAGCTCCTGATTACAGTGTGAAGCTCAGGGCTGTGTGGAAAGCATACCCAACTGGAAGCAGATATGGCCCCTGGTAGGAAGCACGTTAAATGACTGGTGCCTAATGGAAAAAGACAAGCCAAACTCAGATGATTCACACATCTCCCAGAGAAAAGGGGTTTTACTGCAACTAAGGGGCAGTGAGGAAGAGCAGCCTACTGGTTCTTCCACATGTCAGGACAGCTGAGAGTCATCTGATCTTCGATTCCACAAATGTGTCAGAAATTGCCTCTGAGCTAGGCTGTGCACATGGAGGCATTGTTGCTGCCACTCTTAAGAGGGATTTTTTTTTGGGGGGGGGGGATCTGTAAAGGAAGAGAATTATTTTTTCAGTCTCTTACCCTATCGGCTAAAATAATAAATGATTAGATACAGATCCCAGGATAAGACCTAAAAACCAAAGAAAGGAGGATGTCAGGTGATTAATGAAAGAGAGGATTTTGGTGGTATGTTGCCCAACTGATATAAGTCACAGGCCAAAGGAATTCTAAGCATGTAAATTATTGCCAAAACACTTGAAAAATGTTATTTAATTTTCCCTCAAAAAATGGTAACAAAGCCAACATTTGACAACGAAGTATGTTAGAAACCAAAACTAGTAAACACATGCCTCTGTAGTTCCTGTCCTCAGAACAAAGAAGAAGAGCTACTTTGAGGATATACTAAATGACAAGCTTCATTTGTTTTATAGATTTCAGAGAGGAAGGGAGAGGGAGAGGGAGAGGGAGATAGAAACATCAATGATGAGAGAGAATCATTGATTGGCTGTCTCCTGCATGTCCCACATTGGAGATTGAGCCTGCAACCCAGGCATGTGCCCTGACTGGGAATCAAACTGTGACCTCCTGGTTTATAGGTCGATACTCAACCACTGAGCCATGCCAATCTGGTGATAAACTTCATTTCTCATGCAATTAATTCCTCACCAAACTTTAGACAAGATGAAAACAACTCCATACAAAGTAGAGAACGAGCTTATTTTATTTTGTAGGACTCACCTAAGCCAACATTACTGACTTAAACAACAACAACAACAACAAAAAATGTCTGATTTAGAGAGGAATGTCATTCCATGGGACTCTTGGTCAAACAACATGGATAAACTGTGATATATGTAAACAATGAGTAGAATGATATTTTCTGATTCCATTGGTGCATTTCCCAAAATAAAAGTTAGTTCATAGGAGTTATTCCCTTTTTTAATGTCATTTGGGAAAAAAACAAACCAACCAACAAACAAAAAAAAAAACCCTCTGATATTTGCTTGGAAGGAATGGTTACCTGATAACTGGAGAAGAGAGAAGAGTAAATATATGCCTTAAAGCACTGCATCACATTTTGAAAAAAGAATTCTATGTTGTATGTGAAACAAATAAACAATGTTTGAAAAGCCTGATTAGCATACAAATGGTTTCCCAGTGAGAGGGGCAGGGTAGTGCGAGTGTAGTTAATCATCTTCCACTGGAAGGACCATGTGGGGAGACAGGGTGATGCTTGTATAAATCAATTGGTACTTGAGAAAAAGATAGAATGTTAAACAGCTCAATCGAAAGGCCAGAGGTTGGTACAGACATTCTTAAACATAACAGCCTGAGTCATCTGCGGAGTTTATACATTGTATGTTTCAGACCAAAATTAAAATGTTATTGATGAAAAATATTCTTAAATATTTGTTTTTCATGACATTCAAAATGTTGTCAACTCTCAAAATTATTTTATGGTAGTTTTATCAGTGAAAACAAAGTTTTTATTGAATTCTATAAAAGTAGATTGCATTAATAGCATAAGTGCTGATTATTGAGTAATTTTTATGTTCCAGGCTCTGTGGTAAGCATATACAATACCCATTATCTTATTAAATCCGTACAAGAACATTCTGAATTAGGTATTATAATTGCTATTATATAGTTGAGGGAATTGAAGGTTGCAGAGGATAAATACCTTCTTCAAGGTCACAGAGTTATAGTCTTATTATTTGAATTTAGGTCTCATATCTTAAAACCTGCTATACTTTGATAGGCTGCTATATCCATTGTACTGCAATCTCAATCATGTGTACCAAAGAAGCAAACAAGGCAATAAAGCCTAATTATATGTCTCTTTCTATCTGTCTGCTCGCTCTCTCTCGCTCTCTCTCTCTCTCTCTTTCTGAAGTAGATTACAGAAGGATCTTGAGGAAGAGGGAAGAAAATAATGTTTTAAAAGTCAAGGTTGTAAAACCATGCTATGCTGATACTTAAACAGCTCTATGGTCAAGGGGAATATCCAATTTTTAACAACAGGTGAAATGCACTTTACAGAACACAACTTCTACAATCAGTTGTACTTAAAATGGTCTATTTCCATCACATTCTCACTATGCACATGGTTCCCACATGCTTTGCCTTGAAGACAGAATACTTACTCATGGTGTTATCTAGGTTGTTCTCAGTAAATACAAACAAGTTTCCAATGGCATGCATTGCTAAGGTAAAGCCAAAGTTTTCTGATGATCAACCAATGGAACCATAGCACTAAACCATTCCTTTAATCAGTTAAGTCAGTCTCTCACCACGGGTGTATTTCCGCTTTGGTGGGGCATCTTCTAGATCAAGCAGACCCGCCACATACCAGTTGCTATCTCTTCTTGGTAAAGTGCTGCTACTTCTGCTACTTGGCAAAGCTTCAGGGTCTGGTTTTCTTGGCAGATTGGAGCCCAGCATGAAGGATGCCAACATCACAGGTTCAAATACCATATGGTACAATTATCTGCCTTTCTGTTTCTCAGACACAGATTTTACAACTTAACATCTGCCACTCATATACCCTCTTCATGCTAGAGCTAACACAGGGCAAGTCAGAATCTTTGAAGCAAAACAAATCCCTAAAAGGAAGAATTGATACCACTTATGATTCAATTGCATATTTTAAAAGCCAGAGCCTTAGCCAGGTTTAAGTTTGAGTTCAATGTGCTAGCAGTAAACACTTAGCCAGACTCTCCCTGGGAGACTGTACGAAAGCACTCCAAGGCCTCTGAGTGCGCTCATGTAACTGCTCCAGTTCATTAAATAACACCTCGGCTCTCCTGTTTTAAACAGAACTGAATTTCTCCAGTTTATGCGAACAGTTAGAACAGCCGCTAAATAAACAGTATTTGCTAAATAGTGAATCAGCAAAAGAAGTTTATCTTTCCTCATGGACACCATCTATTGGCAGTAGCTACTCTTCTCAAAATTTTATAAAGCAACTATTCTTTTCCCAGCATACTACTGGATTTAGACGTTGATGCCGAATAAAAAAGAGAATACAGAAAAAAATGCGATTGGGACTGAAACACACAAGCATTAACACACAGAACTGTAACAGTATTAATAATGCTAATGAAATTAATCCACCAAATGATATCTGAATGGTCTGAAAAAGTGATGAACTCTTCATAATTGTTATTTAGATTCTAGGGAGAAATTCCTTATATTGATGGGCAATTCTTATGATTTGTAAAATTGCAACACCCTCTGCAAAATTTCCTGGCTCAGGGAAAATACATCAGAGCAAAAGAACAACAATCAAAGGAATTTTCTGATTATCCATGTTGAGGATGATAAAAAGATGGAAAAATAAACGAAACTCATATATCAACCAAATGCCCTGGTTGGCTATTTTACTGCCTCTCTTTATTCTGTCTGAGGAACTCCAAGGCTGGTCAGCTGTACAGTAAACGTTGATCTACAGTAAATAGCATTGTAGCATAATTTTAGTGAGTCTCACCTCTTCCACCAAATCTTTTTTGTCAGATATATTTATAAAGAAAACCACTGGTGTGTTCTTGTTGCATCTGCCCTTTCTGGCCTTTTACGCTCATGGTAATGAACAGAAAAATGGTCAACTGGACCTGAAACAGGAAGGATGAGGGACGGAAAAGGTCAACAGAAACGTGCAGAATGGAAAATCAGACATCGGGTAACAGAACTAACTCAGTTTTTAATCTCACCCTAAATTCATTATGTGGCTTTTGAAACTGTCCTTTCCTACATAACTTTGAACAGGTACATGAAAATGAATTATTCCCAAAAGCACATGTTTAAGGGTAATACTTATTTATTCTGTAAGTACATTTTAAACAGTACTTCATTAGTTCAATACCTTTACCACATGTTCATGGATGAAACCCTATTGAAGATGGATCTTTACAGACTGTGTGCACGTACGTTTAAGCACACACACACACACACACACACACACACACACCCATATTTGGTGAAATAGAAATAATATTCTGCAAGCAAAACTATATATACATGGTGGGTCAAAAGTAGGTTTATAGTTGTGAGCACATAAAATAGAGTTTATTCTTATATAATCATTTATTAATTATTGTATTATTTTCCATATGCACAACTATACACCTACTTTTCCCCATCCTGTATCTGTCAGTTTGGGGTAATAGAAATTCTTTACTGCAGTATTTCCTTTCGACTTCACTTATGTTCTTCTTATGGTCTTCTCTGATGAAGTTGATTAATGACCACAATTAAGGTAAAATAGCACAGTATTTAAGATAGAAAGAGTAAGCTGTAGGATTTCATTAAGAATGCCTCATTTATATGTAAAATTGTTATGGAAATGCTGTTTTATTAGAGTGTTTTATTTTAAACAATAGATATCTAAAAGCTTCCTAACATATAAACACGATAAAAAGTGACCCCAGGATAGCATAACATTTTTATACTAGAGTCCCGGTACACGAATTTGTGCACGGGTGGGGTCCCTCTGGGGGGCCTGCAGGGATCAAGCCGAAACCACAGTCCAACGCTGCCTGCAGCTCCTACCTGCCGCTTCCGCTCATCCCGGCCCCACTCTGCCTGCCGCAAGCTCGCGCCAATCAGTCTTGATCAGGAGAGGCTCACGCTGCCACAGCAGCACTTGTCAGCCATGAGCCCTGCATCTACAACCCTCCCAAGGGAAGTGGCCTGCGGGATCAGGCTGAAACCCACTCTCTGACATCCCCTGAGGGGTTTCAGATTACAAGAGGGCACAGGCCAGGCTGAGGGACCCCACCGGTGCACAATTGGGCCAGGGAGGGACTGCAGGAGGGCTCCAAGGCATGTCTGGCCTATCTCGCTCAGTCCCAATTGGCTGGACCCCAGCAGCAAGTTAACCTACCTGTCAAAGCATCTGCTCCCAGGTGGTCAGTGCACACCATAGTAAATGGTTGACCAGTTGACTGTCTGCCCCCTGGTGGTCAGTGCACATCATAGTGAGCTGTTGAGCAGCCTTAGCATATCATTAGCATATAACGCTTTAATTGGTTGTTCGGTTGTTCTTCCGTTTGGTCTATTTGCATATTACCCTTTTATTATGTAGGATTTTTTGCTGGAGTGCAGGAAGGATTCCATCTTCTTTGATGGTATTCAACATATTTCACCATTTTGCTGCTCTGTTCTCATTTTCATGGATTATGTCTCTCATGAACATTTCCCCACATTTCATATTAAGCATTTGGTCAACAGCGCATTCATTGTCCTACTATATATCTTAAGACAATGCTGCCTAAACTTGAGTGAACATGTGAATCACCCAGGGATCTACTTAAAGTACAAATTTTGGTTTAGTAGCTCTTGGTTGAAGCTGAAATTCTGCATTTCTTTCAGCTGCCAGGGGATGCCAGTGCTGTTGCTTCGCAGACCACACTGTGGGTAGCAAAGTTCTAAAACACAGATTTGAAATCCAGGGCCCATGTTCTGAAAATGTTTCCTCTGCAATAGAGCCTAAAATGGAGCACATCTTTTGTTTAACCACAAATCAAGCAA
>NW_006294418.1:763006-764391 GCF_000327345.1 Myotis davidii
ATATATATATATATATATATACCTGCTTATTTTCCTTCTGCATCCTACCTCGACTTCCTCCCATAATTTCTCAAAATTTACTTCTGGGCAAGTTAAATGGCTGGTATATGTGTCAGGGAAACAGAAACCAAGGCTGTTTCCAATACTTAATTTAGACTAACTACCTTCTCTGGCCGGCTCCCTGCAATTGCTTTCCCCGTACCACTGCATGCACTAACTGCTTTCTTCAATATTTAATTAAGTTGTCAGAGTAAACTAGTCTGGATTCACCTCGTGTCCTGTTTAAATTATAAAAGACCTAGACTAACTAAGAAGGTGTGGGAGTTTGCTCTTAGCCATGTATTAGTAAGTGAGGGCAGGAGATGATATAAGCACTATGGGATGATTTGTTTACTCACACTGCTCTTTACTTTTACCTAAGCCCAAAGTACCAAAAAATGCTTAAAGACAGTTCTGGTGAGTCCTCAAAAAGTAAAGAATAGAGCTATCATATGACCCAGCAATCCATCTCCTGGATATATACCCAAAAAACTCAATATCATTTATTTGCAAAGGTATATGCACCCCTATACTCACTGCAGCATTATTCACGGTGGCCAAGACATGGAAACAACCAAAGTGTCCTGCAATAGAGGACTGGATAAAGAAGATGTGGCACATATACACAATGGAGTACGACTCAGCCATAAGAAAGGCCAAAATATTGCCATGTGCAACAACATGGATGGATCTTGAGAATATCAAAGTTCTAAAACACAGATTTGAAATCCAGGGCCCATGTTCTGAAAATGTTTCCTCTGCAATAGAGCCTAAAATGGAGCACATCTTTTGTTTAACCACAAATTAAGCAAAAGGTCACTTAAGAGAGGCCAGAAGCACATCACTTTAAACATTTATTAATATTAATATATTGACATATTCTAGAAATGGTCATCTGCAGCAAATTCTTATGAACTATTTTGTCTTTAAGACAGCATATGCAGATACACCCTAATGAAAATCTTCTGAACGTTACCCAAGGATCTTATGTTGTCAAAGGGGAAAAAAAAGATAAAAGAGTCATGAGTTACAGAAAAGGGTATCAGATCTGAAATGTGAGAAATTATGCAAAAAGTTCAGGGTTCTTGTTATTTGTTTTTAGAAACTGAGAATGGATAGTGTGAAAGTACAAATGAAGAACCAATCATATGATGTCAGATCTGACAGCTCGGTTAAAATTCTATTAGTCACTTCTCAATTGACTGCGTATGATAAGTCAAGGATGAGCAGCCTTAGCAGCTGTAAGTCCTCACTCCAGACTGAGAAATACTAAGGCTGAAGACCAGCTTCCCTTCAATCTTATTTGCAAGTTCTATGTTTAATATAAATATATATGAATATATATA
>NW_006294418.1:764732-771313 GCF_000327345.1 Myotis davidii
TACATAAAACTTGAAAACATATTTGCAGCATTATTCACGGTGGTCAAGACAGGGAAACCAACAGAGTGTACCGTGATAGAGGACTGGATAAAGAAGATGTGGTACATACACACAATAGAATACTACTCAACCATAAGAAAGGATAAAACTTGCAATAACATGGAGGGACCTTGAGAACATTATGCTAGGTGAAATAAGTCAGTCAGAAAGAGCTAAGAACCACCAGATTTCATTCATATGTGGGCTATAACACTGAAACTTGTGAACACAAACAGTAGTGTGGTGGTTGCCAGAGGGAAGGGGGTACGGGGAGAAGGGGGTTCTAATAGTATATGGTGATGGGAGAAGATTTGACTTTGGTGATTGAATGGGGTTCTAATAATCTATGGTGATGGGAGAAGATTTGACTTTGGTGATTGGCACAGGGCGCATTATACGGATCTTGTAACAGAGAAACCCACACCTGCAAGTCTACTTAACAAACTGCAAACTGCAAAACATTTAAGAAAGAAAAAGTCCATTAACTGTTTGTTTTGACAATGCATAGTTATAAGTTATTCTACATTTAAGGTATTTAACTTTAATCATAACTTTATAAAAATAATAAAATATAAATTAATATTAGGAGGTAAATTTGTTCTGAATTTTTAAAGAAATGACTCTAAAAGTAAAAGTAACCTAATGCAGTAGTACAACAAAATGTAGAATTACTCAAAGATTGTTATTATGTAGGATGACTTTTCAAAAGTATGCCTCTAAATGCTTGAAATTTTTGTTTTTTCATATAAAAATAGGAACATTGGAATGTCTCATAACCAGACAAACCTCTATGACATTAGTTTTTGATGCTAAAATACTATAAAGTGCATAAGCTAAAGGCATAATTTATGACCCTAATAAACATAACCATTAAATGGCTTACATTGCTGAAAAGGAATAGTAGTATAACATGCAATTCTTTTTTTTAATAGGGAGATTTTATTAGTCTGAAATTAATGTCTTCATCTATAGCACTTTAACAACTTGTTCTTTGTAGGAAGTTCTACTGAGGAATAAATGGCCCAGGTGTTTAAAAGCTTTTGTTCAGTTGGGTAAGATTCTGAGTAATATAGTTTCATAGTCTACAATTCTGGACCTTTTTTCTTCAAGACATTTTTTGATGTGAGCTTTAGGTCACTGTCATTCTGAAATATAAATCCTCTTGCAAGTTTCCTACATGGTAAAATAACTTTTCACAATGGTATCCCTTTATATCTTTCACTATCTATTATGGCATCAGTGAAACTGCTGAGAAAATAAATTTTACCAAAGACTCAGTCCCTCAAAACAAGTCAAATTCATGTTCCTCACCCCCACGCTCGACCCTGCAGAAGAGCAGCTTCCTGGCTGGCTCGCTCCCTGAACAACTACATAATGGCCCATACATTTTCTAGTCATCCCAGGGAAGGCGCGGCCGAGAGAAACAGTATCTCCAAACCACTCCAAAGTTAACCAGTTCCCACAGGTATGTGGCTAATGATTACTACAGACATTCTGAGTGATGCTTGCCTTTGAATAGGAAAGACTGTGTGTGATTTTGCTGTAAATATCCCTCAAATTTAATTATAGCTTCTACAGAGTTGGCCTTGGCTTAGATAAGCAAATGCCAACCCCCGACCTGTGTCATGCAGGCTCTCATTTCCTCAGGACCTGAGCAAAGCAGTCAAAGGTTCCCTTGTCAGCAATGTCTCCTTTTATGGCTTTCTGTCTCTACTCTGTCTCAACTCTGCTCTGAGAAATGAGAGAAGAGGATATTCTGTTAATTCAGAAGAGATGCTTTCCTTTCATAATGATTTAGCTAACATTTAATAGAACACTCCCCATATCTCAGGCAGTGTTCTGAAGCCCTTAGAATCTCTTACCAGATGTATCCACAATATCCAAAATTTGTAAAGGACTTATAAAACTCAATACCAAATCTCAAATAATCCAATTAAGAAATAAGCAAAGGACCTAAACCGACACCTCTCCAAAGAGGACAAACATGGCCGTTAGACACATGAAAAGATCCTTGACATCACTAATCATCAGAGAAATGTAAAGTAAAACCACAACGGGATATCCCCTCACCCCTGTCACAATGGCTATCATCAATAAATCAACAAAGGACAAATTCTGGTGAAGGTGTGGAGAAAGGGGAACCCTCATGCACAGTTGGAGGGTAGGCAGATTAATGCAGCCATTTTGAAAAGCTGTATGAAGTTAGCTCAAAAAATTAAAAATGGAACTGCCTTATGACCCAGTAAAACCACAACGGGATATCCCCTCACCCTTGTCACAACGGCTATCATCAATAAATCAACAAAGGACAAATTCTGGTGAAGTTGTGGAGAAAGGGGAACCCTCATGCACAGTTGGAGGGTAGGCAGATTAATGCAGCCATTTTGAAAAGCTGTATGAAGTTAGCTCAAAAAATTAAAAATGGAACTGCATTATGACCCAAGATTCCACTTCCTGGAATTTATCTGAAGAAACCCAAAACACTAATTTTTTAAAAATAAATCTTTATTGTTGAAATAAATAAATAAATAAATAAGCCCTTTGGGATCAGCTCAGCCTTGTGATCACTCTTATGGGGCACACGTACTATTCCCATTTTAAAGGTCAGGAACAGAGGCCCAGGAGTTAAATATCTTATACAAAGTCACACCTATTATTTTGTGAAATCAGAAATCAAACTCAGACATTTCAGCTTTAGGGCCCACACAGTTACCCACTATAATCCCCTGCCTATTTAACTAATTTAGCACAGGAGACTCTGCCCTTTTCTGTAATACTTACACCAACTATTCGTTCACATTGCCCCTGTTGTGGTTCTTTTGACTTTATATCCTTTGTATCATCTCTTAAACCAACTTAAATCCCTCCCTTTCTTCTCCTCATTGGAAGGTTCTTTTTTCTTCCAGTTTTATTGAGATAGACTTGACATAAAACACTGTACTAGTTAAACTTGTACAACAGAATGATTTACACACACACACACACACACACACACACTATATATATAGCAAAATAATTACAAGTTAGTTAACATCAGTCACATCATACATTTACATGTTTTCTTATTATGAGAACTTTTAAGATTTACTCTCTTAGCAACTTTCAAGTATACAATACAGTATCATTAACTATAGTGACTATGCTGTACCTGACATCTCCAGGATCGACTCATCTTATTACTTTTCATCACTTTTATCCATTTCCCCCACCCCTGATCTCCACTTCTGACAACCACCAAGCTGTTCTCTGGATCTATGAGTTTGTTTTTTTTTTTTAGATTCCACATGTAAGTAAGATCATATAGTATTTAATCTTCTGTGTCTGACTTAGCATAATGCCCTCAAAGTCCATCCTTGTTTGCACAAATGGGAGGTTCTGAAAGGTTTTGGGTTGGTCTCTGTGCAACATATCATGATAATCATTCATTTAAAAGAGGTTTCAAATGTCACTTTTTTTTAAAATTCACAAATGAATAAAGCTTGGGAAAACAGCTAATATTTGGGATATTAAAATAAGTTATATTTAAGCTATAATGATTGACCAGAAAAAAGTAAATAATATAAAGTTCTGAGTTAGAATAAAAAAATAAAATATGAAAGAATATTTTAGCATTCTCCATTAGTCTGTCTTATTAGATGTGCATTTTTATATACTTTTGGTTTTTCTATTACTAAAAGAGCTAAAGCTACCCCTTTCTTCAGAACACCTTTAAAGTACTAGGTAACATTAGAAAATGTCAAAAAATGTTTATTTCATAAAAGGAAAATAAAGTGAATGCAATCTTGGAATTATGCTTTTAAGTCAATGGTTGAAAAATTGAGAACAATTTTCCTGGAGAAGAGAAGCCGGCGAAGGAAGAATATTGTCAGGAAGGTTATTATTATATGAAGACTTCACAATGAAAGAGGCTTTAGGTCAGTGTTTCCTCCAGAATTTCTAAAGAAAGTACTTTTCGATCCACATAAGAAGAGACTTGTGAATAACTACAGCTATATAACAAGGGCACAAGGAGTCTCCTGAGGGAAGGAACTTATTTTTCTAGACAAATTCCAGCAGAGGAGATGTCATCCTTAAAGATGGTCTATTGCTTTATAGATGAGGGAGAAGATCATTACAGTTCCTACCAGCAATACGATTCTGAGAGCCTCTATTTTCTTCATGTACATCCTTTGGTTTTTACATCGTTTGCCCTTTGCCATTATTTTCATTTCTTACTGTGGAAACCAGTTTAATCATTTTAGATCACTCTCGTTGTCAAATGCTTATTAATAAATCCCCTAAGCATAATATGGCTTCTCACAAAGTTGGCCAATGATGATAACAATTCATTTTGCTACCTTTCTTTTTCCACAGAAAAAACATTCCTTTCTCATTCAAGAAAATTCCATTTGATTTGACATTGGTGAAATGTGGGGAGTTCATAAATTTTATGTTTTCTATATTTTATTTATTTATATATGAGCTGATAAATTCAAGGTAGAAAATAGGTGCATATGGTATAATTCAATATCAATAACATATTATTTTCGTGTATTCTGAGTACATGAGAGGTACAATCATAATACATTACATGAAAAAATGCAGTGGTCTATAAATAACTTCCAGTGTCCAATCAAGCAGTTGTCATTAATTTTGGCTTATATTTAAAGTGCTACAGTATAATTAATTCATTTTAGACTTTGAAGTTAATGAGCCATGCACATTAAATTGGAGGAAGGAAGTTACAACTTTTTGATATTATTGTTGAGGTTGTAGTCCTGGTAACTTGGAAAAGATTTTCTGCAAAGTTAGCTTTGAAATCAGCTGCTATACACAAATGAAACTATGCTCTATAGTTAGTAATCATATGGATACATTCATGATGTAGTTTTGACAAAGATCTAAAAGAAATAAGCATTGTACAGAGTGACATAATCAGTTTCCATTTTTTAAAGGTGTTAGCTGTACCTAAAACTTACATATTCTCTGATCTATGATCTGGTAGAAATAGTTATAGACCTGGAGTCAAATGCCAAGGCTTGACACTAGCAATCTGCAACCGAATCTAAGAAAGTCATTTAGCAACCTAGTCTCATTTTACCATCTGTTAAATGTTGGTGAATTAGGGGCAGAGACAGGCACCAGTCTAACTCATAGTCTAAGCCAGTGGTCAGCAAACTCATTAGTCAGCAGAGCCAAATATCAACAGTACAACGATTGAAATTTCTTTTGAGAGCCAAATTTTTTAAACTTAAACTATATAGGTAGGCACATTGTTATTAACTTAATTGGAGTACTCCTAAGGCTTAGGAAGAGCCACACTCAAGGGGCCAAAGAGCCACATGTGCTCACGAGCCGCAGTTTGCCGACCACGGGTCTAAGCTATGGTGATTAAATGTAATAACAGATATAAAATACTTGTTAATATCCAAATATTCCCCAAAATGTAAGATTTAATTATACTAGTCAAGTAGCAGATCTTCCCAGGTGGGATATTGATTTTAAAATAGTCCATATCTTTACAGAAAATATTTCAATTTTGTTTTTCCCCCAAATATTCTGTACGAATCAATTTATTTAGAAAGTAATATAAAGTAGAAACATATTTTAATATCTGTTTAGCTCAATAAACTGACATAAGCCTTGATTCTCCCTAAGAGGAAGACAAGTAGTTTTGTCATATTTGATAAAATCAAGCTTATGTTCTAATATTCTGGTTACAGTGAACTAATTGGGGAATGACCCCAAATTTTAGGTGCTTGCATTTTCATTAATATTTCTAGTTTAACCTGTATTTTTTATCAAAATATTGCAGAGTGCATGAGACCTAAACAATATTATTTGATTTAAAAGAATATGTTACTCTCATGGGAATGTGAAAATAGGTAAGATAGATTATATAAACATATAAAGCATCACTATTATCACTATCAAGAAAAAATTAGCCTATGAGGAATGTTTTACCAACATTACTAAAAATACAATGGATATAATAATGAAATTTCAAAGCTTATTTTTATGTTCAAATTAATTTAAAAGTCATTTTTTTAAACTTTAAGTTTATTCTGTATCTTATTGGTAGTAGCATAAGAGAGACGGACCTCATCCATGATTAGCTTAAATCCCAATCTTTAAATGCATATAAATAGAATAGCACTTATGGCTTTAACTTCAAAGAGAAAAAAATAATTTACTTTACTATGAATAATTTTACTTTACTATACATAATTTTTTCTCTTTTCTGGAAATCTGAACACATCAGAATCTTAACGACTTCTGATGTTCAACTTACTTCCAACACTTGGTGACATAAGAAATCTCAAACTCAGCTATTGATTGACAAGTTTAATTTTAAATCTGCTACATTACTGATAGTTAAAATAATAATGCAAATATTTTCTCTTGCAAAGTCTACCTGTACATTAAATGCAGTAATAACACACAGTATTCTATCCTCTCCATGTATAGGACTTGCATTGTGCCAGGGAGGCCTTCTCTCTCCCTAACCCCTTGTCATACTTATAAAGTGGGATCCTTACTCCATACCCTTTTAAATATAACAC
>NW_006294418.1:772500-784119 GCF_000327345.1 Myotis davidii
CAGCCCCTCAGGCCTTTAAAAGCTCTAGTTGCTATCACATATTATTTTAGTTTTATTTAAGCACGACCTTTGAACCCTTTAACCATTCGTATATACTCCTAGGAACTGTTTTGTTTTTTTTTATCCTGATCTTATGTTAACCCTCTTATTTCTTAGGGTGAGAAACATATTTTAGTGTCTGCTAAGCTCCAATATACTTCTGACATACATTGCTGCAACAGTACATACTTGCTTGTTCCTGTATGCACTAAAAATACATTGTACAGATTGATTAAAGTTGATCCCATACCATGGAATGTTTATAGTAAAAGTGTGAATTTAAATCTACTGATTAAAAATATTACATAGGCTTCAGAACTTTATAACAAGAGCCATTGCAATTATTCAACACATATCCTTCATTTTAATTCATATTCTGTCCTCACCAAGCAATATTGTAATTATATCTTAGTTTTTTAGTTATAAAATAAATTTTATAAGTGGAAAATATGAGCTAATCAGCTAATTTAGTCTGTATTCCTCTTTTGAGAATTAGTAACATTTTGTTTTGTAGACCAATTTCTTTCAAGGTTGTCATGTGGGTTAATTCTCTGAATGGTCTAACAGTATCAGTGTTGTTCTCTGATGAAGCCTTGTCTGAGCATCCTTTGTATGTACCTAGACCCTGTTTAAATGAAGTTCATAGAGCACATTTGTGGTTGCTAAGACTCAGATCACCCTTTCAAGGACTATCTATAACAGTGATCGGCAAACTGCGGCTCGGCAACCCGTGGCTCGCCAGCCACATGTGGCTCTTTGTCCCCTTGAGTGTGGCTCTTCCACAAAATACTGACTTCTGCGCATGGGCCAGAAAGTTTCAATCGCACTGTACGTGCGCGCCCGCATGTGGTATTTTGTGGAAGAGCCACACTCAAGGGGCCAAAGAACCACATGTGGCTCGTAAGCCACAGTTTGCCGACAGATCTATAATAATAAAAGTGTAATATGCTAATTAGATCAGATGTTCTTCTGGACGTCCTTCCAGATAACCTTCTGGATGAAGCAGCATGGCGGGGACAAGGCAGAGGCAGCCGCAGCGGGGGGCCAAGCCCCTTGCACAAATTTCGTGCATTAGGCCTCTAGTTCAGTATATAATAATATACCACCAATACCAGTTATTGGTCACTCTCTATACACCAACTGCTGTCCTAAACTAGGAAAAAATACTGATTTCCAAACTTCTAGAACATTGCATTGCCTCTAGAGATTGCATCATAATCTAGCTGCTTGGGAAGGGTGACATCCCTAGTTATGCTGATAGAAATTCATAATCATTTGTCATTGTGATTAGAGAGAGAAGAAAACCCCTTAGTCTGCAGAAAAGGCTCAAATGTTAATATTCTTTCCCTTTGGAAAGACAGTCATAAAAGCTTTGTTAATGGATTTCTTTCTGATTGAATATAACATTAAAAGCAGGATTTGTGACTCTTGAAAAAAGTGAATGTTGTTTTGTGAAGATGGTCATTCATCATTAGTTGTAAGAAGTCTATTTGTAATTTGAAGTTTTAATTTAATTAGTGTCACATACTTGAAGGCTGCCTTGTGTCAACTATTGTAATGATAAGTTATCTGCTCCTTCTACAGCATAGGTTGCTAACAAGCATTTCAATTGGAACAAAATGATAATGAGAAGAACGACAGAAGTGTTAATTACCTATGCAAGTAAACGGCTTTATGTGAGTCCCGGTGAAACACTCTACTGTATTCACTTATCTAATGGCTATTAATCTTCAGTTGAAAATACCTATTGGCACTACTTAGCTTCACAGTTAAATGATGGCAAGAGGTAATAGCATAGTTTATAAGCTGTGTCCACATAGCTTCCAACAAATTTTTATTAAACAATACACTATTTGAGCTCTTTGCATCAGTATGTACCAATACAGATATGTTATACAGCATACATTGCATCTTTTGGATATACATAACACAGAAAATCTTTTTCCTCCTCAAAACATCCTTTGAAATCTTTAAATATTAATTGAGTGTGTAATGTAGTAAGCTATTAAGTATAATATGGTCCTATTTGCCTTTGGAATGCATAGTGTCTAAATAAATATTCCACATTCCTTGAAACCTAGCCCTCCTTTCATTTTTCTTCTGCAAATTCTGTGACATGGGATGCATATAGGTGGTGCTCAAAAATGTTAGGTCAATAAAGTTACTTTTACAGATGATCTTTACCTCATCTGAAATAGGATGTTCATTAAATAGGTAATAGCTATAGATATTAGGCTTTTAATTTGGAGAATATTGCAGGAAGGCACCCATTGTCTTTGCTCTCAGAGAAGTGTAACAAGGATCCCTGAATGCTGGTGAATCTTGAGCCCATGGCAAGGGCCAGGGCTATGCGCTGATGTTTAGTCCAGACAATGGGGGCTCAAGTTATTTCCTGACCAAATAATCTCAGAGTAAAACCTAATATTTACTGACCTTTAAGACAGTCTGTCTGTTACCGCAATTACCTGCCTAAGAGCTAGATGTGTATCCAAAATTGAATAAAAGATTGGCAAGGCCTGGGCACCAGTGGAAGTCCGTTCTCTTGCATTGGGCTTGACCACCCGGCCCCCCAATTCCCAAATTATTATTTCTTGTCTCGTCTCTTTCATTTGCATGTGGCTCCTTCTCCAGATCCCGAACCCTGAACCATGTGGGACATGGGATCATTCACAAATATATTCCATTACTTATAAAGAAATTTCATATCATCATACCTAAAAATAGATTTTGAAAATAAGATAGAAATTTAAAAATCTTTATACTTTAAAATGTACATTTCCAGAAATATAGTTTACTATGGTTCCGAAATGCACAAATGACTAAACCAGGTTTTCATTGCCATGTTATTTGCTTAGCACATAGTAAAGATTTTATTATTAAAGCAAAAGATCAATTTATGCTAAACAATTACAATAAATTCCATGTAATGACCTTGTTTGTAGCCTACAGTTTTAAAAAATGATATAGATATTTTCCAATTAAAAAACTGTCCAAACAAAATTATTCATAATAGTATAAGGAAAGAATATCTAATATTAATTAGTTTCCATTAAAAAAATGTGTGACATTTGTTTCTCCCTATGCAGTCATGTGGTAAGGCTGACAGTGAATTCTCTTTAGGAGAGTACAAATTTAGTATTACAAAATTATGGGCCAGTTCATCAGGGCATGTATCAAACTGCGTCAGAAATACAGGACTCATATGCATATATTTGGGTTATATTATTTTAAAATATTGGCTATAGATTTTTAAAGAAAAGACTATATTTTTTGAATATCCACTTGTGCCAATCAATGTGCTTGGCACTTTTCCAGCACTTGTTTAATTAATTCATCCCGAGTCAACATCAAATCTCTCCAATATACAGAGGGAAAACAGGAGCTCAGAATAGATTTTAAAAAACCAGCTATCAAAGGACTTGTATGCATGCATATTAGCATAACTGATGGACACAGACACTGGGGCAGTGGGGGTTTGTCCTGGGGGGTGAGAGTGGCTAGGAAGGGGTTAATGGGGGAAAAAGGAGACATATGTAATACTTTAAACAATTTTAAAAAATTGAATTATTTAGAGCAACCTCACATGTAAAAAAACAAAAACAAAACAGCTTCAAGCTCTCACAGCTGATGAGTGACACAGGCAGGTTTCTGTATTTCTAGTTTACATAGGGCTTCTCACTCTCTGGATACCTACCTGCTTCCTGGTCTAGAAAATACAAAGAAAAGATCATCCTGTCACATTTTTTTAAATATATTTTACTGATTTTTTACAGAGAGGGAGGGAGAAGGATAGAGAGTTAGAAACATCGATGAGAGAGAAACATCGATCAGCTGCCTCCTGCACACTCCCCACTGGGGATGTGCCCGCAACCAAGGTACATGCCCTTGACCGGAATTGAACCTAGGACCTTTCAGTCCGCAGGTCGACGCTCTACCCACTGAGCCAAACCGGTTAGGGCTTGTTTTGTTTTTGTGTTATTTTGTTTTGCTTAATACATGACAGTTAAATACATTTTGAATAGCATCAGTATTTACTAGGAAAGAAACATACATTTTCCTTGCAAAGAGTAAGAGATAACTGAACACCATATTCATTATTTTTAGAGCCCAAAGCAAACTTTTATATTTTGAAGAGGAAATACGTCTCACTAACCATTACAATGATCGGTTTATTTCCCCCTTGAACTGTATCCATCATAGTGGACGAAGGTTATGGGAAGACCATTTGTCCTGATATAAAGCACTCACTCCAACAATTAGAAAAGCCTGAAACAGACTGACTTCCCCCTGAGATCCGATTCCCAATCGATAGGCCGTAGAGGGCAGTTATTGTACACAGAGGGAGTGTCTGAGTTGCCAATTTAGAGAATGTTCACAAATAAAGTCATAATAAAGAAAGAAAGACTATGAATAGAGAAATTTAAAAACTGCCTCAAGCAGGAAATGTAGCCTATTTGCATTTATGGAAACTTGAAAAAGGTTGAGATAAATACAATAACAAAGTCCCACTGAAAATAAAATAAAAAACAACAAAATGCACAGAAATTTAAAACTGGGACTGAGCTGGCTTGAAGACTGTCAAGTCATGCCTTGGTTTTGTGGTTGTACAACTTAGCCTAGTAAATAAGAAACTGCCATTGTGCCAGCAACAGGTACACAGTACACTTGGTGCTTGCACCAAGGCTTCTGTGAGTGATGCTCATGACTAGTGTTAACTTTAGTGTTCACTGCTGCCATAATTTAAAGGTTTTTTGTTTTTGTTTTTGTTTTTGTTTTTCAATTGAAACTAGCCTTGGCCTGTGTGGGTCATTTGGTTGAATGCCATCCCATGCACCGAAAGATTGCAGGTTTGGTTCCCAGTCAGGGCACATGACCAGGTTATGGACTTGGGCATTCAGGATCACTCAGTTGATGCTTTACTATCACATCAATATTTATCTCTCTCCCTCTTTCTAAAAAAAAAAAAAATCAATTAAAGATCATCTGAACAAAACTACATCTAGATATTCCTAACTGGTGGTGATAGAACTTAAAATATACTTTTCCAAATAAAATTTTGGGATAGGTGTTAAAAGTGATTAAACAGCCCTGGCTGGGTGGCTCAGTTGGTTGGAACATCATCCTGCACCCTAAAAAGTTGCAGGTTCGATTCCTTATCAGGAATTATACCCAGGTTGCTGGTTTGATCCTTAGGGCTGGAGGCAACCAATCAATGTTTCTCACTCCTTCCTCTCTCTCTAAAACTCAGAGAATTAATGAGGATTAAAACTTTTTTAAAATGATAAAACACCATCAAAATATTAAAACAACTATGTAGTTAATTCAACAGCAAATATATTGAGAAATATAGATAATAGAGTGAGAAATAATAAAACAGATAACAAAAGTACACTGTAATAGTTTCAAAAATTATGTACTCCCATAATGTATTTCCATTCTTTACATTTATTCCTATAGGAAAGTATTTATTTATACCAAGTGTAAAGGAAAAGGCCTCTATAAATCTGTTGTATTAGATTTATATATTTATGACAAATAAAGAACTTTATGGAATAATAATTGTTATACCTTGGGACCAGTTTCACAACTATATCAAAAAAATTTGTTCTCTATAGTTCAAAAAATTGATAAAGAGACAAACTAAATCCAAAGAGCTTTGGGGTTAAGAAATAACAATTTAGCAAAAGTTATTATTTCATGTATAGAAAAGAATATATTTCTATTTGTAAATTATAGCATATCCCTCTATATAATATTTCTATGTATAATATTATATTTATACTAGAAGCCCATTGCGTGAAGATTCGCACAATAGGCCTTCCTTCCCCTGGCTGCTGGCACCGGTTTTATTCCGGCACCCAGAACCCAAGCCTTCGGTCTGGCTGCAGGGAGGCTTGGCTTCTCCGCTGGGGTCACAGTGAGGCCTCTTCAGTCTTCAATCTTCAATCTTCAATCTTCAGTCTTCAGTTTTCACTCTGGCCAGAGCCTTTGGTCTTTGCCGTGCCTGCATATGCAAATTTACCACCATCTTTGTTGGGTTAATTTGCATAGTCACTCTGATCGGCTGGTGGGTGTAGCGGGGTGACACCAATTTGCAAGTTTCTCTTTTATTAGTGTAGATATGTAACATTTATATTAATATCTAACTGAAATCTCAGCCACAATAAAATGAATTTGTGTTAGAAAATTATTTGATGAAAAATAGAGTGCTAGGTTATTAATTTCACAATACATACATATATATTCTGAATTTATATTTAAGTATATATATATATATGTATGTATGTATGTATATTTCAATAACACCATGCATCCCATTCCTCAATTTTTTTTTTCTTCTCCACAAAATGGTCCTTTTTAAAAATAGAACTTCCATTTGGACATACATATCTTTGATTTGAAATAACAGCAAAACAAAGTTTTTTCAAATCTTTAGTACCTTAGTTTTAGGCAGTTCTTTATGTTTACAAATATTATCACATGCTTTTTTCCTTTACCAACATGTGCACTGGGAAGGACAAATACACTTTCTATTTTATGAATGAGGAAAATTAGACTCAGATCTAAAATCCTCCCTATATCCATTTGATTCCTCTGCCTTATCGCAGGTATACAAAAGATTCAGAAGCTCACAGGATGTAGAGCTCTGCTCAAGTCACAGCAGAGAGGCCTTCTAGAATTATTCTAACTAAAACAATATTTCTGTCATGATTCCTTCTCAGTTACTGGCTTACCCCATCACCTGACTTGTTTCTGTTACCCTGATCTTTCCCCCTGTACATATGCACATATGTCCGCTATCCAAACACCCAAACACACACACACACACACACACACACACACACACACACTGGGAGAATAAGAACCCTCTCATTTTGTTGAATTAATTATCTTTTGTGTTTAATTCAGAAAACATGGTTGGTACATACACTACCAAGAAATGAGTTGAGTGATCTGTCATTCCAAGGTAGAAAGTTCAGAGTAGCTAGTATTCAACTCTAAGTGTAAAGGTTTCCCCATTACCTAGCACAGAGCTGTCTTTCCCTCGGGGGGCGGGGGGGGGGTGTGGGCTGAGAAAAGAAGCAAAATCTGTTGTGCGGTTATAAAAGCATATAACATCTTTTTTTTTCACTGACTTAATTATAATTTATATTTCTCTAATAGGTATTTTGTGGCTGACTAATTACAGATACAATCTTTTGTCTTCAATCAAAACAGAAATATCACAATTTTATGAGCACAAACACCTGGCTTATCCAGCATAATCCATCTTCCTCACAGACAGAATCCTAACTACAGAAGGATTTTCAGTTCATCACAATGCAGAGTATATGTTCTTAGATTTATGTTTGAAATTAGTAGCAGCTGCCCACATCAATATTTTAAGGAAAATTCCACTAAAATATTACTCCAATTTAAAATTAAAAACTCAAATATCCATCAGGAGAGTTAGGGGATAAAGAAGATATATTTCTAAATTCCACTTTATTGTAAAATATGTTATGTTTGTGGGAGACTTTAAATGCTGAATTTTCACTGCCCGAGTAAGTTATGGCTTTTACCCAGTTATCCTGCTATGTCACACTCCTTGTGCTTGCTCAGTGCTTAAGCCACCTGTTCTTCCTCCACTGTGACCCAACAGTGTCTGTGGTGAATCCTAATGAATATTGGAACAAATTAAAGAATTCCTGGCTAAATGAATAACTTCAACACTGCGTATAATTCAATTTTTGCTGCTATAAAAATTGAGGAATAATTTTATGATTTCCATGTTTATTTTGAACCTATTTTCCTGTGATGACTACAAATAAATTTTCTTTTAAGGTATGTTTGTCCAAGTAACCCACAAATGGAGCAATCAGCTACTTAGTAAATTTCCAACCAGTTAGGCTCACTTAAAGATTTTTATTATATTTTTCCATCACCATTTATCCACTCTATGTCTTCTTCCACCCACAATTACCACACTGTTGTCCATGTCCATGAGTTTTCTCTTTTCTTTTCTTTTTTACTCAATCCCTCCACCTCCAACAGCCCCCAACACCACCACCAGAGCTGTCTGCTTGCTGTCTATGACTCTCTCTAGTCTACTTAATTAACAGAATACAGAAGCAAAGTACATAATAACCCCAACAGAAAGGGTGAATGCCAATGACAATGCATAATTCGTAAGTTTCTCCTCTTTTCTCTCCCTCTGGGAAACTACATTCATTTACTTTATATGAAATTTAAGTTTTCATCAGCTTATGCCCTATCCTCTCTGCACCTGCACCTTAATAATGATGATGGCAGATAACACCAAATATTCTGAACTATACGAAATGCTTCAGATACAACAGCTTCCTTCTTACAACAGTTTAGTGGAGGTGAGTAGTCTCACCCCAATATAGAAGACTGCTGATACCCCTGCTCCCTCACAGTTGTTCTCCCCCCTTTTTTTCCTGGGCACGTGGCCACCTATAGTGCCCAGAACCTGTTGCAGTCCATGTGGTTCTAAATTCCCATAAATGTGAGCAGAAGGTATATCCATAAATTCCCATGCATCTTCTAAAAAAGATATTTGCTTGGGCTCATTGTCTATTGCCTTCAGTGTCAGAAAGTAATAGTGACTGGAACACCCTTGGAATTAGGTGTTGAGAAGGCAGAGACAACCCTCTAACCCAGGTTCCTGGATGACCTCATGGAGCTGAAGGCATTTGTCTGTCCCAAACTGTTATGTAAAAGAAAATCTTATTTCCTTCGAACCTTTGTAATTTAGAATCACTTTGTTACAGCAGCTTAGCTTTTTTAGTGAATATAATTGATATTTCACATGATAAAACTGAGACTAAGAAAAGTATAGTTACTTTCTCAAGATCACACCACCTGTATACACTACATCCTCAGTTAAACAAACAAACAAACAAACAAACAAACAACCTCTGACTGGGTAACTTTCCAAGAAAAATCCAAAATAGTCTTATTTGGGTTTAATATGGATTTTCACATTCAACCCTTTCATCAGCCTCATACTTCACCTGCCCGTGTATTCCAGGACAGGGGACAGGCATAATAATCTAGGTTATTGATAAATTACTGACATGAAAATTAGCTAAAGCCTTTCTAAAACTAGAAAATATCCCACATCTGTTATGATCTTTTCCTATATCTGCCCTAAGATGTATTCATTTCCGTTATAATTGTTTTAACCCCTTAGCCTCAGCACGGGCAGGATCCGAGACCCAGGATATCCTTAACAAGTGTTTTCCTTTGAAAGGCTAATTTAATAGTATCACTGAAAACCTATGATTCACTGTATGAATTACAAAAAACATATAGAAAGCCAACTCAGGATAGACAATTTGATACTCTAGTAGCCATGATTTGGTTATGATATTTTATTTTCCAAGAATTTTTAAAGTCAGGATTTAATAACCATTATCAGCTTATTAGAAATCAGTTCCTCAGTTTTAAGCTATTTCAATTGTATTGTTTCCAGAACAGATAAGAGTTAAATAATGCTATTTGTAGAAAAAATTATGAAGATTGGCTTACTTAAATTCATATATAATTTTATGTTTAAATTTAAAAAGTGATCTAAATTTCACTGACTTTTAAATGAATTATCTAGTCAGGGCAATAAACTACTACTTCTCAGCCATTGCTCATATTTTTGGTGTTTAAAATCAGCATTGAGTCTTTTTTAATATCTTCATGAAACGTGACAGCTGACTAGCTATGCAAACAGACAATTGAAGACCATAGGCATGACAATTCTCAGAGAATTAATTCAAGACCATTATTTGATTTTTTTAAAATCAGACTTTAGGAAAGGCCTCTCAAAAAAGAGCTTCCATTTACAGAGAAAACTGCCCTCTACTTTAGAGCTAGGAGATGATACGCTGGAACCCATTGGCAAAGCCATGAAGGGGATTCTTTAAGCATCATCCTAGTTTCCAAACTGCACATTTACTAGCCAAAATTCTTTGATAGTAAGATATCAGCTAGTATTGCTTTTATAAAAAATGCAAAGTACTACAAATGCAACAGATATTTATTAGGCAATAAGAAATACAGACAAACTCTTTTATATGAACACTTAAAGAAACATTTGATGAAAAATTCTGACCATGATTTTTTTTTTGTTAATTTGGCATTAAATGTTAAATAGTAAGACTATTCATGAAGATAATATTTATTTCTTAAGCTTCTTATGGCCAGGGTACAAAGGGAAATGAAGTGCTACATAATTTGCATGGTGATTATGAGAAGAATTTCAAGAGTTTATCATGGGTAACTTAACAAGGTGTTAATGAGTGGGAAGTCACATTAACATGAACACTAAAGTGAACTGCAGTTAAGAATGTTCTCATGCATAGAAGTGTGGGTTAATACTTATCAGAATGTGAAAATAAGGAGAAAACATCTTACATTCAGCTTGCAGTAGACTCTTATTTTGTGGAAATAAGACTTTATTTTTAAAAAAATCCTATATTCTGTGGCGATTAAATCAGGGGTTTTAAAATACAAAACCGAAAACGCCAGGATGCAGTGTCTATTTTGTTTGGAGTTGTAAGATGCTTCAATTATCATTATGGAGATTCAATCTCAAATCTAGGCCAACCTACATCAATTTTACCACCTATTTCTGAGCGATTTACCTATGGTTTGGTCTGAGGAATTTCCCAAAGCTGTGATATCTTTCAGAGACATTTGCTTTGTAACATTCTTCTTTGTGTAATATTCAAAATCATTTCAAAGGTGTTGATTTCTAATAAATCCCTACAGCAAGATAAAATATTATATACTAATTCTGCTCATATTTCCATTATTCAACTGAACCATTACAGATGTCTTCAATACTAATCACACTGGTAGATCACACAAGACCCTTTAGCTCATAACTACTAGTAAATAGCATAGATCCCAGATGTTATTATTATTCCAGATTGCTTTTTGTTGAACAAATATATTCATTCTAATCAAAATTAGTATCTAGTAACAAATTAATCATGGAGCTAATAGTTGCTCTCTTATTAACCTGTATTGACCATATCTTAGAAGAACAAGAATTTTTCACACACCACACACATACCTACAACTCACACACATACCTTCAACTCATACTCATTCACTGTAAAGAACAGATGTCTAGATTTTTATCCCAGGTCTCTAGGTTCCAATCCCAATTTTCCCCTCTCTGAAGGCATATTCCTGGTTGAACTACTCAGCTTTACTGCAGCTCCATCCCTCACCTTAGACGTGTTCATGGCAAATTCTCACAGAGCAGGGAATGAATCTGTGAAAATAACTGTGTGTGTAGAACATCAAAATATTCTACATACAAAACCAGTTCTGATTATAAAAAAGGGTTTTTTGATTTTATTTATTTTTGAATATGTGTTTCTTGTTTTTGTTTTGTTTTTCAGATCTGATTATAAAACAGGGTTTTTTATTGATTTTATTTATATTTGAATATGTGTTTCTTGTTTTTGTTTTGTTTTGTTTTCAGAGAGGAAGGGAGAGGAAGAGAGAGAGAAACATCAATGATGAGAGTCATTGACCAGATGCTTCCTGCATGCCCCCTACTGGGGATTGAGC
>NW_006294418.1:784872-797135 GCF_000327345.1 Myotis davidii
TTTTTAAAATAGACTACTTTATCACAGGAAATTCCAAGAAGATCATTTACTTTGGGAATGTTCGCCAAGTAACAATATGCTGCTGTAGATAGTTCATAGGAAAAAGCAAAGGCAAAAAAAAAAGTTTAATTTTAGTTTGTTTTTAAAGTGGTTGGGATTTTTCCATAATTTTGTAATGTTCCTAGAGTTACCACTTCCAACATTAGTGTTAATGTGATGAGAGAGACTCTATTATTGATTAAATATTAAGTTAAGGCTGCATTCTTCCCCACAGTCAGCTGAGAGTGTGACAGACATTTTTCCATTGCAAAGAAAGTGTTGAGAATGTGGGAGAACCAAGCTCAAGTTGGTGTTAGCTCTCCCTGTCAGGGAGCTATGGGCTTTTATTACATTTATTATTCAAAATATTTTTTTTTTTGTCTGAGGTGAGACAAAACTAAAGAAAAGACTATTCTTTTAGGTTAGCTAAAATAATCATTCAAAATATTTATATAAGGCAGTCAGCCAATTAAACTTAACTAATGGTTACTGGTTTTAAATGGATACCTATCCATTTAATGTGCTGGGATCCACAGCTCCTCAATGTCAAATATAATGGCCATGACAGGACACAAGCAGAAAAATGTTTAACCATTTGTGGGACTTTAATCAATGATATGATATAATATTTATTGAAATTAGTTTTGAAGCAATGCTTACCTACTTATAACCTATCCAAAATTTATAAAGAACTTATAAAACTCAACACCAAAACAACCAAATAATCCAATTAAGAAATGGGCAAATGACCTAAATAGACAATTCTCCAAAGAGAACAGACAGATGGCCAAGAGACGTATGAAAAGATGATCAATATCAGTAATCACCAGAAACGCAAATTCAAACCACAAGAGATATCACCTCACACCTGTCAGAATGGCTATCATCAATAAATCAATAAACAACAAGTATCGGTGAGGATGTGGAGAAAAGGGAACCCTTGTGGACTGTTGGTGGGAATGCAGATTGGTGCAGCTACTGTACAAAGCAGTGTATAGTTACCTCAAAAAATTAAAAATAGAACTACTGTTTGACCCAGCAATCTCACTTGTGGGAATATATCCAAAAAACCTGAAACACTGATTGAAAAGAAGGTATGTACCCCTATGTTCATTGAAGCCAGGTTAACAAAAGCCAAGGTTTGGAAGCAACCCAACTGTCTATCCGTATATAAGTGCATAAAAAATGCTGTGGTACTTTTATACAATGGAATTCTACACAGCTGTAAAAAAAAAAAAAAAAAAAAAGAAAAAAAAAAGAAAGAAAAGAAAACAGAAAAAAAAATTACCCTTTGCAACAGCATGGATGGAACTAGAGAGCATTATGCTAAGTAAAATAACCTAGTCTGAGAAAGACAAGTACTGTATGATTCATCCATACGTAAATCTAATGAACAAAATAAACTAACAAACAAAATAGAAACAAACGAATCTACAGAGAAAAGCCTGACAGCTGTAAGCGGGGAGGGAGTTTCAGGGCTGGGTGGAGAAGGTGAAGGGCTTAAGAAGAAAGAAAAAACAAAACCTAATAGACACAGACCACAGCAAGGTGATGACCAGAGGGGAGGGAGGTGGAAAGGGGAGGTGATAGAGTGAAAGTGGGGATAAACGCTGATGGATGGAGACTAGACTTGGGGTGGTGAAAACAATGCAATACACATATGATATATTGTGTAACGGTACACCTGAAACCAATATAATTTTCTTGACGAATGTCAGCCCAACAGATGCAATGAAAATTAAAATTTAAATGAAAATACTATTTATGGATTGCTGAATTCTTAGTGAAGTTTGCCAAGTGCCCAGACAATATTTTGGTTGTGACAGGCAGTTCTCCCAGCTGGAAGGATCCAGTCATATTTCACTTCTATTTACTTGAGTGTGAAAATCCAGATGAACCTATTAAAACTCAAATTTATGAATATTCTCAACACCTGGGAAGTCTTGAAAGCCAATGTCAAACTGAAGTATAAGTCACGGGAAATTTATCTATAGGTGCCTATGGCCCCACATATGTACCCACATAAAGGGTTGTTGGGTGTAGGGATAATGGAAACTCAGATTGAGTAGAAAAAAAGTAAATCCTTAGTTTGGTAGTGCTCTTTCTTGCCAATAGCCTAACGTACTAGGGCATCCTTAGCAAAGAAACAGGATCAGCAGCGTGAGGGTTGTGACAGGCTTGCCATGTCCACATCAGTTGATCTTGTTTATTAAAAGCACTCTGTTGGGGAAAGAAAAGAGCCTTCAATTTACTTGGGTAGAAGAAGTAGATTTATATTATACATATTCCTTAAGCAGAAGGTATTTTCCACTCGCTGTTCAGAAATAGGCTGCCACATTTTTTTCTTGCTACTCGTCCCTGCAAGCTGCCATTTTGGGCTGCAACAATGAGGCCAGTGTGGAGGCAGAATAAAGAAGCTGGGTGCATTTGGGCCTCAACAATGAACTCATTCATGGCGCTTTCAGACTGGAAGATTCTGAGATTTTAGCAACATAGTAAGTGCTAAATGAGAATAAGGCAAATGGATCCTGATAAAAACCAATACCAGTGATTTCAAAGAAAGGGGAATAGAACAAGGCAGGTAATTGTGCATGGCTGCTCCGTGATGAATCAGGAAGGGTCTGTCGGTGCATCGTTATCAGAAAAAGCAGAATCGCTATTTCCTTGTAAAGCTGAACTACGGCACTAAAGCCATTTTAAATACATGAAGTTCGCATGAGGGAAGGGTTGGTTTTTAAAAGTTACCCCCGTGTCTTTACATTTCTATTCATTCTGATGTCTATTCATTTTGTATTATGTTTTTCAGGCCCATTTTTGTGGTGTTGTTTTTTAAAGAAAACCCAACTTCTGGGTTTGGTTCCACAATAGACCTCAAATTATTTTCTTGTTACTGGCCAACTGGCTCAATTATGACATCAACAGGAAAGTGAAAGGGGAGAGGACTTAAAAGGATAAATCTACCTCTGCTTTATATTTTCAAAAGATTTTCCTCTCCTTGATGAGAGAGATCATAAGCCACCACCAGAAAAGCGAACACGAAGTATCTGCAACCTTTTCCATTAACACAACCGTAAAGAGTGCTGCTCTGAGGTCCTTCCCTTTCCCTGTTCTCTTTTATTCTTCCTTTCTTTCTGCTACTGTTGCCTGGATGCTTTTACAAGAATAAACCAGGTCAGTGAGCTGTTGGCAGGCTCCCCTCCCCTGTCCCTTTATCTGATTCCCTTGGTGATGGCAACTTTTCACTCATTTCATTTTCCTTTTACGAAAGAAGGAGGGTACTTAAAGTGCAAATCTTTAGTGCACAATTCATGCTCAGCATCTCTCTCTCCATCTCTCAGTAGTCTTGCTGTAGGCACACAACCGACCTATAGAAATAAATAAATAAAATTAAACACTGCCTCTGTGCTGGGAATGACTTAGGGTGGCAATGTGATGGCAATGTTACCTTGAGGACGCAGCTTCATGCTCCTGGGCCTGCCACTGTATGCCTCCCCCCTTTCACTTCTCCCTCAGCTCCATCAGCCCTCTCACATGGGTTTTTAATTGCTGGCTTTCAAAATCTCAAGTCAACATCATTCTTGGATTCCTCACATTTTTATCCATATTTTCAAATATACAAATTACAGTCCTTTCTTTCCCTTCCCTCTCTCTCCCCTCCTTTCTTCCTTCCTCTATCCCTCCCCCAAATTTTCAGAGACTAGGAACCAACAGTGTAAAAATTTTAATCCTTAACTGGAAATAAGGTCCTTATTGCCATGACCAAGTGTAGAATATGAATTATGTCAATTGCATGACTTTTACTTATTTATAGATTTAGGCATTTAGTGTTTCTGATAGATAGGCATATGTATATTCTATTATTTTCCTATTTGTTATTTATTTTGCATTAAATCAGGTATTAAATCCAAATAAGAAATTTAACATGTAGAGGTATATATTGAATTAAAATTAGTGATATATTCATTTCTTAGGTATTTAATTTTAACCCATGTTTTCTAAAGCTGGTTTGTATTCAGGACAGGCTCCTTAATCTAGGTTCTAGGACAGTGATTTTAATCACTGCATTTTATGTCATTCACCAGTCATAATACATTTAATTTTTTTTTCAAATACAGTTTACTTTCAATACTATTCCATATTAGTTTCAGGTGTACAACATAGTGGTTGGATAATCATGTTCTTCACAGAGTGGTCCCCCAGTATATGTATAATACATTTTTTAACAAATACGTACTAAGTAGTTATGTGTCTGGCATCATGCTGAGTTTTATATGGACTCAAGTGCATATTCTCTCTATTCTCAGAGTTTACCCTGTTGACCCCAAGAGTGAAGTGCCTGTTGAGAAGGGCTCCTGATGGCTAACTGGGCTCAAACTGGAAAACAGAGTTTAGCAGCCATCGCTACACAGAGGCCTCACACAAGCTGCCCTTCAGGGAGAACCTGCAGGGAACTGCCTGCCTACACTGTGTTCCTGACATGGGGCCAGCCCTGATAAAGGAGTCCCTGAAATCACACTTCAATCGACAGGACTGAGAGGTTCCTACCCAATAGGAGCCCCGCAGATACAGCCCATTATCACCTTCAGCTACCAATCAGAGCAGCTCTATTCCACTCAAGCAGGCAGTGATTTTTGGATTAATCAAGCTGTGAGGATTTGGAGTCTCATTTTCATGAGAATGGACCAATCAGGGGCCAGGAGCAGGGACTTCTTTCGGAATAAATCAGCCACGCTGTGACTCAGAAAGCACACGCAATTTTCATGGACAACTGTGTTTCCCCACCCGGAACTGTGCCGTCTGAGCGGGAGCTGTCTGGCTGGAGCAGAATGGAGCCTTATCAGCTCCATGGGCGCCTCACCTGCGCTGGTTCACAGCCGCTGTCCTATTGCTGAGCTGCAGCAAGATGGGGCTGGATCACTATCAGGCTAAGCTGCATACAGCCCTGCTGTCCCAGCAACAAGCTGGATCACAACTGAGCAGCGTGCACTGAAGTCTCTCTTCTCTCCCGGCATCCCAAGTTGGGGACTCCTGTTGGCATTGAAGTGGTAGTGATGACCTTCAGTCGACATCTTTAGGAGAGAGCTTTTATTTTCGCCTGTTTAAGAATGCAACATCAATTCCATTTTCTGACTATAACCCCTGGTTTTCCTTTGGTCCCTGTGGTCATGTTAAAAAATAAATAAATAAATAAAATAAAAGCCTATTGCCCTAGCCAGTATGGCTCAGTGGATACAGTGTTGGGCCGTGGATTGTAGGGCCCCGGGTTCGATTCCGGTCAAGGGCACATACCCAGGTTGCCAGCTCGATCCCCAGTAGACGGCAAGCAGGAGGCAGCCTAACAATGATTCTCTCATCATTGATGTTTCTATCTCTCCCTCTCCTTCCTCTCTAAAATCAACAAAATATATGTATTTTAAACAGCCTATATAATCATTTTATCCTTTCAGCCTCAGAATTTGGTTTAAGAATTAGCACACAACCTAAGTTTGTACATTGTAGTCAACCTCAGGATTTGGGGTGAGGTACTGAGAAGGAAATGCTCTGTTCTCTGTGAGATACATATGCCTGAAACTGCTGGTGCCCAGGTTTTTCCTCTGGCAAAATCGGCCTCAGAAGGAACCAAGAGATGGGATGAAGCTAATGACTGACAATGTATTTTGAGGTTTGAGAAGTGGATATGCCATAAGCCATAAATCCTAAAATTTCATTTATAAGATCCACTAACTGATTTTTTTGTTTGTTTGTTTGATTTAGCCAGTTTGGACTGAGTTTCTGTCATCTGATGAATAAATAGGAAAGTGAGACCACTATATATGTCACTCTAAATCAGTTTATCCAAGTGTGGCTCATGGTCCAGCAACAGTTACGGCTCCTGGGAACTTGTTCGAAATACGGTTTCAGCCTCCCATTCCCCTCCGCAAACCAAATCTAACTAAACCAAAAGCTGTAGAAGTGGAGTGTACTTAATTAACCTGAGATTTAACAAGACGTCCTGATGATGCTAATGCCCACCAGAGGATGTTCTTGTCTGAGAACCAACATTCTATCTCAATTTGAATCCAGAAAAATAAATATAGGCTAGACTAGATTCCTCTCTTCCATAGTTGGTTTTAAGTGCATTGAGTAAACATCTTCAGTTGAGAGTTTGGGTAAGATCTAGAATAGAAAGCAGATTTGAGCAGCAGGTGAAAGGAGAACTTAGAACATGGCAGAAGGGGAATGTTGCCAATGCATTAGTTTCCCATTGGACTTAGGTAAGATGGAATAAATTATCCACAAAGGTGCATCTTGAACATCAGACCTGACCTACATCTTGGGCGAGAAATATTTTACTTGTCTCATAAGTCAAATAAATGGCTGACATTCAGAAAAGCAATTGTGAGCTAAAAGTCAGAGCGCCCAGCACGTTTGGCTCAACTGTTGAGCACTGACCCAGGAACCAATAGGGTGTGCGCAGGAGGCAGCTGATTGATGATGTCCTTCTTTCATGAATATTTCTCTCTCTCTATCCCTCGCCCTTCCTCTCTATGTAAACTAATAGTAATAATAATAACAATAAAGAGATGGAGCTGAGGAGATCTTTGAAAAGTGAAAAGGATCAATAGAAGTCAAGGGTTCAAATATTGAAAATGTAAAATATGTCAATAGGAGACCATGTGTGGGAAGCTAAGAGGAGGTAAAACCAAGAGTCAGGACTGAACCAATGAAAAATTACTTTTATTTATTTTTATTTTTACTTTTTAAATTTATGTTTATTGTTGAATGTACTACAGATGTCCCCCTTTTTCCCTACTGACCTCCCACCTCACCCCCCTCAGTCTTTCATCACACTATTGTCTGTGTCCATGGGTTATGTATATATGTACGTAAATTATGTGGTTAATCTCTTCCCCCACCATTCCCACATCTTCCTTCTGAGACCCATCCGTCTGTTCCATGCTTCTGTCACTGGATCTATTTTCTTCATCAGTTTATTTTGTTCATTAGATATCACATATGAGTGACATCATGTCTTTCTCTGACTGGCTTATTTCGCTTAGCATAATAATCTCCAGGTCCCTCTGTGCTGCCTTGAAGAGTAAGAGATCCTTCTTTTATACAGCTGCATAGTATTCCACTGTGTAAATGTACCACATATTTTTATCCTCTCATCTGCTGCTGGCTATTTGCTCTGTTTCCATATCTCAGCTAAAAGTCCATGCTTGACAAGGCCCATTGCCTTCTGCAAGCTGCTTTTTGCAATCTAAGTGCTTTCATCTTATCTGTAAGCAACCACTTCAGTGCCTGACATCTGTTTCCATCGAGCAAGTGAACCTTTCATCAATGAGATGATGACATGGAAAGAGATGCAAACGACTGTCAGATCTACCAGCATTTTTCTTCTGGCTTCAGTGATCTCTTATCCAACCTGGAGAACAACTCCTCTGTGTCGAGGGAGCTCCACATCTTCCCTGACCACCTGCTTGTTTTCTTCAACTACAGAATCAACTTTTCTCTAGTAAGGTCAAGACAGAAATCAAAACATAGTTGTTGTTTTTTAAATAATAATTTAAGTGTCATAAATCTCAGAATTTAAAAGTGCTTAGGGCATGGAAGTCAAATGATGATGACAATAAGTTTACTTCCAAATAAGATTAGTACATTTGAAAATGATAAAGGGAGCCAGGAACATATAAATATTTTAAATTGAGTGCTTGGTTTTTTAAATGGTAATGTAAAGTACTTAAGAAGATAGTTTTTCTGTTAGGTTTGGCTAGCTTGAGACCGATTTCAAATATTTACTTTCTAGTTATCTTAGTTAATGTTTCTAAACCTTTTTTTGTCTTATCTGGAAAATCTTAATGACACTAATTGCCAAGAGCTGCAAGGAGTCAATGAGTTAACACAAATAAGCATTTTGCATAGGGCCCAACACCCATACGAAATCAATAAATTATTAACAACAATAATAAATATGTGTATGGTCAGGTATTCTTTTGTCCGTTAGACAAGCTATATCAAACTAAAATCAAAGAAGTAGCAAGTTACAAATAATTTTTAAAAAATCCTTTTTCCTTTATTTAACCTAAAATACCACATACTTAAAAATAGAAAAGAATAGGTAGAGAGAACTCTAAATAATCATCCAGAGCAGTTTTACACATTTTAGTGGCTGCTCAGTAAGCAAAAGGACACTTGTAAGCGTCAGGAGAAAGGAATTACATGTTCTGTTTGCTACCCTAATAGCCAAGTGAGGTCCATTACTTTCTTATGATGATTCATGGATTCTTTCCAAAATTTAGCACATGGTAATTGAACACCCACTGTGTGCTGTCACTGCACAAGCCCTGAAACAAAAGCTGACAGCTGTCAACTTGTAATGGTCTCCAGTGAAACCTGCAATAAGATCATTTTTCTGATAAAAGCAAGATTAAGTACCAATTATTTTTCAGTATAAAATTTTCACTGCAGTGTCAAGTATTTTAATGTGATCTCTGACTCCCCGAAGCACAATTTAAGGGCACTTTAATTATCTTAAAGTATGCCTTTTAGAACTTCTTTTCCCTCCACTATATTGTAGGCAGGGTAAGGCCTTTATATTTTGTATTCCCTGAATCTATCTCAACACCTTGTGCACAATAGGTGCTCAGTAAATAATTATTGTATTCCATTTAAAAGTTCCTGAGAAAGCTGTGAACATGCTATGTTGCCTTTTTCGCTTTAGCAATTGGGTGGCCTAAGAGGAAATTATTCCTTCTTCTATTGCAGTGGAGTATATCCATAGAGACAATACCTATTAACAATGGAGGGGGCTCATTAGAACTCATTTTAAGTCTTGGCTCATTCTGACTAATCACCATCAAGCCACTTCTCTATGCTATCATATCTCCATGATAAACTTGAAATAATACTATTAGCTTTTCTTAAAATTTAAAAAAAAGATAAGGTTTATGGCCATAAGAACAAAATTAATTTAATTTAAAGGAATTTTTAAATTGCTACTTGCTTCAGGGCATTATTATTTTAATTTTTAAAGGAAGAATCTAGTAATGATCTAAGCTTTCACATCACACTTTTAAATAAATTGTGTGTGATGAAAAGGTATACAGGCAAATCATCTGGACTAAAATACCTGTTTTCACAAATATTAATTTCTTTCGTTGTCTCTGGAATATGTTTCATATTTAAGAGTCTCTTGTAAATGTTAAATCCCCAAACTAACAACATTGTCCCAGAGTCAATTAACTCCTGGCATATTAGTGAGTTTTGAGTAATATCCAGCTGAGACAAAAAAATTGGGATCTCAGTAATAAAAGCAAAGCAAAAGAGAAGATAATCTGAAGGAAAATGAGAAGGAAACCTTAGTTTTTCTCACTTTAATCAAATGAACAATTGACATTGAATTAGGAAGTCAATAGAAATAATACCTGGGTAGACAACAAGAATGGCTACCTTTTAGTTGTTTTTTTCTGTCTCAAATATCTTCTTTATTGCTGCAATTGTGCAATAAATTATATAGATTTTTAATGGTAATAGATTTCTCATTGTCGCCAACAGGAGGCAACTACTCAGAGTCTTTTAAAGCTAAAATTTATCTCCCTGTAAAATTATTTTTTCAAGAAACTCTGGGAAGTTGGAAACAATTTATTAAGTGCTTATAAATTCAATGGTCACTCATAGCACTTGTCAGAGGATGTGCATATAAGAATAATTATATTGGATTGATCCTGACAGAGTAATTAAATAAAAAGGAACCGATATGCTAGATGAAATTATTTTACTGATCATATGAGAAAACAGATATGTATAGGGCTAAGTAACAGAACTGGTTTTGCAAGTCCTTCAATATAAGAGTTGTCAGATAAAATGTAGGAAATGAAGAAATAAATTATAAAAATATTTAGTTAGCAAAAATATTAAAATATTTAACATTTAATTTCAAATAGACAACAAATAGTTTTTATCAGAACTATGTCTCATAGTAGGTGTAAATATTACTTATACAAAAAGTATATTTATTCTTTATCTGAAATTCAAATTTAGCTGAGTTTTTATTGTTTTATTTTATTTCTTTGTGAAATCTGACAACTAAAACTAAATCATTTAATCTTCATACTACTAGATGATATGAGTAATATCAACATTTGCATAGACTGAATGAGACACAGAGCGTTTGAGTATTTATTCTAAAACTACAGTTTGTATGTGTCAAAGCTAGTCTTCTAAACCAGGCATTTTGGTTCTAATGCTCTGTTTTTAACTGCTCTGCACACTGTCTGTTTAAGTTAAAGAAATGTTGTTTTAAGATGACAATAGCTACACATTCCCACAAGTGTAAATGAGAATGACCTAAGCAAAAGCATATTCAATCACTCTTTCTCTTTAGTAGCATATGAAAATGTTTTCTTTTAACCGAGTGGTGAGATATGGCCAGACCCAACGTAAAGAAGAGACAAAAATAATTAGGGAATGACATTCCTAGGTCTCACAGAAGAAAGGCAAAACCCCACAAGTCCATTTTATCTACTTTGCAGTTTTCAAATTCTTGATCTACTAAGTGCTGATTACAGCTAAGCACTACTTAACATTAAATTATTCTAGTGTGACAATAACAGGAAGAGAGTGGCTAATCTCAATATAGATTCTCCAGAACTTCCTTACGCTTTTACTTTTTATCTAGCAGTGTCCAGCACTATCTTTATTACAATCTACAAACTCTTTGTCAATCTGACAAGTACTAAACTCCTCATTCTTGCTTTGATTATGTTTGATCCTGACACCCCAAGCCTTTCGTTGCACAGTCTGCTGCAGCTCCTGTCTCTCTTCTAAACCGTTTGTCTTTATTCTTTTACTTTTACCATTCCTTTTCTTTTCCTGAGCCTGCCAAATTTTTTCATTATATTCTGCTTCCTATCAATACATCTATCTTCTTCATTCATTTATTTATGTTTGATCCTGACACCCCAAGCCTTTCTTTGCACAGTCTGCTGCAGCTCCTGTCTCTCTTCTAAACTGTTTGTCTTTATTCTTTTACTTTTACCATTCCTTTTCTGTTCCTGAGCCTGCCAAATTTTTTCATTATATTCTGCTTCCTATCAATACATCTATCTTCTTCATTCATTTATTTCTAATATTCATGAATTGATTTGCTTTTCACTACCTCCCGTGTGGTTTCTACTCGGCTCTGTAATCCTACCTTGAAAAGAGAACAATTAAGTATTCTTCTATACGCACTTTTCCACCCCCTTCTCCCTCCTAAGTGAGTCAAATGTGAAGTTTGTCACACAAAATTAAATCAATCAAGTGCCTATTGAAATACTGCTCATACTGCCTTCTACTCGCTCTTCCATTTCGTGATTTAACTCTATTGTAGGTCTCACCAGCATAAACCCACTGCAGTATCAATAGTGGTAATTACGTATAGAATAATATGAATGCATTTAAAATAACTATTAATATTTGATTAAACCTGGTCACGTAGGAGACACCAAGTATGGGTTTCTGTGATTGTCTGTTGAAGCAGAACCCCTTTGCTTCTTTCCAGGCCCAAACAAATAATCCCTCAACTACATGTGAAGGTGGATGTAGTCTTTGTTTAAACACTAATGTGTTTATGTTCTAAGAGCCTTGTAACAGATATAATAAGGTTGGCTTGTCATTTACTTTATTTAGACTTTGCTTATAGTTACTTTCATGTAAAGACATGACACAGAAAAACATTATTTCTGGCCTTCATATCATCTAACAGACCAACATAGTCATTTTTCACAAAAATCTTCCAATTCTCATTAGTCAATGGACAAGGTAGTAACTTTTCATTTATTTGCCATCATTATAGATTATTATATTGAACCATATGAATCTGCTGATAAATGCAACTGTATCTGACCAACAAAATTAGAATTCTATAAAAATTAACTAATTTTAGTTAACAAACATTGCAGTCTTTGTTTAAACACTAATGTGTTTATCTTCTAAGAACCTTGTAACAGATATAATAAGTTTGGCTTTTCATTTACTTTAGACTTTGCTTATAGTTACTTTCATGGAAAGACATGACACAGAAAAACATTATTTCTGGCCTTCATGTCATCTAACAGACCAACATAGTCATTTTTCACAAAAATCTTCCAATTCTAGTTAGTCAATGGACAAGATAGTAACTCTTCATTTATTTGCCATCATTATAGATTATTATATTGAACCATATGAATCTGCTGATAAATGCAACTGTCTCTGACCAA
>NW_006294418.1:797929-814623 GCF_000327345.1 Myotis davidii
TGGAAATATGTCAAGAGGAGAAAAAATGCAATATGTGCATGGCTATTCCCTGAGGTGTATTCTCTAATAGCTAAGTTGTCCTATAATAAACAAATTATGCGAACTATTGTGCATTAACTTGCTAGCATATTATTTTATCTTTAAAATAACCATGAAAAATTTTGTGACATGTAAACATGTTTATATAATGTTTTATTAAAAAGCAATCCATGATTTGGTCTTTATTATTTCAATCATAAAGTATGCATATCCCTATTGATATTTGAAAGAGAATATGCAAACATAAAAGTAGTTGAGATATGTTTTTGATTTATAGGGTGTTTTATTTTCTTCAGAATTCACTTTGTCTTCAATAAAAAGAGGATATATCACAGGCTCTGTTGTTGCTAGTCTCCCAATGTATCCAACTGCATTTAAGAAAGCTAGTAAGTCACCCTAACTGGTTTGGCTTCAGTGGATAAGCCTCGGCCTGCAGACTGAAAGGTCCCAGGTTCAATTCCGGTCAAGGGCATGTACCTTGGTTGAGGGCACATCCCCAGTAGAGAGTGTGCAGGGGGCAGCTGATCGATATTTCTCTCTCATCGATGTTTCTAACTCTCTATCCCTCTCCCTTCCTCTCTGTAAGAAATCAATAAAATATATTTAAAAAAACAAAACTTCCTAACTCTGTTTTTGTGATAAATCTAAGCAAGTGTATCTGTGCTTTCTAAACAGAGAAAATGACCTTGAGAAAGTTACTCCATTCTTAGTTAGCTGACCCCTTTCAGAACTTACTCTGTATTTGATAAAAAAGATACAGTGCTTGAGGAGTTTGCTTTATCCTGAAGAAAAAAAAAATGTAAGAAGAGTCTGGCCAGCATGAGTCTGGCTCAGTGGTTGAGCATCAACCTATGAACCAGGAGGTCAAGGTTCGATTCCTGGTAAGGGTACATGCTTCGGCTTTGGGCTCAATCTGTAGTATTGGGGTGCAGAAGGCAGCCTATCATGATTCTCTCTCATCATCAATGTTTCTATCTCTCTCTCCCCCTTCCTTCATCTCTGAAATCAATAAAAATACATTTTATAAAAACATAAGAAGAAAAAACAGACAAAAGTGAGAAAGAAAAGAGGGGAAACAGTTATCAATAAACACTTTTGGATTTTTAGAACTCAACTAGTTTTATATCCTCATATGTAACACATATACCTCTCCAGGATTCACCTTGAACAACCTCCAAGAGACGAAAATCTTTATTCTATCCTTTAGATATTTCTGAATAATAAAATTGACTTGGATTGAGGTATAGAATCTGACTTTCCCTATACTTGACTTTCCCATGCAATTTTTCTAGTTGCATTCCATTTTACATTGCAAATGAATCCTGAAAAATATACCACTGTTTATCATATCGACCTTTATCATTATTCAGCCACATGTACTGTTTATAAAAAAAAAACTTCTCTACATAAAGAATACTGGTAGTGAGAGATAAAATACTATTGTCATTTTTAACAGCTGGTGTTAGTGTGTAGCCCTGAGAGCTTGCTGAATATAAACAAGAAAAATGATCTACTGTACAAACCACATACTGTTTATGTGGTTGTATATAGTGGTGACGACAAGCAGTAATTTCAAAGCTACTGCGTAAGATCTCATGCCATTTACTGGGAAGAATAATGATATATTGTCTGAACACCATTGAAACTGCTGAATAAAAGGGAGTTATTGTGAACTTTTAAGGTGACATCTCATAAGCATTGTAATTCTAATAACAGCAATCTGATTACTTCTTGGAATTATAATTATGTAAGAGGACACCAAGGTCTCTGTAATAATAATCCAGGAATACTGACTTTTTAGCAGAAAGCACATAAGTGATGCAGAAGTGGCTTCAAGTATAGGTAATGTCTATGACTCCTTTTTAAATAAGGTTGATTCATTAATAACATTGTAGGTTGGGTTATTTCTCCACTCTGGAGGACAAGAACATGAGGCATAGAGAATGAGGTTTCCATATAAAGGTCAATACCACCAAAGTACATCTATTACAGCGAGGTAGCACGATAGGAGAGAACTGTTCTATTCACCTGCGAACTGAGTCTATGTCTGACCCCAGGGTAATGGTCTCTTCAAATACTTACTGGGATGTGTATTCATTTTTCATTCGTTTCTCTGTCAACAAATGGTTGTTGAATGTTTCCTACATGCGCTGTTCTAGGTGCTGAGGATACAGCAGTGAACTGCCAATGCCCCTGCTCTCATTAGATAATAATCAAGCAGAGCAACCAATACATTCAGAAAATGTCAACCACCATGAAGAAAATAAAAGACAATAACAATATAGAGGAGTTTAAGAACTAGAGAGAAAACAAGCGCTAGATTGGTGGTCTGGAATGATCTCTCTTAGGAAGTATCATTTGAATTGATGCCCAAATGATGGGTGAGAAGTAGCTGTGAAGAGTACTCCAAGGCTAGAGAAAGGAATTAATTAGCATCGTATGTTTGAGGGACAGAAGAAGCCCACAGGGGAGGGAAGGGGAGAGTGGCAGGAGAAAAGTTAGGAGAGGCAGGTAGGACAAGATGGGTCATGTGAGGACCTTAGAGCCATGTCAAGACATTTGCATTCTAATTTCAATGGGATGTCGTTGGTAGGTTTTAAGCAAAGAGACATCATAACCTGATTTACATCTAAAAAGAATAATTTAGTTAGGCATTTTAACCAAGACGTGTAAGAAAAAGTATCAGGAAACATGGGGCTAGAAAGTGAAGATAGCTTTATTGGATGGATGCAACTCTAGAATATAGGTACATACCTAGGGAGAGTTACTCCGTGAATAATTAACACATTGGGGAGAGAGTAGTAAATCTACCAAATCATTTCCTAGTGCAAAGAGGGACTTCAATATTCATTTTATCACTTCGATGTTCTTCCGCATAGTTCTTTGACTGTTTAATTTAACCTCTGAACCTGAATCCCGTATGTCTGTTTTCCAAGGAGCTTCTGACATATTGAGCTTTATTAGATAACATATTAACATAACTTGGCCAATCTCTCCATTTCAAATTGTATTACTATAAACTAAATAGCACTGATATGAATGTTTACAGCTTCATAAAATCGACTGTGTCATGTACAATGGAAGCTATGGTTGCCTGCATATTGTAATATTATTGCATTACAGGAAGGTAATTGATTTGCTTAAAATGTTGCAACAATAAGCCATTTCTCAGAAAAGATTACTGCTTAACCAAGAGCACACCAAAGTCAATATAGAAAGACAATTCAAAGAAATTAAATTTTGATCTGTTTTGTAAAGCAAGCTGGTCATGTTACATGAAGATGCATTAGATAATGTAAGTAATTCATCATGGTCAAACCATTACCAACCATTTCTGTTCTGACAGACTCAGGTTTGTAATTAAAATAAAATCCAAGGAGAATAAAAACTGTTGAGTAGAGAGATGTCAAAATATTACGTAGGAACATAGCACAAATGCGTGGGGTAGAGGCATTATATATCTTACATTGACATTCCACTATAGTTAAGTTGAAAACTGAAATTATAAGTGCTAACCACAGATTGGAGTACAAAAGACCAGAAAAGTCACTGTTTGTGCTGCCAATTTTATCCTTCGTAGTTCAATAGAGTATATTCTATAAACACAATTGCTTTTGGACTAGCTTGAGGAGAACAAATTTGTAGTGTTTGAAATACCTATATTATTTCCCTTGTGATCATGTAAATATCTTTAGACCAGACCACTAGTCCTATGGTTGCAGTCTGAACATTCATTAGTCTAAATACATTATTATATCAATACTAGAGGCCCGATAAATGAAATTCATGAAAGAGTAGGCCTTTTTTCCCCCCACTGCCCGCACCGGCTTCCCTCTGGCACCCGGGACCCAAGTCTCCCTCTGGCCGCCAGCACCCAGGACCCAGGCTTCCCTCGCAGCCCCGGCTTCTTCCAGAAGCTCATGCAGTCTGATTAGCATATTATGCTTTTATTATTATAGATAATTGGTTTTACATTTAAATAAGAGCATCTGTTCAGAAGTCAAACAGAGTTTGAAGAGTTTAAGATGTAGCCATGATCAGAACTCATTTTCCCAGGTGCATTTTGGGCTCCTTCCTGCTAGTTTGGATTACAATGCATGAACTTAAAAAAATAAACTGAATTACTTTTAAGCATAGTTAATCAAGCCATCCAGACTTATCAATAATATATGCCTGACCAAACATTTGCCACTCTAGAAAATAACACACATTAGCAATCAGATTTGAAAGATATATTTTGCTTACATGATCAAGTTTAAAGACAGAACAGTTATTTTAACAAATCCCTGGGATTTATTTTCCTTCTCCTTCTCTCTCCAGTATAGAGTATTGTTGGTTTAAGTAATAACAGAGCATAGATGCAGCAGTATTATCCTCTGACACAAAGGATGAGTTGTGCACATGCAAAGATGAACACATCTCTTTATTCTCAACTAGAGGCCCGGTGCACGAAATTCATGCACTGGTAGGGTCCCTAGGACTGGCAGGCAATTAGGGCTAATCGGGGCCTTCCAGCTGCCAACCTGGGCCTTCCTTCCTCGGCCGCCACCTGCCGGCCAGAGTCTTTCTTCGTTCTGCACTGTCCCCTGGTGGTCAGTGCACATCATAGCAAGTGATTGGTCTCCCAATTGAACTCCCATGGGGACAATATGCATATCAAGCTTTTATATATATAGATGAGGCACTGAATCATTCTTTCATACTAATGACTTTTCCATCATATCAAGTGATTGGTCCCCCAGTTGAACTCCCGTGGGGACAATATGCATATTAAGCTTTTATATATATAGATGAAGCACTGAATCATTCTTTCATACTAATGACTTTTCTCTAGAACAACATGCTACCTTTCCAGAACCCCTCATAACTAATGACATAAATTTGTAAAACAATTATTTAGGATTAGAACAACAGCTGACAGCCTACAGTCAGAAAATATTGTAAAGGTGTGGCGTAGGCAGAGATCAGACAAATGAAGTTCACCTTCCTAGCTCAGTGCTTGAATCCACAGAGCTTCTTGCCTTCAGACAGTCAAGACTTGACTCACTCACAGTCATATGTCTAAGGTGGAAAACAGGTTAACAAGAAATAAAATAAGATTCCAAAGCTTGATCATAACCAACTAACATTTTCATTGAAAACAAAACCTGGAAATTTTTCATTATTAGGATACCTTTCTTGAAAAGTGCTGATTAACACTTTCATAATTCATTAGTGCAGAAAAAATACAGCATATATTTTATATAAAGAAAGAAAGCAACAGCCTCCTTCATCTTTTTTTCCTTATAATTATATATAATAATATTCCAACTGTTTACATCTTTTCATGAGAACTGATGTAATGGAGCAGGTCAATGAGAGTTTAGATGAGAACTGAACCCAACTGTAGACTATAGGATGGAAAATAAGACTGTGCTAATTGATGAAAGGCATTAGCTACACCCAAAATCATTTTAAAGCTTCCGTAAATTATTGCAGGTTTCCATTTCTCATGGAAGATTCACATCATTCCCTGTATACTCATTCAGATATCAAAACATTACAAAGGTTTCTGACAGATGATTTTTACTTTTTTAAAAGGCTACTAAGTAAATAACCTAAGTCAGAAGTACCTAAATCTCTCTTGCTATGGGCATATTAATTTCAAATTCTCTCTCACACCACACAAATAATTGCTCCTGAATTCTAAATAAGACAGCATTTTTTTTTCAACTTAGCACACAGAATAGGGAAGCAGATCTGTGTAAATATAAAAGTTTTGGTCAAGGTCTCATTTGCACTTACTGCCTACTTTGTACCAGAATTATACACCCTGAGATAGGGAGCTTTTTACTGATGCTTGGCAGTTGCCCAGAGGCTGCGAACTAAAAGCAGAAGAGGGAATGCTGAACTGCATTTTAATTCCCTTCAGATCTCAATTAGGGCAGTTTCTTTTTGGTCCTAAAACCCATACCCTTCAGGGCACAGGGCTGAGAAAGAAATCTATGACCTCACAGCAAGACTACACTTTCCTTTTCCTTTTTTGGGGGGGGTGGGGGTGGGGTGAGGGGGTCTCTTTGTGTTTGGGTATATCTTTTTTTGAACATCAACACTTTTCTTTTAGTTTCTAAAATTGGTTTCTAGCATTATGACTTCTCTTCAAGGCCCTGGGTTGTTTTTAACATTTATACAGCCATCAACTCCTGCCCAGGCTCTCTCACACAGCTTTGCTTCCCAATCATTTTTGCTAGTCCACCTTCTAATATTATCTGACTGCTCTGTTTACTGGTGCATGACTCTCCCTAGTGTCCTCTGGTAACACGTTAAATACTCAGGCTTGATGGAGCAGACCTGTCTGTGACCTGCAGCCCCTCATCAACTGGGTCCATGTTTTCTCATACACCTCTGGAAGCAATCCATTGTCACAGTAGTTGGTGAATACTTCCCTTTCAACTCTCTATGCACATAAAATCCAGTAAAACTTACTATCTATAAACTCTGTAATATGGCATTAGTTCATGGCTAAAATAAAAGCTTCCACAGAGAAATATAATGGGGTAATACCAAGACTATTACTGCTTTGTAAATATGTTAGAACTCAGGGAAAAGATTCTAGTCCTGTGAGCTTTTTCAACTCCAGGGAACTGCCATTTCCAGGATTCCTGAAGTTGAAATGGTAGTAAAGAAGACATAAGATGGATTGAGACGTGGAACTAAAGCTTTTTCAAAGTTTTAGTGAACAAGTAGAGCTAAGTAATTGAAATGAAAATGAAAGAAAGGATTTTCCTGTCACATAAAATTTTACCCAAGAGGAAGTTTGATACTTTTACACAAAAAAGCAGGTTTACATGCCTCATAGTGGCAATTTAGTAAATTACCATCTTGGAAGTCTTAATGATGCCCCAGTAGTCTAAAAAGGTTAATGAACCTCCAACAGAATCTATTTCATCACTTCAAAACCCACTTGAACAATTTTTTTTAAACCCTTTGGGGTGTGACACGATTTGAGCAACTCTGAAATATGCTCCTACATCTGTAATTATTACTTATTTACTTATTTTATCAACATTGACAATTGCACAGCCTAAGTATGTATCTACTAATTACAGAAAATCTAAACATAATAAAACAACACATACAAAAATAAAACACTATAAATGCAAGATGGTTAAAATTCAGTGCTATAATACTTTATAAACTGTAAATGTTGAATATGGAATATATTTACCTACATTTGCTCCAAAAGTACAACACTTCAAAACTTACATTTAGACCATGAATTAGTAATAATGTTTCATAAACAGATAATCTAATTACTGTAAGTCACTAGAAAAATTCTGGTTACCTGAATTTTAATCTATACTTTCCCACATTTTTTTCTAATGGTTCAAGTTTTAAGATAAATGAAATATCACTAAATTAAGTTAAAATTCCAGAAAGCATCAATGATAATTCCAATGAATAAATCTGAGAAAATATTTTTAATACTGTTTTTCAATTTTTTTTGCAATTAGCTTATTTATTTTTTAAATGAATCCATTAATGATAGCTTTAACTTGTGGTTATTAAATGGGCTCTTGCTTCTTTCAAGGGAACATTATAAGCTTGCATGATGGAATTATAACAAATGTTTTATGAGTGCTCTACAGAAACTAATATTGAATCAATAATTAGGGAAGCAGAAGTAATGAGACACAGAAATTACATGGCCATATAGCAGAGGTAAATACAATAGAAATTAACAATGAAATAAAACACTGTCTTCTAGACTTGGGAGGGTCAAGTTATACACCCAATAATGCCCTAGCACAACTGCCAAAGCAATTTGTTAAGAACGCTGATTGGAAGCTCCACATAAAAGTGACACATTTATTTGGGAAGCACGCTGACCACTCAAAGACTTATTTGACCAACACTGTAACAAATTTGATGTCAATTTAGAGATAAATTGAAGAAAACATTACTTTTTTTCCCCTCATGCCATAGAAAAGGGAACAATGTGAGTAAATTATGAGCCTGACATTTAATTAGAATCAGTGAAAATATACCATCAAAGCATCTGTGCCAGAGACCAGGAAATTAAACTGTCAGGAGGACACACATTCCTAAATAGAAAACCTTGTCACCAGTTCTCCTTATACCCATCCTCCTGCTATAATCTGTATTTGAGAAAATGAGAATAACTACTTTTTTACATCAAAAGCCCTCAGGGAAATTTGGGGGGGAAGGTCTAATTCATGGGGGAAGAAATTAATTCAAGCCTGTAATATTCTGCTGTAGTTATAATTCCAGTGCATGCTGAGGCCACAAAGTTTATTTTACTGCCTTTTATGAAGTTTTATTTTTCCGTAACCTATTTTCTTTCAAATATTTGTCAAGCACCTACTGTTTACCAACCAAACAAAGAAAATGAGAATGAGTACAAATAAAAAGACCCTACTATTTTTTTAAGGAAAACTAATAAATGATTGTACCAAAGGTAAGAATCGCAGCTGACAGGTGAGAGTACATTCTGTCTTGTATAAAACATGTCTTTACCACAGAATTGAGGAATGTTAAATTCTTTGAGTACAGTTAGGCTCATTTGGATAGAACGTGATTTCTTAATATGTCGGAATCACAGTGGATAAAATGTAATGAATATAATATATGAATTACAAAACTACATATCAAAATTTTATCTTTCTCCATGGTTTGTAGGGATTTCAGATGAATAAATAAACCATTGTCAGTATGATGTGGCATCATTATTTATTTGGATAAATAAAAATAATTGACATTTTGATACTCAATAACATGAGGAAAGACAATTTAAAAAGTAACTAGATTTTATTATTGTTGTTTTTTACGTGAACAGGTATAAATCAGTATTTTAAAAGGGAAAATGAGGGTGCCTACTCATTGTTTTATAATGCAAAGAACACTGGTCAAAGAAAATGAATTCAAATTTCAATTTTACATTAAACTGTAACTTTAGGTAAATCAAGTAATCTATTTAAATCTCAGTTCTCTTCATTATACAATACAAATATGTACTGGCATTCTACGTATCGCACAGTATTACAGTGAACTTAAAACCAGCGTGTATTTTGAGAATTATCACCTTATGCATGATGATATTCTTTCCACTATGATAAAGAATCAAATTGAGAGAGAATGGTAAGTTTCCTGAGATATGGAAGTGTTTTAGGACCTCATTCATCTAGAGTGGGGGTGGGGCTTGTGTGGAGAGGTAAGTCAGACTTCACTCAATAGATATATATCTTTATCTTTTCAAACTCCATAACAATCCCTTTGTGGAATTCCATCTCTACCACTGTGTCTCATTAACTCGAGGGATTCACTCCCCACTGCAAAAACCTCTATAGAAGCTTTCTCAGAAAAGTGTACATTATGTCCTAAAATCTACTCACAGTATTCTATTTTCTCCCTTGGTGAGTCTCTAAATTTAATGGATCATGCTGATACCTGAATTTGATTCTGTTTCTACTAGACACACATATTCGTGTATACATGTTCATACACATAAGAGGAAAAGGAATCCTGGTGTGTTCATGCAAGAAGTTCACGCAACCACCATTTGCTTGTTGTTCTGAGCATAATTTTCGCAGACTTTAATATCTCAGAGAATCTGAAAGACACTCAGTGTCAAACAGCACAGATAAAATACATTATATAATAATGTGATGTGGCCATTTGTCTTCAGTTATTGTTCCTATATGAGCTTTAGTTCAAAAGTCTTCCCTCCCTAGCTTCTAGAATAAATGGCATGAATATGGTCAGTAAAGTCCAAAGCTTTAAGAGCTCTTTCCTGGAATTACCACTAAAAAGTCTTTTTAACTTTCTTTTTTAATTATAATTCAACCAAATCATCACTCATTCATTTAGTAGCCTACTACAACTAAGTTATGAACCTTGGATCATTCAGATTTTGGAAATGTGGTTCATTTTAAACACTGAGTATATATGTGTCAGTGATGAATTCACATCTACTCACAAATAGTGTCTTCCATTCATTAGTCTCATGGGTTAGAGAAACAGACACTGGAAGAGCCTTTTTCTGGAAGCAATTGTTTAGGAAATAAGACTTCAGTGTGCACATTGCACATATGTTCAATAAGCTCTGCATTCTTTGCACTGAAAGCCAAATTACAAAAATAACACATTTGAAGTTATAAGAATGCAAGAATGGTGATCAAAACAGAAAACAAATTTCAATGATTACGCAATGCCAACGTTCCAAAGTTCAAACACAAACTGTATACAAATATCACAGGTTTGGTGCACAGAGATAGTTGTGCCTCTGTAAGTTATTCTCATAGATTTAGGTCAGAATGTAATCTGTCTGTGGAACTAAATATGTTCCTAGCATTTAGAGAAACAGAGAAACCATAGATACTATAATTCAGGTCTTCCTCGGGTCATTTCAACCTGCTGTAAAATTGGGTGTATTTTGGAAGCATAATTGGTGACGTAGGTACATGATCGCATCATTACTTTTGCTTTTCTGTTTTTCTCAATCCAATAATATAAGTAATTTCATCATTCACATTTTTCTAATTTTCTAAGTATTTTTTTTATTGTCCCTGTCACAAGCATAAAAAATTTCCTATTTCTATTTCCAAATTTTCTAGGTAGTTTTGACAATCAAAGACTATAAAGAACATGGGCTGTTTTCATCTTCTAATTCAGGTAATGGTTGAAGGATTAGACTGGGGGCCTATAAATCTTTCCTCAAAAAGGCCAGATCATAAATATTTCAGACTTTGTAGCCCATATTTTCTCTATTTCATCTATTCAGTCCAGCATTATATCATGAAAGTAGTCATAGACAATCTATACATATAAAAGGCTAATATGCAAAATGTGCCCCCGGGAGTTCGAATGGGAGACTGGGAGTTCGATCGCTTGCTATGATGTGTGCTGACCACCAGGGGGCAGAGCAGAATGATGGAAGGCCCCGGCTGGCCTTGATTGCTGGCTAGGCCTAGGGACCGTACCTGTGCACAAATTTAATGCACTGGGCCTCTAGTATGAAAATAGACCTTTTCCAATATAACTTTATGAATGAGAAAATTTTAATTTCATAAAAAATTTTATGTTAAAAATTCTCTTTTTTCAAGCATTAAAAACTCTAAAAACCATGAAGCCACAGGCTAGATTTGGGCAGCAGACCATAGTTTGCCAAGACTCAGTTTCGGCAACACAAAATTAAATATAACTTCCAGAATACTGCCTCAAAAAAAAAAAAAAAAAAAAGAAGAAGAAGAAAAGAAAAGAAAAATAAAGTATATTTCTATATCCAAACCATCTTTGAAAAAAAATACATGTTTCAAATTCCCCCTAACTTGAGATAACCTGCTCAATTAATGAAATAGTATTTAAATATTATTTTTTTGCTTAATAGATCATCAATTATTTACCACACATATTATTTTACTTAATCCTCTCTTTCTGTAGATGGAGACATTGAAACTCAAACCATGAAGCAATCTGACCAAAGTCACACAACAAATATCTACCACAAATCAAGGAAGGGAAAGAAGCCAAAATTCTATAAAAATTAAGCACATGTTGGGGACTATGCAGGTCACATTTGTATAAGAACCACAAAAATATTACCCCTTCATGTTGACTGACAGATACAAAATAGGTCCCTTTCACACATTATCATCATTCATAGATGATATTTATAGGTGTATTAAATTGTATTAAATTGTACTCTCTAATTTTGGCTGTTAAGGGAAAATTCAAATGTGTCCATATTTGGCTAGCTGTAATTTTTGAATTTTTAAGAGTTTAATTTCAATGACAATAGTTAAGAAAAATATTTAGAGTTATCTACATTAATAACTGGAGTCCCATACGTAACTAATGCTGACAATGTTATTATTGAAGTGCTCTTGGGTTTCCTAGAGGGCAACTCTGTTGTAAAACAGTTCTTGACTTCTAATTTAATTCAACAGCAATCTGTAATTTCTAACTTATATCCCAAAGGATTTAGTTAATGTCTTTAAATTTTAAAACAGAACATTATTACGTTATTACTTGGATGCTTTGTACTTTTTTTCCAAATCTCCTATGTTAAAAATCTCCTTTGCTCATAGATTAAGATACTAATACCACTCTTCTTAATGTAATATTAAAATGACATGTCAGAGGCCGAAACCGGTTTGGCTCAGTGGATAGAGCGTCGGCCTGCGGACTGAAAGGTCCCAGGTTCGATTCCGGTCAAGGGCATGTACCTGGGTTGCGGGCACACCCCCAGTAGGGGATGTGCAGGAGGCAGCTAATCGATGTCTCTCTCTCATCGATGTTTCTGACTCTCTCTCTCTCTCTCTCTCCCTTCCTCTCTGTAAAAAATCAATAACACATATTTAAAAAAAAAAGAAATAAAATGACATGTCAGAGGTGGTGAATCACTCTATATCTTTAGTTCTCAAAGAGAAATATTAAAGAAAAAAGAGAAATATTAAAGAACACTATGATCATTGGCATAAAATGAAAATAAAATGTGTACAGGGCATCCTATGAAGCTGCTCAAAGCCATAACATCAATAATTATAGCTAATACTAGAGGCTCAGTGCACAAAATTGTGCACTGGAGGGGGTATCCCTCAGCCTGGCCGGCAACCTCTTACAATCTGGGACCCCTCACTCCTTACCTTCTGCCTGTTAGCTGCCCCTTAGCGCTACCGCGAAGGTGGGAGAGGCTTCTGCCACCTCCACTGCTCTTGCCAGCCATGAGCCCAGCTTCTGGCTGAGTGGAGCTCCCCCTGTGGGAGTACACTGACCACCAGGGACAGCTCCTGCATTGAGCATCTGCCCCCTGGTGGTCAGTGCACATCATAGCAACTGGTTGTTCCACTGTAATGGTCGCTTAGGCTTTTATTATATAGATAACACTTTGAAGAGACAAATATTAAAGTCAAACTCTTTCCTCAAAAAAGAAGCATTTTGATTACAAAGCATAAGACACACAACTACCTAGTCTTTAAATACTAAATGGAAGTGAGCCTGTAATGAGAGAATTATTAAAGTCCAGATAAGTAACGTCCATTTCTTCTACAAACAGTTACTATCTAGTGCCCGTATTTTGCCATATTTGGACAGAAGCATAATCAAGTAAGTGGACCCTGACATCGAGGCACCCATCTCCTGCTGAGATAGATATGCAAACAGATTTATTTCCATTTTAACATGCTCTGGAGGAAGACAGATGACAGATTCTGCTTGTGGCCATCTGATAAAATGACATTTGTGATATGTACTGCAAACAGTAATTTGGAAAGACCCATTTAACTAAAACCTTCATGGTTTGAGTAGCTAGCACCATACCCTATGTCCAGCAGATTCATAAAATGTTTGTTGGTGGTGAAAATAACCATGCCAAATGTCATCTCTTTTGTCCCCTTTTCTTATAACATTCACACATTCATATAATACTATAACTATGTATTATAATATATATCATATAAGTATGTAAAGTATATGATTGTCTTACCACTCTGCTCTAACTAATACAAAATAGTTTTGAATGTAAACAGTAATTTAAAAAATAAAATGAAAAAAAAAATCACACAAAAAGGTTATAGAACAGTGTGTGCATTTATCATTTGAGTAAAGACTAAACAAATGAATTACCGATATAACTATTTCTGCAAGGAAATGTAAAAGTTGGTAAGATTGTTGTCTCCTGCGGAGAAGTCTGGTATTCAGGGAGAAGTAGCGGAGAGATGTGACAACAGAAGAAGAGAAGTTGCACTGATGACTTTGAAGATGAAAAGGGACCGAAAGTTAAGGAATGTGGGCAGTCTCAGAAAACTGGAAAAGGCAGGGAATGAAATTCTCCCCCAGGCCTCCCACAGCGCCTTGCTTTGTGGACCTTCTGACTTAGACAACAGTAAATCATACATCTGTGTTGTTTCACATTTGTGTGGTGATAATTTGTTGCAGTAGCAATAGACACTGAGTATCATTAGGCATATCAGTAAGCCCTCTTCCTCTCTTGTGAGACTCACTATCCAGGTTCCGAACCTAGGTTGCTCTTCTCCATGCTAACCGGGAAGCAATTAAGTCAGAATCTGATAAACTTCCAAAATGATTATATCTAGGTCACAGCCATAGTCACTTGTAACTGAGTCGCTCACTCACTCAGTTATCCCTCACTTAAACCACCTGCTGCTCTAGAAGCCTTTTGAGCACCATCATACCGGTGAGGGAGCTCGTGCTCAGAGAGTTTGAATAATTTGCTGACGCTCAGCAACAGTAAACGGGGAAATAGAAGTTAAGCCCAAGCTGTCTAACGCCTGATTCTAAGCATCGTGTCTCCCTGCCAGAGTGAGTCTTCTCTTTGGTACCTGCCACCTGCTCTCCCTGTATCATGGGTTCCATCTTCCCTTGGCTCTTTTACTACTTTATCATTCAATCAATTCCTTCCTCTTCTACAATCTTTTTGTCTGTTACTCTCCTTCAGTGTCTTCCAACAAAATTAATTCAGCCACCCTAAATACTGGTACATAGTGAGCACCTACTATGTGTGTGGGACTACATCTCACTTGCAGGACATGTAGCAATGAGGAAGGATAGCAGATCCCCTTTTCTAAGTAGAACATTTCTCCCTTGAAAATGAGCACTGAGGTCTGAAGCACTACATTTAGTAGCTTCTCTTCAGTATTGCTTATTGATGTCAAATTTTCAACATTCCTTATTTTCTGGTGGCTCCCAACTGGAATTCTTCAGTTCTGATTTCTTTTGTTGTCTATGTTGAATTTCCAATACTCTCTTGGGTATACACTCATGATAAATCCTACAGATAGCACAAACAAAACACATCCAAAACTGTACTGCTTAGCCCTCAAATGGGTTCTTTACCCAGGGTACTTTATGAGTAGTGTCTTCTTACAGCGTGGACTAGGTTATCAAAGATATATTTTACATGCACTCCTTCCCCTGCACATGCCATTGATTCCTCCTCTGTAATGTCTTTAAGATCAATATCATCCTCTACACCCTCACTTTTAATGTTTTGGTTTCAGCTCTTAATTTCTTTTTTTTAACTTTTATAGCAGCCTGATAATTGGTCTCCTAATTTTCTTTAACTCATTCATTCCATACTGCAAGCAAAGATCATCTTTTCAAACAATCATCTGAGCTTTTTTTTTTTTTTTCAACACAAAACTGTTTGATGATTCCCGTTACCAACAGAATAATATCCTAATTCTCTGGCCTACATTTAAGCTTTTTTACCAGCAGTTCCATGGTACTTTATCTGCCCTACCTCTTAGCATCTCCACTGTCATAAATCTGCTTCTCACTCTAATCACCAAAGGCTACTCAGTGTTTTCAAGCACAATGGATTCCCAAGGCGTTGCTTTGCTTCATGAGCTCCATCTAGCTGGGATGCTGCTTCCCCTGCCCCACCTTTTCTGGACCTCGGCCTTCATGCTCTTCTCAATAACTTTTTCTCTTTAAAAGCTTCCTTGATTTATCTAATCTAATTAACCCTTCATCCATTATGGACTTAATTTGTTAGAGTAACCAGGGATCAGAGATAAGAGATGGTTCCTGCATTCAAGGGACTTGTTGTTTAGTAGAGACATACAAATAAAAAATTATATTCCAATATACAATACATTTTAAAATATATTTTTATTGTTGATAGTATTACAGATATCTCCCATCCCTCTCCCACTTCCTCCTCCTTCTCCTAGTACCAACTCCCTCCACCCCCAGATCTTCACTACCTTATTACCCATATAAATAAACTATGCATATAAATATATAAATTCTTATTTTTTTCTCTCCTCATCCCCCCACAAGATGTTATTATGTCTTGAATATATATAATGAGAATTTCAAAGTCACACGTAAGAGGCCTGTATTTGAATCACAGCTATGCTACATATTAACTATGAAGCCTTAGGCAAATTATTTTATCTCTCCTAAAGTCAATTTTTTTTTTCTCATCTATAAAACTGAAAATTACATATACCCTTTGGGTTGTTAGCAGATTTCAATGAGATGCTTCTTTGCTCAAAAACACGAGTTTGCTTTCGTTACTGTTGTAGTCTTAATATAATTCTCATTTTGTTACTATATGTGAAGGATGACTGGGAATTAAACAGATAGAAAAACGGAGGAGGCTCTGTTTTAAGTCGCACGGGCAAAGGCATTTAGGCATAATGCTGAATTAGACCTGGATTAGATGGGGTCATGCTCCAGAGCTCTTTATCTTGCTTCTGAAATGCTTACTTGCCTGCTAACTACCCAGAAGACATGCTGACCTTTGAGTTTTTTTGTCTTTTGCTCATTGTTAGTGCACTGCTGAGTTAACAAAATTCAGCAAAATCTTTCAGCTCAGAATTTCCAGTAAAGATCTTTGACCTTGAGTACGATTTCTTGGGTACATGATCCCCAACTTGTTCTGCCTGGGTGTTAATCCATATCACCCTGCTGATTTAGCAAATCATATTGTGTTTATACCAGCGGGGTGCCTTCTTTACGTAGCTAAGTATGTAAGTACTGCTTGGGGAAGGTGCACATGTTATTGCTGGATAATAAGGCAACCAGTATTTATGTGGTTGCTTGTGGCAACAAAGAGCTAACATTTTCTGATTGCATGCCTTAAGACCTTGGAAATGTTCACCCAGTCTTTAAAATGATGGCACATGATT
>NW_006294418.1:815153-821579 GCF_000327345.1 Myotis davidii
AGCCCCCGCCTCTTCTTTGATATGGATACCCTAGTTAGGGTTTTACACGGTGGGAGAAAACTACTCGCAATACCTTTCTCTAAGTTCTTATTACTGCCGTTCATTTTCTCATGTTTTTAAAAAACTACTGTCTCAGTGAGGGAGATGCAGAAGAAAAGATATTTGGCTTCATTCATCTATTTCTCAAATCAGGGCTCTTTGTGGGAGATTTAACAATTACTCTGCTTTTGATTAATGACTGTTTCTCTTTTCCTTCCAGTTTTTTTTTTTAAGTTGCTTTATCTCCTGGTTTTATTATCTAGCCACAGGCCACATAGGTGAGAAAGTTGGTCTCATTCCTATAAAATTAGTTGTTAAATGTATGATTACCATAACATACCTAATAAGTACCAGCTATGCACATTAACATAGCCCTTTCCATAGGATTCCGTGTTTTAAAGGTTACTGAAGTATAACACAGTCAGAATCTATGATTCCACGCAGATTTCCTGATTAGAAAACGTTCTATCCCCCCACCTTACTTTTATATCACTATCAATATGCAAATGGTAAAAAGCAAGTTGCTTTGCAAAAGAACCCCTGTAAGATCCAAATAGTCCTACCCATGACATCTCTAGCTTGTTACTGCTTATGTGAAGGGTTACTGTTTGGGAAGCTGGGCGAAGGGCTCACAGGATGTCCTATATTCCTTCCCCAGTTTACTCCGAGACTATGGTTATTTCAAAATAAGTTAAAAATAAAATAAAGTGTTACTCATGAAATGAGAGTATAAAAATTACAGCTCAAAATTTAAAACGAAAATCTGAATGGTTTTAGGAGAGCGTGGAGTCACCTGACAGATATGATGCCTCAGTCAGGGGACCTTGAGGCTCAATGATAAAGGCTTGTTTACGTACAATGCCCATTACCAACTCGGGCAGAGGTGAACACTGTATGGTCCTGTGTCTTCTACTCTCCCTACTCCTAGACCAGGAAGGCTCTGAATTAGCTTCAGTGTCAGGAACAATGTGAGAGGGAGAAACGCCCCCTAATTTTGTGAAACCCCAGGGAGAGAACACTCTGCATATAATTTATTTCGGTCACTCTGCACTTGAGGCTCACTCATACCATAACTGTTCTTTTAACCCAAAGAGCATGTTTTTACTAATAAAAAGTGAAAAAAAAAATACTGTGACTGGCTTGAACCATTTATGAACATTTGCTTAGCTTATAACCAAATGAATCTGCAAGTTTACTCTTCTATTTTAATTTATGGATATTTCTTTCCAGCAGACTTGGAGATACATTTTTCTTTCTCCTTTTAGTTACATCTTCAACCTTAGCAGGAACCTTTTGTTAGCTTTCTCATATTATATGCACTAGAGCAGTGATGGCGAACCTATGACAACCGTGTCAGAGGTGACATGCAAACTCATTTTTTTGGTTGATTTTCTTTGTTTAATGGCATTTAAATATATAAAATAAATATAAAAAATATTTGTTGTACTATCGTTGCAAATATCAAAAAATTTCTATATGTGACACGGCACCAGAGTTAAGTTAGGGTTTTTCAAAATGCTGACACGCCGAGCTCAAAAGGTTCGCTACCACTGCCCTAGAGGCCAGATTCATGAAATTCGTGCACTCTGGGGGGTCCTTCAACCTGGCCTGTGCCCTCTCGCAGTCCAGGAGCCCTCAGGGGATGTCTGACTGCCGGGGAGCAGGCCTAAGCCATCAGTCAGACATCCTTAGCACCACCACAGAGGCGGGAGAGACTCCTGCCATCACTGCTGTGCTCGCCAGCCTTGAGCCCAGCTTCTGGCTGAGCAGCACTCCCCCATGGGAACACACTGACCACCAGGGGGCAGCTTCTGCATTGAGCGTCTGCTCCCTGGTGGTCAGTGTGTGTCATAGCGAGCAGTCGTTCTGCCATTGGGCCAAAACCGGCTCTCCGACTTTCCCCAAGGGGTCCTGGATTGCGAGAGGTAGCAGGCCAGGCCGAGGGACCCCACTGGTGCATGATTGGGGCCAGGGAGGGACATGGGAGGTTGGCCAGCTGGGGAGGGACTGCAGGAGGGCTCCAGAGCATGTCCAGCCCATCTCGCTCAGTCCCAATAGGCCAGGCCCCAGGGGCAAGCTAACCTACCAGTCGGAACATCTGGCCCCTGGTGGTCAGTGCACATCATAGAGAGCGGTTGAGTGGCCTTAGTATATCATTAGCATATTATGCTTTGATTGTTTGAATGGATGACCAGACACTTAGCATTTTTTTTCTTTCAAATTTTATTCTTGACCATATTACTGACAGCTTTCCTTTAATTCTCATTTTCCATATTTGGATTTTTTTCTCCCTCTTGATAAACAGACTATATTCTTTTAAGTTCAATATTCTTCTCCTCATAACCTGGAAAAATAAAATTATGACAGCAAATAGAGAAGACTGCCATCATTACAACACAGAACACTCTGACTCCCTTGTTTTCCTTTAATCTTATAGTTAGTCTCAGTAAGTACTGTTTGCACACTTGCAAATTTCAAAATGGGGGTGGGTGAGTGTCATCATTTCTTAAAACAAATAAACAAAATCTCCTTTCCTATCAAGATATAAACAACTTTTTTAAATGTACAAATTTGAGTTAGAACCTACACAAAACAATCCTTACACGGATATTTTGCTATTGACTATATATGTTTTATGTTTGACTATAATTGGAGTGTCTCATTCAACACTGACTGTCAAATTCTTATTTTTTCTCTGAATGATGAGATTATAAGCAGTTTTTTTAAAAATATATTTTATTGATTTTTTACAGAGAGGAAGGGAGAGAGATAGAGAGTTGGAAACATCGATGAGAGAGAAACATCGATCAGCTGCCTCCTGCACATCTCCTACTGGGGATGTGCCCACAACCCAGGTACATGCCCTTGACCGGAATCAAACCTGGAACCCCCCAGTCTGCAGGCCGACACTCTATCCACTGAGCCAAACCGGTTTCGGCATAAGCAGTTTTATTTTATTAGTTTTGATTTGTCTATATTTATTTCAATAACCATATATTATTTTTGAAATAAAAAGTACAAAGACTGAATTTTTAACAATATGAATTTTTAAAGCTCTTTAGAAGTGAATATTCCTTATTTCATATCCTGAAATACATTCCTGTATTGAATGTTTAATCCTTCTCATTTATAAAATGTACCAATATTGACATTTGTAAACTGATTTTAGCTCTTCCACTAAAAAAAAAATACCAGATACAAACTTATTTTGGAATTTCTCACAATACCTTAGATAGTGGCTCTCAAAAAATATGGTTATGTAGAAAAGAAGGAATCAGGAATTAGAATTCATGGATCTATGATATTCAAAAGCTTCAAATTATTCTTCAAGATAGGTATCTTTTGGCTATTACTTTGACATCTCCACCTCCCTAATTTTTTTTACTTTTCTAATTAGACATCTCACCTGTCTCTCTATTTTTTTTATCTAGACTGCCATCCAATCTTCTTCCCAATTCTCTTATACTTAAAAAGAAATATAGTCAATTTAAATAGGTTAGCTTAGTCCGCTAAAATTAGAGCACAAAATATACTTCCTCTAACAACTTTCTCTGTATCCTATCCACTCAAATTCCAATCAAGTCTGAGCCACATTTCCCACCTGAAGTGCTTTATGATAGGATGATATATTTGATGATGTGCTTTATTAATTTACCCTTTTGAAATATAATTTTACTGGGAGAAAAATTATTCCTATATATATAATCTGAGTAGATACAACATAAATATGCTTCCTATTATATGATATATCCACACATTAATAACTAAATGTTATCAAAATATTGCAAAATATTATATATTTTAAGTAAAGGCTTCTGTGTTAGAGACAGAGAAGTTATTGTGGTTTTTAATCTTAGCAATGTGCACCAGATGATATAAGTGTTACATAGAAGTTATTGATTGTTGACACGGTGCAGATGGACACTGTACTAATAAATTTGTGAAATATGAAATAAAAATAAATGCATAAACAACACATTCAGAGGTTTGTTGGTTTTTTGTGTTTTTTTCTTAGTGTGGTTTCCAATAGGCTAAGGATAATCCATGGTCAACAAATGTTATTTTAAAAGGTTTTTTCAAGTCTTCCATTTCTACAAATTATCAGGTAATAATATTGTTATATATATCAAATTTTGCTTTAATTATATGTTATAGAAATGAATAACTATCACCAAAGTTTATATAAAAATCTCATTTAAATGAATTTGTTTTATTGACTTTTTAGTTAAGAACGTGTATCAATAGCTTCTAAACAGTGGTTCTCAGCCTGTGGGTCGCGACCCCTTTGGCGGTCGAAGGACACTTTCACAGGGGTCACCTAAGACCATCCTGCATATTTACATTACGATTCATAAGAGTAGCAACATCACAGTTATGAAGTAGCAACGAAAATAATTTTATGGCTGGGTCACAACATGAGGAACTGTAATTAAAGGGCCAGAAGGTTGAGAACTACTGCCTTAGTGTCTCCGTCAGCACTGGCTGAGCATAGGTGCCACGTACAGAGAGGAAGGGAGAGGGATAGAGAGTTTGAAACATCAATGAGAGAGAAACATTGATCAGCTGCCCCCTGCACACTCCCCACCAGGGTTGTGTCCACAACCAAGGTACATGCCCTCGACCAGAATCGAACCTGGGACCCTTTAGTCCGCAGGCCTACGCTCTATCCACTGAGCAAAACCAGTTAGGGTACCTGCACCATACTTATAATAGGCTGTAGCACTTCAAATGTGTGGAAAAGAGCTACTCTGCTTAAATCAATCTCCATACCCAACTTTGACTCCCAAAGTTTGTCCCTATCAAAAATAGCTAGGGGAAAATGACAATCCCATGGGAAGACACTAGTTATTTTATTTGCGGATTGATTCATCCTAATGCTCTCATTGATTGAAAATGACAAACACCACATTATCTTCAGGAACATTTCTGTGTTTTGATTATGAATTTTGTGCACTTATAATTAACAAGTACTTAAAATTTAGATTTCTCTGCCCCACAAATAATTCATTATTTGACTGTTGATACCAGCTGGGTTTTCAAAGTATTTTGTAATTATTTAGTCTAATCACAGTGTGACATTTGATACAAATTTTTGTATTTCATTTAGTAATGCAAATATCAGTAATATTTTAGAAACCTATTGTCAGGATAACTATGTTCCTATCATTTGTTTCTTTCTGAAAAATTCAATAGCATTGCTGTCAAAGAAACTAATTAGGCTAAAGGACAAAGATCATTTTTATTTCTCCAAACTGTACTTAAATCCTATATTGGTGTCATGAATTATGTCTAATAGAAAATGACAATTTCTTCATTCCTAAAACCTTACATTTTTGGAGTCAAAGGTCCAGCATCTTAGCATCTCAGTGACACCATAATCCACTCTCACACTGAGAGTATTAAAATGGGACAATTCTCTAAGTAAATCTTGATACCATTTAAAACACTTCATAGACTCCAAATTTAATTTGAAGAAATAATATAATCATAGTAGAAATGATGATAAGGAGAATTAAACCTTTTCTACTTGGACAAACCATCAGCTAAACAAGGTTATTTCTGAATTATCTAATACACACTCCTAATTTAGGATTTAGATTGGTAAGAGACTCACAACATTTTAATATAATGATTACATAATAATTTTAACATGTGATTATTATTTGTAGCATTTTACAAATCTTCTTTGTATCAAACAAATGTATTTCTTGAGAAAATGCTCTCAGTTAACTAGCTTTAGAAAAAAATATATATGTGTGAGGAAGAAATGTGTTCTGAGATTTGTCCTGTGTGTTTAATCAATGAAAGGGGTTTGATGACGTGGTGAACAGGGGATAGTGGGGAAGAGGTGAAGGCTCCTGTCTCCGTGGCACTACAAAAAGGATATTAACATATTAGGACAGGTAAGAATTCTTGGATGATGAAAGGATTCAGAAACCATGCCATGCCCTGGCCAGTGTTTGCTTGGTGGTTGGAGTGTTGACCTGTGTACGGAAGGGTCGAAGGTTCAATTCCTAGTTAAAGGCAGGTACCTGAGCTGTAGGTTGATAATTGACTTAAGGTGGGGTGCCTGTTGTAGGCAACCAATTGATATGTCTCTCTCACATCACCACTGTCAATCACCAAAATACAAACTTACTGGTTAAAAATTTTTATCTAAATTAAAAAGAAAATGATCTGTATTATTTTCCCTGGAATATATTCAAATTTAACCTGCACCATACTTACTTTTTTAAAAATATATTTTATTGATTTTCCACAGAGAAGAAGGGATAAGGAAAGAGTCAGAAACATCAATGAGAGAGAAACATCGATCAACTGCCTCCTGCACACCCCCTACTGGGGTTGTGCCCACAACCAAGGTACATGCCCTTGACCGGAATCGAA
>NW_006294418.1:822816-831018 GCF_000327345.1 Myotis davidii
CCTCAAGTGTCATGAAGCTCCTTCCTATTTTTACTTCTAAGAGTTTTACAGATTTAGCTTTTACATTTAGGTCTTTGATCCATTTTGAGCTAAGGTTTAAGGTTTAAGGTGAGAGTCCAATTTCACTCTTTCGTAGGTAGATATCCACTTGTCTCAGCATCATTTTTTGAAAAGTCTGTCTTTTCCTCATGGAATAGTCTTGCATCCCTCTCTCTTTCTTTCAGTCTCTCTAAAAGAAATCAATGGGGAAAATTTCCTCAGGTGAAGATTAACAAACAAGAACAAGGAAGGAAGGAAGGAAGGAAGAAACAAACAAACAATGTAATTTAAAAAAAAAATTTGAAAGAAGACCAGAGGAAGGTAATTTGTACAAAAGGAATGGGGAAAGGTGCTAGAGGTGGGGGGAAGAGGTGGTGATTTCACCTGGGAAGTGCCAGGCTTATCTTACCAAATGCCAGCATGCACCAGTGAATGCTCTTGATAGAATGATGACTGAGCACAATAGGGAATTATCCCAAAGACAATGGCTGTCTCCTTTCCTGTATAGATTGTTGCCTATAACTGATTATGTCCTAGCTGAGGCAGGATGAGGGATTAACAAGAAGGGTTTTCTAAAATGTATTTCAATTTAAGACCTGCAATGTTACTACTGCATTATTGTTCAAGGTACCAAGTAAAATTTGGTAATAAAATCTTGCGGGTTCCTGGGCCATATGAGAAATTAACTGTTAAGATATGGGTAGCAAAGGAAAAAGGTGTGGGGATGGAGGCTATTGAAAAGAATAAGTCTTCAGAGTATCTTCATTATTCTCTTATATGTACACAAAAAGACCCAACCATCTGTGCATCCTTAAGAAATTATCTCAAACATTTACTCAGTCAACAAGTAAAAAATCCAGATAAATAGGACGGTATTGTTGAGGAATTTTTCATGGTAATATTTTCACATTACACTGCAATGTTCATTTGGGAATAGATTACTATGTTTATCTTAAAAGAGCTCTCTTTTAAAACATTTTTTTTTGAGAAATTAGCAAATTTTCAGATTTGAAACTCAGGTTCACACTGAAGAATGAGTGGGCCTAAGAACATTAGATGCACAACAAATATGAGTAAACATCAGTATGTTGATTTAAAACATGATTGATGTTGAATAAAGAAGTAATAGTGGGTAAGGGTGACATTCACAGTGAGTTACACTGGTGAAAGTTATCCCAAGGGCCGGGGCAGAATATTCTGAACACACCACAGAAGTAGGCAGTCTAAAAGAGAGGAGACCTGTGAACAATAAGCTTGCCACATAAAGAGAAATCATCCCTTTTAAGGACTTCTCTACATAGAGGGCCCACAGACACTCTACAGCTAACAAGACCAAAACCAAATTCAGCTTCTTCCCTTTCACACGTGCTTCTCCTCTTAAATTACACGTCTCTGTTTCTCAAAATTCAACCAGAAATTCACTGTCATTTTAGTGAACTATTTCCTGAGCACATACTGAGTGATAGTTAATATGATAGATAGTAATGATTGAGTGGGAATATACATCGCTCATGCATTGGTGGCGCTTTCAGTCTAATGTCTTTTGCTTTTGTTATCGAAACACTTTTCTACAAAACTCAACTTCATTCTCACAAGTGCTTCCAATGCCCATTTATCTTCTATGAAGCTGGAAGAAATAACTACATACATACATACAAACATACATACATATCCAACAAACGATCATGTCACCTCCCTTCTTGAAATGGCTGTTGCTTCCTGAAGATAAGAGTTAAGATTCTTGCTGTAACCAGTTTGGCACAGTGGATAGAGCGTCGGCCTGCGGACTGAAGGGTCTCAGGTTCGATTCTGGTTAAGGACATGTACCTTGGTTGCAGGCACATCCCCAGTGGGGGGTGTGCAGGAGGCAGCTGGTCGATGTTTCTCTCTCATCGATGTTTCTGTTGTAATTCATCACTGGATTTAATTATTAATCCAGTTAAGTTCCAGTCACCCTTTAAAAGGCAGCACAAGTGCCATGTACCTTTTGGAGTCTTCTCCAGCACACCTAGGGAAGTCTACCACTTTCTTCTCTGGGTTTCCATGGAGAACGGCACTGGCTTCCACGCCTGACCTCTGAGTGCAGTCTCAAATAATTTTTCTCCTGGGTTGGTTTCCTTTATCTCTGAGGTTGAGGTGACCATTCTAAAATTTTTTCCATCTGCCAATATTATACATTTATTTCACTACACTGTAATTATTTACATTTCTCTGTCTCTACTGCAGTCTACGGACCTTCTTGAAGGTAGGGTCCATAGCTTATTTATTTGTAATCACAGTGCTTCACACAGCACCTGGCACAGAGTAGGCACTCCATGTGTTTTGTTGTTGTTGTTGTTGTTAATCCTCACCTGAGGATATTTTTCCATTGATGTTTAGAGAGAATGGAAGGGAGGAGGGGAGACAGAGAGAAATAACAATGTGAGACAGAAATATCGGTTGGTTGTCTCCTGAGTGTGCCTTGACCAGGGCTGGGATGGAGCCTGCAACCGAGGTACATGTCCTTGACTGGAATCTATCCCGGGACCCTTCAGTCCGAGGGGCTGATACTTTATCCTCTGAGCCAAACCAGCTAGGGCAATAAGGAAAAAGGGAAGGAGGGGAAAAAGGGAAGGAGGGAAACACGGAGAAATCCATCGCTCTCTCGGAACTTAAACCCATTCCGTTCATCTTTTGTATGCCTTTATCTAGTATACCCAATTATGTCTTACATTTAGGAGGGCATTTAATATTTGTTGAATGATAGAATTCATGAATAAACCTGATTAAAATTACTTTAACAAGGGTTTCAAGTACTGATAGAAAAAAATGTATCCAAGATATGTTTAGCGTGGAAAGAAAATTGCCAACCACACTTGTATAAAGGGATGCATAAATAATATATATGTATTTGCATAGGACACTTCTAGAAAAAAATAAGAAACTTTTAAAAGTGGTTTTCTTGAATAATGGAATGGAGGATTGGGGGGTAAGTTTTTATTATTACTTTCTATCATTAATATATGAAAGAAAAGGTATACTTATATTAAGATAAATGATATGGCTAATAGCAGGAACACTGCAAGTTAAGAGAATTTCAAAATACCTTAATTATGTATTTTAAATTTCTCTAAGAGACAATATATTCCTGTAATCTAAATCTTTCTAGGCACCAAACTTAATATGATATTCTTTCAAATACTTAATTGGGCTTATTTTAGGGTTTATTTTTTAAAAGACTCCATTGAATAAAAATCATTTAATTCCTCAACAACTAGTGGTCTAGAGGTGTATGACCCAATGTGGTCCACAGAACTGCAGCCCCTGCATCATGTTAGGAATGCTAAGTCTTGGGCCCCACCCAAAACTGCTAAATCAGATTCCTCAGGCAATAGGACCCAGGACTGTGTGTTGTAGCAAGTCCTTCAGGTGGTTCCAAAGCATGCTTAGCTCTGGGTAACACTGCCTTTGAGAACTTCATTCCCGGGAACTGTATAACCTAACAGCACCATCTGTTAGCAGTGACCAGAACCAAGATATAAAGTTCCAAAGAAGAATATGCTTAGACTTTCAATTTCTATCAGCTGTCATATGTGGTACTAAAGATTGAGAATACACAGAATGACTGATGAAAAGATACCTACACAGATAGATGCATCCGACATTCCCTCTGACAAAACTTACAGCTTATTAAGGATGTGTGTAAACAAATAAATAAATATCATCACTTTTCATTTTTATTTATTTTTGAAGTACAAATGAGCTGGTGGCACACACAAGCTGTAGCAACCAGGTCAATCAGAGGAAGCCAGAAAATGCTCTGAGACAATGGTAATATTTAAACCAACTATTATCAAAAGAATTAGCCACTATTATGTATAAAAGTAATAACTAAAAATAAAGCAAATGTAATAATTCAAGCTAATACTTACTAAGCACTTACTATGAACAATGCACTTATTTCTAGGGCCCTGTCCCTGGGTTTAAAGATATAAGACAATGAATGTCCATACTACCCAAAGCAATCTACAGGTTCAATGCAATTCCTATTAAAATACCAACTGCATATTTCACAGATCTAGAACAAATACTCTAAAAATTCACATGGAATAAAAAAAGACCCCAAATAGCTGCAGCCATCTTGAGAAAGAAGAACAGAGTTGGAGGGATCACAATACCAGATATCAAATTATACTACAAAGCCACCATACTCAAAACAGTCTGGTACTAGCACAAGAACAGGCATATAGACCAATGGAACAGAACAGAGAACCCAGAAATCTACCCAAGCCATTATGCTCAATTAATATTTCACAAATGAGTTAAGAGCATGCAATAGAGTCAAAATAGTCTCTTCAATAGATGGTGTTGGGAAAATTGGGCAGATATATGCAAAAAAAAAGAAAGAAACTAGAACAACTTACACCATACACAAGAATAGACTCAAAAATGGATAAAAGACTTAAATGTAATACATGAAACCATAAAAATCCTAGAAAAAAACCATTGGCAGCAAAATCTCAGCAATACGTTTATAGATACATCTCCTGTGGCAAAGGAAACAAAGGAGAAAATAAATAAATGGGATTACATCAAAATAAAAAGCTTCTGTACAGCAAAAGAAACCATCAATAAAACGAAAAAAGAGCCACTGTATGTGGGAGAACATATGATGCATCTGACAAAGGGTTAATATACAAAATATATAAGGAATTCCTACAACTTAACAAAAGGAAGACAAACAATACAATTAAAAAATGGGCAAAGGACCTAAATAAACACTTCTCCAAAGTGGACATATAAATGTCCAAGAGACATATGAAAAAATGCTCAAAGTCATTGATCATCAGATAGATGCAAATTAAAAGGACAATGAGGTAACACTTCACACCTGCCAGAATGACTACCATCAACAAATCAACAAATGGCAAGGGTGTGGAGCAAAGGGAACACTGCTGGTGGGAATGCAGACTGGTGCTTTGATAGAAAACAGTATGGTGTTTCCTCAAAAAATTAAATATGGAACTGCCATTTGACCCAGTGATCCCACTTTTGGGAATATATCCTAAGAGACCCGGACAATAGGGTGAAGGCCTGGGGCTAGAAAAGGTCAATGGGGGTGGGAGGGAGCATATGCAAAACTTTCAATAATAAAGATTTAAAATAAATTTATATATATAAAACCCTAAGCAACCGGAAAGACTGGTTGCTATGACACGCACTTGGGGCGGGGGGCTAGCCAACCTCCCTTGGCCCCACCCCCCAGCTGGTTTGGCTCCCATTGGCCCCCTGCACCCTGATCAAGGCGGGGCCGGCTGAACCCCACCCATGCACAAATTTGTGCTGGCGGGACCTGGAGAGTACTATGCTAAGTTAAATCAGCCAGTCAGAGAAAGATGTATCACATGATCTCACTCAGATGTTGAAACTAATGAAAAAAATAAACTAATGAACAAAATAGATTCAGAGACATAGAAGCATGGAATAGACTGTGGTATCTCAGAGGGTAGTTGGGAAAAGGTGGGTGGGTGGGAAGAGATCAACTAAAGAGATCAACTTGTATGCTTATATGCATTATCCATGGACACAGACAATAGGGTGGTGAAGGCCTGGGGCTAGAAAAGGTCAATGGGGGTGGGAGGGAGCATATGCAATACTTTCAATAATAAAGATTTAAAATAAATTTATATATATAAAACCCTAAGCAACCGGAAAGACTGGTTGCTATGACACGCACTTGGGGCGGGGGGCTAGCCAACCTCCCTTGGCCCCACCCCCCAGCTGGTTTGGCTCCCATTGGCCCCCTGCACCCTGATCAAGGCGGGGCCGGCTGAACCCCACCCATGCACAAATTTGTGCACTGGGCCTCTAGTAAATAAATAAATAAACAAATAAGCAAGACAATCAGTCCTGACCAAAGGATGGTGGCACACACATTTTAGGCATTCAATAATCTTTAGTCTGATAAATGAATCAACCTGAAAATACCATATATTTCATTAAATTCTTTATAAAAGAGAAAGATTTCTACCTAGGATCTCTGCAATCAAGATGGACAAGCTTGCCATTATCTGAATTATTTATTTATTTTTTTAAAATTGTGTCATACTTTATAAAAATTTGAATAACTGTTTCAAAAATCACTTATTCAAGCCTCCTACACTATATAATTTGCTATATTTATGTTCTTAGTGGGTGTAGAATGCTGCATTTTATACATATTTTATACATTAATATAGACATACTTGTCATTAAAAAGGCAGTTCAGCATTCCAAATCACAGGCACTTCCAAAGAACACTTTCTATACCAGGGCACTAAAGTGAGTTAAAGGGGGGAAAACACATACACAACAGTTTTCAATTTTCTTATTTCTGTAGGGATTTTGTTAAGTGAAGCCACTCTATTTTGTGGTAACTGCACACATTCTGGAGTTTTATAGCCCAATCTGCATCTTTACTTAAACTGATATTTATCATAATAATCATTAGTAGTGATGACCAGTGAGCCGGCATAATCTCAATGTTTTCATGTATCCATTACTATTAAGTCTTGTGCGTCACTTGGGACGACCACAAATAGGTTTATGTGTCTGCTGCCCGGATTCCATTAGGCAAAAATGAACACAATTAGCGGTCCTTCCTTGTAAGAATGTATTGGATTTAAGCACCAACACTGAGATGCTTGCCAGAAGCTACCTGAGATGAAGCACAGAACAAATTCCTCATGATGCCAGTTTGCCAAATATCTTTTGGGCCATCACTCATGTTCCAGGCAGAATTTAGAAACAAGGCATCCACCATTAGTAAAATTTAATCACTGTAAATGTTCTGATTATTGGGGTTTGAAGAACAGAGAATCTCTCCAAAAGAGGTACATTCTCCATCTGCAAGATCGTGGACAAACCTTCATAGAGACTCGGCTATATATTTACAAAATCCAGACATTATTTGAAGATTTGATTGGGGATGTTTGTTGGTAACTGCCCCAGCGTGTTATTGCTTATTCCTCATCCTCATATGACTATCCGAAATTGAGCTGCAAAGAACTAGGCTTCAATGCATATGGTTATTCTGCCATTTGGTAATGAGATGGCTAACTAAAACTACCTGAAGCAAAACACCTGAGAGTTTATCTTTACCAGATCTAAATAACAGCTGACTATAAAAATATATTAGAAACTGCTTTAATTAGGTGGAAATTGAACATTATATTTTTTTCTTTTTTTAACTTTATATTTTTCATTAAAAAAAATATCAAATTTCCAGAAAACCTTTGAAGGTTGTGTTGGTTAAGAACATGAGATTTGGAATCAGACAAAGATGGGTTCAACTTTCAGTATTGTACTTCACATGGCTTTGTATGGAAAGGTTCATTTCTAATCAACACAAAGATATTGCAAATATTAAGGAGCACAAGTAAGCACTCAATAGTAGTTCCATTTTAGAGATGAGGAATTTAAGGTAGAGAAGTTACGTAACTTGCTCAGGTCATAGCAAGTAAGTCATAAGGCCTAGGATACCAACCTCTGCTAGATGACTCCTACATGTGTGTTGGCACTGACTCCTATGGAAACCCTTAAGCAAAAAGAGGAACAAAACCTTTTAACAATGAAAATAAGAGACAAACATTCAAAACGAAAAAGCAGCCACCATCATTTGGGGAGGAAAAATGGTGCAGCTACTAGCTTTTATTTTATTATTATTGTTTAATTACTGATATTCTAAATATGGCAGCAGCACATATTCATGAAAAATATGCCCTAGCTGGTTTGGCTCAATGGATAGAGCGTTGGCCTGAGGACTGGATTGTTCCAGGTTCAATTCCAGCCAACGGCAGATGCCTGGGTTGCAGGCTCTATCCCCAGTGCGGGGCATGCAGGAGGCAGCCGATCAATGATTCTCTCTCATCATTGATGTTTCTAGCTCTCTATCCCTCTCTCTTCCTCTCTAAAATCAATAAAAATATATATTTTTAAAAATAAAATAAAAATATAAAAACAACCTAGAAGTTTGTAAAAAATAAAAAATGAGGCCCTGGCTGGTGTTTCTCAGTGGTTACAGCGTCCACACTAGCACTCAGGATTGTGGATTCCATTCTCTGTCAAGGGCATGTACCTGGGTTACACATGTTTGATCCCAGGCCTGGCTGAGTGCATGCAGGAGGCAATCAATTGATGTGTCTC
>NW_006294418.1:831282-832051 GCF_000327345.1 Myotis davidii
ATGAGGCCCTGACTGGTGTTTCTCAGTGGTTACAGCATCCACGCTAGCACTCAGGATGTGGATTCCATTTCCAGTCAAGGGCATGTACCTGGGTTACACATGTTTTATCCCAGGCCTGGCTGGGGTACATGCAGGAGGCAATCAATTGATGTGTCTCTCTCACATTGCTGTTTCTCCCTCTTTCTCTCCCGCTCCTTTCCTCCCTTCCACTCTTTCTAAAATTCAATGGAAAAAGTATCCTTGAGTGAAGATGAACAAAAAGAAAAAGAAAAAAAAAAGTCTGCCTTCTCTTTTTTCACTCTTCCCTGCTAAGTTGGAGTGCATGTCTTTAGACCTTTTCTGTTAGTAGATGGGTAAACCTGTGCCATTTAAATGAATTAACCTCTGTGTCCACTATTTTTTTTCTAATTCTATAACTCCTTTCTCTATTTTTGTCCATTTCTCTTTCCAGAGAATTAGGTGTAAAAAATATGCTTACTTCTCAGCCACCCTCCTTTACTGATGTTGCTCAAGAGCAAAAAGTTTAAATAGCAAATGCCCGTGGTAAAGGAATATTTGGAGAAAGTTTCCTATACTCATTGATCTCTGTGCAGTAGAGAGGCCTTATTCTGTTTCCACCAAAATGCCTGAGCTGGCCAACAAACAAGAAACAATGCCACAATGTCAACCTAGTACACACACACACACACACACACACGACATACACACATATACACACACACACATACACACACAGATACACACACACATACACACACATACACACATC
>NW_006294418.1:833190-836094 GCF_000327345.1 Myotis davidii
GTTGAGGTCAGTGAGGAAACAGATGATCCTATTCAACCATGGCTGTATACATAGCAAGAGTTCCTTTTGACCAGAATGTTGAAGTGTATTCGTTTCCTCTCACTGATACTAAGACTCTATAAAATAAGTCAATAATTAAGAATTAACTTGTTTTCAAACAGAAAAAGACTCATAGATACAGAGAACGAACTGATGGTTACCAGATTAGAGGGGGTGTTGGGGGGCTGGGTGAAAAAGGCAAAGGGCTTAGAGGGTACAGATTGATAGTTAAAAGTAGTGATGGGGGTGTAAAGTAGCAAAGGGAATATAGTCAATAATATTGTAGTAACTATGTATGGTGACAGGTGGGCACTAGACTTACCTGGAGGATCACTTTGTAAATTGTATGAATGTTTAACCACTATTCTGTGCACCTGAAACTAATACAAATAATATTGAATGCCAATTGTAGTTTTCAAAAAAGAGTTTGCCAGCAGATGAGGAAGAGAATACTGAGAGGAGGCTCTCGGACTCTGGCCCATGGCAGGAATCTGGAAGCTTGAGGCCTTGCAAGTTGGCAAAGGTGAACTCAGAAGTTATGACTTGTTGCTCATCAAAAGACCTCACTTTCCTGAGACCAATGCTCTTTGGAATTCAGCCTTTCACTAGTATGCACTTAGGCTTTAGAGTACCTTTAAAAGGCAACAATACCTGAACTAGTAGGTCTCTGAGGTTCAATAGATATGAACTAGTAAGAGACACTGAACCTTAGGTTGGTGATTTATTTATCTGGAAACCTATGATAAGGTGACGCTATTTTAGGAAAGGAGACTGGACAGTCTCTCAACACCATTCAGTAGGTCTTATCGGGAATATTATGCAGATATTTTGTTCCTTAGCAAGCTAAAATGGGTCAGCCAAAAAAGTGCCAAAATAATTATTAATTGAAGTACTTACTATCACCCTAAAAATGCATCTCATTCAGATTCCTCTTCTTCACATGAGATAGGATTCTCTATACCTCCTCAACAACAATAAACTTCATAGAGAAATAGTGAGCTATGTCTTAGACAGCCCTATATAAGTAGTATATTAATTTGCAGTTTAAATTTACCCTGAACTTTCAATTCCATACACTTTGTCCTATTATATCATGGCTACAACACCCAAAATTAAAGCACAGCTACAAGAGTAAAGCAGGTAAAAAGCAAGTCAGCTAAGGTCAATCTTAACTTTAGACAAAATTTATGCACTAATGGATTCAGGCAATCTCCACTCAATAGCTTCAAGACCTAAGTAGGTCACCAGGCTGAAAAATAGGAAATTGTCTTCCGCAAAAGATCAAAATAACAAAAATCAATATTGTGTTCAGTTCTTACATTTTTTAAGTCAGATCAAGGCCATAGGGGATAAAATATAAAGAATTTGATAAATTATTTTCATACATACTAGATATTAGTATTTAAACAAATTTTGGCCAATTACTTTTATTTATTATTATTATTTTTAACCCTCACCCGAGGAGATGTATTTATTGATTTTTAGATAGAGAGGAAAGGGGAGAGAGAAACATGATGTGAGAGAGAAACATCGATCCGTTGCCTGTCATACACACCCCGTAAAAGAATTGAACCACAGCCTAGGTATGTGCTCTGACTTGGAATCAAAACTGCAAACTTTTAGGTGTATGAGATGATGTCCCGACCAACTGAGCCACCCTGTCAGGGCTGGCCAATTACTGTTAAATGGGTATTTAAAATACTATTTATGTTCTCCAGCATCTTCATCTTCCTTTCATTTCTCAAATTTAAGTTTTCTACTTCTTTCAAGAGTGATGACTTTTCCCTCTAGAAAGTTGTTAAATGGCTCCTCTCAGAGACCAATGTTAGTTCCATCAAGTGCCGGTGACTGATTTCCATCAGCAGTGTGTCTGACAACACCCTTGCCATTTAGCTTGTCAGTTTATAGGAATACTGACCACTTGCCCATCATCAGAACTGAGAGAACACATCACAGCCAAAAGAAAGCCGTGCAGATAAAATGAGATGCCACTCTATGTCGTGTTAGATTGTGCCTCTTCTTGTTACCAGATTTCACTTGAAGTAATATCACTTGGTCCGATTAGATACATCATTATTTTTAAATGATGTTTATGGCCAGAAGTCAACATTAATTTGGATAGTAGATACTAATTATAATTTTAAAGTGGACAGCCTTGGCATCAGAAAGTATTTTTTTTTCTAAAAGAAAATAGTATTAGAGCCAGCAAAATGGAAATGAATATTGTAGGTGCATAATAAATGATAATGTTCAATGACCAGGAGGATAATCAAGTAATTGGAACTTGGGCCACAATTATTCTCAGCTGCCTTCTATAAAATGTATAATACATTCATTTTTTTAAAAAATACTACTTACCTATGTAATATTACAAATGTTAATGATGGTTTTATATTGTTGAATTCAGGACATCATTAGAAACATGAAAAGCTCAAGGTGAAAACAAGGTAACTTAGTCCAACTTCCTTATTTTACAATTAAAGAAAATAGAGCCCGGAGAATATAAATGAATTTCCTAAAATCAAAACCTCAAACTTTGAACTCAGGCTAAGTTCTCCCTTCTTAACCATCCTGTGTTTTCAACCATGTTGAGTCTTGATATTTTCACTCCTTTGACACCTGGAACATGTAAAATGTCATAAGGATGGTCAAGAAAAATACTAGGAAACGCATGATCTACAACCATTCACAATATAATAAAATAGCTATCTCACTATTCTGACCACTGTAAGATATTTAATGTGTCCAACAGTATGGTGCACTTATGTCAAAAAAACATGAACTTCATTTTCTTCTCCCCAAGGAAACTTGAATAGGAAAACAACAAAGTGTACTTGGGAAAAGGGTGTGAAACTTCAAAAGCAA
>NW_006294418.1:836157-877384 GCF_000327345.1 Myotis davidii
GCCTTTTTGTTAAAGTTGTTATAGAGAAATCATTAACTGGTTGAAGTTCAGAAGATTCGTAATAATAAAGCATGATCAGTACATTTAAATACAAGTCAGAAAATAGTATCAGGAAATACAAGTTCTACTTTCCTTGTAATAATTAACTCCTGAGTTACAAGGCCCTCGTTATAGTGTTTTTGTAATATAAAGAACCCTATTTCTTTTTTCTTCCTGTTTATTGATAAATGTGCTACAACTAGGACCTCCAGGAAAAGGTGGACATTTGCAATTAAAACTGATCAATCAAATTGAATTAACCGGTCTAGTTTGTGGCTAATAAATGGTAGAAATTGGTCAATGATTGCAAGCTTTCTAAAACGAGAGAAATTATGATTTACTTTTAAATATTTCAAACACCATAAACCATAACAGAAAATAAATGTTAAATAAATCTGTATTGGGCAATATCCATAGCATTATAACTATGGCATAGATTTATATATCCCATAAATCATTATGCTCTTGAAATGGAATTCCATATAACACCTACTAACATTGAAATTACATGTACTAGAACTTCCGTAAATCCCAAATGTTTCTTCAAACAGATTAACATTTATAGACAAAGATCTGGGACTATTTTATCTCAATATGTTGGTGTATCTGGTGTTCAAAATAAATTTAGAAGTTTAGCAAACCAGGACAAGTTCTGCCTTGGGGCAGGAAGGCAGCAAAGATGTGAATCTTGGCAATTTAAACATCTTATCTCTGTGAATATTCCCATTTATTACCCTTCTGCATTATCAATTTTACCTTTTTATAATGATCTGTACATTTTTACTCCCCAGAACACATCTACTAAATTCTTTCAGAAAATTAATCTTTGCTTAAATATGCCAAACTTAGTCTGAGAGTGAAAGCCCAGGTTGTCAACTTTCTTTGCCTTTCACAAAACTTTTTCTCTCCTTCTAATCTGTAGCTAAAGCATTAATTAAAGTATTATAGTAAAGGTCAACTCCCTTCCACTATACTTTAAATGCATTTGTTGTATCTAGAAATTTAGGCCAAAAAAGGAAGGAAATTATTTTTAGAAATCTACCCACTATAAGATTTAAGTTTACCATAGTTATTATTTTTTTCCAGGATAGATTGCCAATTGAAGATATTTAACTTCTATGTGCTATTTATAAATTCACTTAATAAATGTTTACTGGTGCCTGTATAATTTGCAACAAGGATTATGCAGAGCAGAGAAATGTAAATAAAACAAAGCTTCCAATTTCCAGGAGTATACAAATTAATCAAAGAGATAGGTCACACACAGAAATAATTTTATCCCTGGGTCTAAAGTGGTCAGTTATATAAAAGAAAAAGTGATGCATGCTGGAGGTTGAGAAGCTGTTTGACCTAAATTGACTGAGAGGTTTCCAGGGGAAAATTGTGAACACAATGCCTCATGAACGATGTGAGAGGCTGAGATGAATCTCTCTCTTGGAGAGCCCAGATACTATTCTAGTGATGTGGAGAATGGTTTCAGCACTGACACAAACAGGGATTTCTTTGCTATCCCTAGTAGTTGTCCGTTTTTACAATAAATAAACTCAGCTAAGTAATGGACTATGCTTTTCTCACTCCCTCAGGATGGCTCTAACACCTCACTGTTTCTCTCCACTGCTGACCAGCTGCTGCATGCTCATTATGCTGTTTTGCAGGTATTCACTAAACTCAAGGCCTGATTTTGCACACTTGATACTGTGTCTGATAATCTCTACATTATTCCATGTTGTGGACAAGACAAGTTAGAAAAAATGTAGACCAGATCTTTATGGGCACCTGCAAGGACTTCCAGGCAGAGGAAACTGCACAACCGTTGGCCCAAAGTCAATAAAATAAGGGATGTTTAAAAGAAGGCTGTGGAGATTCTGCCAGCTGCTGAGTATATCTATTCCAATTATGCATTCTGTAAAAATTGTAAAAATAACCAGACAATCGGTTTGAGGACCCACAGGGCCTATGGTGAGACAGATATGAGCTAAAACTCCATTGATCACCTGACCTCCCTAAATCCCTAATCTGATTGGTAACAACAGTTCATTATCAAAAGGTATTCTTGTAAGTTTCATTAAGCAGAGAGCAATGCGAAAGTGGTACCCTCTATTTACACTGTATCAAGAGGGCAAAAAATAACTATGAGTTCATTTTAGTTACCTTATACATTACTAGAGGCCCAGTGCATGAAATTCATGCATGGGTGCGGTCCCTAGGCCTGGCCAGCTATCAGGGCCCATCAGGTCCCCTGCCTCTTGGCCTCCCTGCCTCCTCCTTCTCTCTCCCTCAGCGTCCTGCCGCCACCACTGATCACCTGCCATGTTACATGCCACCCCCTGGTGGTCAGCGCACATCATAGCAAGCGATTGAACTCCCAGTCTCCCAGTGGAACTCCCAAGGGGACAATTTGCATATCAGCCTTTTATTATATAGAATAATAATACATGTATTTTTAAAGTCAAACCTCCCCATAAGGATGTAAGAATAAGAATAGTTAATATATAATATATATAATCATATTGTCATTTTATAAAATAAAACGAAAGAATAAGATAACAAAACACTTAAAATTCACAATTCATTTACATTCAGTTAAGTGATGGCTAGGCAGTCTAGAAAAAAAAAAGAGTTGTACTGAGCAATTCTTGCCATCCTGAAGCTGCTATAATTGGCTCTATTGCATAGGTCCACTATTAGAACCACCTAAATAATTGTTGTTTACATCTGTAATTTGAGATTCCTTTGAGGTCCAGAGTTTTAGGTAGAATATACTCAATGTTGGCTACTCTGAACTCAAGTAATAGCATAGCAAGAATGAATAAGGACATTTAAAAAAATTTTTTCTGGCATAATGAATGTATCTGGGTTGCTTACATCTTTAATGCATTCTACAGGGCTTAGCTTATTTACACCATACCAGAAGACACAATTCAAAAGAAATGAGAATACTTTTTCTGATTATATTTTTGTTTTCTGACTTTTCATTTGAAAATATACACTAATAAATCAAAGAGGAGGAATAATTTTCAAAACAATGTAATCACCATTTATAGAAAAATGTAGAAATACTGACCTTATACATAAAACAAATTTGTGATAATTTCTATACATTTAAAAATTAATCAAGAATTGCCTAATTTAAATCTGGAAGAATGAATGGTGGTTAACTCTAGATCTGCTATTAGCCTAACTGGCATGCAAATATGTCCACTATTCTTTCTCAATATTGTCTCGAATTATGGGTGGTCTTCCAGAAGAGTTCCTGCACCTTAAAAATTGACTATCTTTGAAATATAAAATCCCCAATCTTTCTTTTCTTTAGTTTTCTCATTGGCGAAGCAGAAATATCAAATCCCCTTTTTCATATACCTCACAGATTAAGAATATATTTATAGGTAAGAAAGCACTTAAAAAGGAATTTGCTTAAGATTGTGGTCATAGTATAATTATTAACAATTACAGTTTAGAAAAATTTATTTTAATTTGTTTTACTCAATAATAATCAAGAAATACCTGTTAGGTAAACCAGATCATTAAATACTCTAGGAATTAGAGAAAGAGTACATTATTTTTAGTATAATTTAATCTTAAATTCATTTAGCTTAAAAATAAAACTTTTTAAAGAGGCATTTTTAATTGAAAAAATCTTTGATCCTTTGGCTATCCAATATCAGAGGCATAAGAAAAGGCAATTTATAAGAAGACCATGTTTCTATCACTTTAGAGAGGGGAGTTAGGGAAAACTTCACTGAAGAGGTGGGTTTTGAGCAAGTCCTGGAAAGACAAGAAAACTGTGTATTCAGAAAGAAAAAGAAAAAGGAAAACAAAGTGTAGATTATAAATAATATATTTAAAAATAAAAGTTATTAGTTTATAAAGTCTCAAAAAATCCCTAAAAATATCAGTCAAAGATTAGTTCAGTCTGTGGTGGAAGGTATTAATCACATAGATAATTACAGAAAAGTAGGCCAAAATTTTAGCTTCTTGAATGTCCCAATTTTATTATTTGATAAAGCTATGTCCTGTGTACTATGTAATGGAAATCTATTTTCGGCAACAATAAAATACTATGCAAGAACAAGTTGGACTCAGCCTCCCTTTTCTATTGTTGTAGATGTTTAGACTGACTAATGATCCAAAGCATTTTCTTTAATTGGCTGGCTGGAAAATGCCGAAGAAACAAGTGCTAACTAGTCTGACTTGAACTTTACTTTTTTTCTCTTTTGATGTTATCATTTTCTCTTATTTCTCCATCAAGGGCTACTTTGAAGGGCATGTGAATGTGAGAGAAATTCACTACACAATTTTATTTCAATTTATTTTTTCACGTATGTTTGTACAGATGGTATTTAATAACATTTTAAGTATATTTTTTTAAAAAATGTTTTGTCTGGCATTTTGACCCTGATACAGACATTAAGCCTCAATCATATAAAGGCAGCTATTTCAAATGCAAATTGAGGGGAAGTTGTTTTGCTGCCATTAATACTATAACAAGTCCCCTTCACACACACACACACACACAGACACACACACACACACACACACTTTGTCTCAGATGCCTAACAGGAGATAAAATGACTGGGACTTTTATGGGCAATGAAAGTAAATATAGGACAGATTTCTAGCAGTTTTAAAAAGTAGTGTATTTAGTTATAGTTATAGAAGAAATACTTTTAAATTTATGTATTATATTTTATGGAACATGTAACTTGCAAAAGTGTACAGTGCCTAAATGGAAAGAGCCAGAGACAATGAAAAATACTAAAGCATTGAATGTTTGTGAAGAAAAATAATTACAGACCTTCTGGATCAGTGTTTTAAAAACTGTAATAAAATAGAAATTTTACCATAGGGGTGAAAAGGGGGGGGGGCATCTATAATACTCTCAACAATAAAGATAAGAAATAAAAAATAATAAAATAGAAAATTTAAATGTTTAGTAGTCATATATTATTTTAATGTATATTATAAAATACCTTAAAATTTAATGTGACATTTGCCACCATTTTAAAATAAAGTTAAACAAAAAATTAGAAATGTGTTATACCAATAGTATGCAAATATAGCAAAAATAGTAATCCTATATAATAAAACTCTAATATGCAAATTGACTGAACAGCGGAATGACCGGTCACTATGATGCACACTAACCACCAGGGGGTAGACGCTTAATGTAGGAGCTGCCCCCTGGTGGTCAGTGCACTTCCATAAGGGGAGTACCACTCAGCCAGAATCCAGGCTCATGGCTGGCGAGTGCCGCAGCAGTGGCAGGAGCTTCTCCTGCTCCAAGGCAGCGCTATGGACCCCTTGGGGGATGTCTGCCTGCCAGCTTAGGCCTGCTCCCTGTGAGAGGGTGCAGGCCAGGCTGAGGGACCCCTCCTCCCCCAGTGCATGACATTCATGCACCAGGCCTCTAGTGTAATATATAAAAGAATGAAATTTGAAAACCGTTTAAGTTATTGTTCCTATAGGGATGTTGGATTCCAAATAAATATGAAACCTGCTTGTGCTTAAACAGTAACAACCATTTGTTCAAGAATATGATTGGGGAAAACATTTTCTAATACTATAAAATCTAATTGCTCACTGATATTATTTGTTCAATTCAAGATATAATATTCAAATGGTAAATTTAAGTTATTGGTGTCTCCTTAAAATTTTAATCATACTTGCAAGAGAACATTAATCATCGGTGGCTATTGAAAGTATATTTTTTAATAGATTAGTCTCAACTTTAAAAGTAGCAACCTAATCAAGATGTCATAGGATGAATAAAGAAATTTTCAGGTTTATCACAATTTCTTTTGAGACAAGGAAGATCACTCAAATATTTAAATAATTACAATTAAGAATAAATAATAATAGAATTTTTTTGATATATGACTAAGAGAATTTTCACCATAATAGGTGTGACCTTTGCTATCAGAGAAAATATTCCATAAAGGACTATATTTGTAGAGTTCATGGTTCCTCTTCATTTAGCCCATATCCTAGAATTTGGGTAGTTTTCAGTAAATATCTTATCAATTAATAGCAGAAAATTAAATTATACAAGAAAAATTATTTTAATAATTAGAATGCTCTAAAAGTGGATTAAGCTACTATAGGGAAGTAACGATCCCCATGCCATGAGGACTGCTCATGACTGGATGCAGTGGAGGAATTCTAAGCATGATAGGCATTTGCTTAGATTCCCTGTGGTCCCTTTCAGCCATGAGATTCTATGATTCATTTTCTATGAATACCTAGGGCATGTTGAATTATATTACCTCTTACAAATCATAAAGACACCATTTAATAATTTACTACATGCCCTACATGCATTGAATTGTAGTTTTGTAACTTTGAATAATTAAATGCTTCAAAAGCATGATTAACATATTAGAGGCCCAGTGCATGAAATTTGTGCATGGTTAGGGTTCCTAGTGTCTGCCGGCTGCCAGCCAGGGCCTCCCTTCCATAGTTGCCAGCTAGGGCCTTCCTTTGTTCCGCGCTGCCCCCTGGTGGTCAGTGCACGTCACAGCAAGCGATTGAACTCCTGGTTGGTCTTACTCCCAAGGGGACACTTTGCATACTAGATATATATGCAGTTACTAGATACATAAGCAGTTCCTTAGTAAACCCTCAGAAATTGTCATATCATTGTTATATTCATTTCACAGTTAGCAAAACCAAGGCAGAAGGCACTGCAAATCCTCTTACTTCCTAGCCTTAACCATAATGATTTCCAGGATTTCACAATATATCCCTCAGAACCCAGATATTGGTAATCGTGTTTCTGTCCATATAGAAACTTATATAGTATAAAAACTCACAATTTTCTTTGTGCTAATAGCACATATAAAAGGGGTAAAATAGATCATCTATTCAAATAATGTTTAGCTAAATCTAAAAGACTTGAAAGAAGTCAGTCATTGCCTACTACCTTTGCTAGAAGAAAATTTCCCAGAGCACAGACAATGCTTAGGTCAGAAGTGAATGTATATTTCATTACCTCTTATGTACATATACACCTCAAGGTCTAGTCATTGGTACCTATTACTGAGTTCATGCATGAAATATGAGAAACATTCCCAATTTATACATACTCAAAAGCAATGGTGAAAAAATGAAAACTTCCAAAACTAAAATATTTCATTTCAGAACTCAAATTCATTTACCTCAATGCCCTATGGACTGATGCAACTTCAGATTATAACAGGAAGAACAAAGCACACACCACCTAAAGAAGTAATAAGTAAGAAACATTTGAAATGGAAACCTTGGAGACAGGAAGAAACTTAGGTCAAGGTTTCAGAGTATGTGCAAAAACACTCATAAGTAAAATGAACCAGTATGTTGAAACATAATTCTTGTAATTCCCATGGCAACATCTAGGGGAACTAAGCTTGCAAAGCACTACATTTGCAATATATGTTGGTGTGAGTTTCCAGAAAACCCAGATCAGTCCCAGGAGATCCTTTTTATGTTATAGTCATGAAAAAATGTAGGTTATTAATGATGAGGCTATACTCTTTCTTTAGTCAGTGGCATTCTGAATATTAACGAGAAACAAACAAAATTCATTTGGAACTATCTATAGGTAGGTGCATTTTCCCCCTTCCATAAATGCCACTTTATTTACTCTTCCTATTTCTAAATATAGCTGTAAACAATTTCTGCACCAACTATCCCAGTACAAGCAGAACAGATTCAGAAAATAATAACTCATTGGAATTGAGGCAGTTACAGACACATTTGCACTCCCTGAAGCTGGCAGCTTCATTCTCTAGAGACAGGTGCATTTATCACATTCACAGCCATAGTAAAATGAAATCATCAACTAAAGGGACTCTGGCTCACTCATTTTCCTCCAGGAGAGCCAACCACATTTCAAATATTTAAGAAGAGGAACTCCAGACGGCATTTGTCTGAGAGAAAGCAGAAAGCCTGGGGAAGTTGTTGGGCAGTGTTGAGATCCTCCATGGTACATTTACAACTAAGGCTGTTAAGAGTCCTTAAAGATTGCATTAGTATGCCATGTGTGAACTCATAAATTAGAACCAGAGTAGGGGGATTAAGGGTGAGATAGTTGACTAGCATAAAAGAACACTTTGGGAAAGCTTTTACGTTTCAATTGTGACCTCATTTAGTGCACTTATTGCCACGTTTTTGGTTTCTATTCAAGCTTCTTTTACCACCAAATTAAGCAGAGTAAAAAAACTTTTTTGTTGTTTTTTTTTAACACAATTCTAAACTCAAATGTCTTTGTTGCATGTCTTTTGTTTTTCTCCCACGTATAATGCTCACATCCTCGGCATCTCTTCTGTATGAACCTTAAATTGATTATCTTTGTTGGACAAATATTTAGAATTTGAAATGGCATTGAATTTAGCCATTTTCTTCCTCTACAATTTGTTGGTTTTTGTTGAAGTGTATTCTGAATCTCATGGGAAAAATAAATCAGGTTTGATTAGCTCTTTCTCTTTATTGTTTCCATTTTAGAAATAGAAAAAATTTTACTTTGTCACTGAATTCCTTTGGCTTTGAGCAGTGTTGTTCTGCATATTTTGCTTAGAAATTCTCAATTAATTTCCATAATCTCAATAATTAGAAATACCAAAATTTAACAATGTATTATTTCTAGACACTGATTTAGACCCACTGCTCATAGGTACATAAAGAGTTTCTAAAGGGCAAAAAATACATACCACATAGACATACTAAGAAAATACCTGAAAAATAATTTATGCTGCATTAAATGATGAACACTACAAACTATGTCATTGATTAACTACAAAGGCAACTTGGATATAATTAAACCACAACTTTATAGAGCCCAATTGACCTTTTTTTTTCTAGAAACATAAATATGTGTAATCTCTGGATAATGTGATTTTCTTAATAACTATTTTTATTCTTATAGCACATTTTAGAGTATTCTGGCATGAATTTAGAAATATCAGTATTTGGAAACTAAACTGATGTCTATGGTTGATGTAGCAAATATATCAGGACAAACCTGGGTTTCCTCAAACTAAGAGTCTTCTAACATTCTCAAACTCACTAGATGACACTAATAAATATTTGATCCCTTGAAAGGCCATCTATATTAATAAAAGGGTAATATGCTAATTAAACTGGGTGACTGGCCATCTTCTGAATGTCCGACTTCCTTCCGGACAAAGCTATGGTGGTGGGGGCCAAGGCAGAGGTGGTTAGGGGCCATCGGGCCTGCAGGGGATGGCAGTTGGGGCAATCAGGCTGGCAGGGGAGGGCAGTTGGGGCAATCAGGCTGGCAGGGGAGGGCAGTTGGGAGCGATCGGGCCAGCAGGGCAGCAGTTAGGTGTCAATCAGGCCAGCAGGGGAGCAGTTAGGTATCAATCAGGCTGGCAGGGAGGTGGTTAGGTATCAATCAGGCCAGCAGGGGATTGGTTAGGGAGCTATTAGGCAGGTAGACAGAGTGGTTAGGAGCCAGCAGTCCCAGATTGTGCGAGAGATGTCTGAGGGGTCACACAGTTGGTGGCAACCAGGCCTGCAGGGGAGGGCAGTTGTGGGCAATCAGGCCCTGTCAGGGGGGCAGTTGGGGCAATCAGGCTGGCAGGGGAGGGCAGTTGGGGTGATCAGGCTGGCAGGGGAGGGAGGTTTGGGCCATCAGGCCTGCAGGGGAAGGTGGTTGGAGCCATCAGGCCAACAGAGGTGGTTAGGGGTGGTCAGGCAGGCAAGCAGGAGAGTGGTTAGGAGCCAGTGGTCCTGGATTGTGAGAGGGATGTCCCAGATTGAAGAGGCCGAGCTGAGGAACACCATCCCCCATGACACCAACCACCCACATGCACAAATTTTGTGCACCCAGCCTCTAGTATAAAAATAAATGAGAACATTAAAAACAGTAAGTACACTACTTAAACAAACAAAAGTCATTTCTATATGGATTCTCTAAGCCTAAAGTTATCCTGAAATACAACAGACTGCACTGAATAAAGCACAAACTTTACTGCCAAATACCCTTGTGTTTTGGAAATACAATAGTCCCACTTTATCTGCGGTTTCTCTTTCTGTGGTTTCAATTACCCACACTCAACCATAGTCCAAAATATTAAATAAAAATTCCACAGAATAGCATGTATTTCTGAGCATCCTAATGAAATCTTGTGCTACTTTACTTCATAACGCCAGGGCTGTGAATTTTCCCTCTGCCATTATGTCCTCCCTGGACACCCTCCCACCTCTTAGTTCACCGTCTCCATGATCAGACTGACTGTTGCTATATGGCAGTGCTTGTGTTCAAGTCACCGTTGTTTTTACTAGTCATGGCCCCAAAGTGAAGAGTAGTGATGTGGGCAATGTGGATATGCCAAAGAGAAGCTGGGAAGTGCTTTCATTTAAGTCAAAAGGTGAAAGTTCTTCATTTAATAAGTAAATAAAAATGCTGCATGTTGAGGTTGCTAAGAACTGTGGCAAGAATAATTCTTCTATCCATGAAATTATGAAGGAAGGAAAAAAAAAAAAAACCCTTGCTACTTTCGCTGTCACACCCTACGCTAAACTGCATGTTACAGTCACAGTGCATGGTAAGTGCTTACTTAAGGTGGAAAAGGCCTTAAATTTGTGGGTGGGAGACAGGAACAGAAAATGTGTTCTGACACAACCGGTCTGTTGTATCAGAAAAGCACTGAGCCCATAGGAAGACTTCAGCAAGGGATCCAAGCCCTTTACTGCGAGGCAGGGGTGGGTACACAGGAATAGGCTTGGACTGATAAAATGTGAAAGTTATTGGAGAGTCTGCATCTGCCCACGAAGGAGCCACTGTCATGTCTCCAGCAGAATTGAAGTTGATTAGGGTTCAGTATTACCTGCCCTTTCAGGCATCCACTGCAGGTTTCAGAATATATTCACCACGGATAAAGGGAACTACTAACGTCACTGATGTTTCACAGATAAAGAGAAAGAGATATTCTCCAGATCTCAATCATGCTTATCAAAATGGGAGAAGGCAGTGATTACAGGTTGAAATGTGAAAGATTAGCCTTTGTGCTTCCAAAGCTCAGATCAAGTCATCAGGAATCACTGTTTATTGGTTAATGAATGCGTCTGCTTAATGCTAACACATTTCCTCTAAAATGTAGCAGGTATTCTAATGCATGTATACATGTTCCATGAGACTATTCGAGAATGGAAAATTATCATGGAATGTATGCTATTCAGTGTCTCAAACAAGCACCATATGCAAATAAGGTTTTGTATTTTCCAGGTTAGAGCACTCTGTATTAACTTTCACAAGCCTGCATTTTCTCTTCTCCAATAAAAACTCTCAGCCCGAACCTGTTTGACTCAGTGGATAGAGCATCGGCCTGCGGACTGAAAGGTCCCAGGTTTGATTCCGGTCAAGGGCATGTACCTTGGTTGCGGGCACATCCCCAGTAGTGGGGGTACAGGAGGCCGTTGATCGATGTTTCTCTCTCATCAATGTTTCTAACTCTCTATCCTTCTCCCTTCCTCTCTGTAAAAAAATCAATAAAAAAAACCTCTCAGTTATTTTCTTAATAATGCCCCTGATAATGAAAAAGATTTCTACTGATTAAGATAATCTCTAATCTCTAGCTCATCTACTTTCAATGAGAATTGTTCAAAAACAATTTTACCTTATCTATTACCCTATCTAAACTCCCCAGATAACTTTCCCCAGCTCATATTTTGGATGTTGTTTTATGTTCCCAATATATGCAGATATTGATTACCTGATGTTTTTTTACATCAAAACACCTATCTAGGTGGGTGGATGGGTTAACCTTTTTAATAATGACCAAGTGAAATATCTTTAAGGGAGAGAAGAAAACAACTACTATATTTTCAATTTCAACCACCACATAGAAAACAGTTTAAAATAGCTTCCTTTAAACCATAATAAAGTTTATTAAAAATAATCTACTCACAAAAAATTTGGTCTGAAAGATAGTCTTCTTGAAGCTACATCATAGATAATTACAATGCTTCAACCTGCCAAGGAGGCTCAAGCCTTTCATTCATATGCTTGGCACATCATGTCTTTCTAATGACACCCAGAGACTAAGTTCAGCAGTTTTTCCCTTTCTATTGTCATTCATTACATTCCAAACATTTATGTCCTACAATCTATGTAGGGTAGCTAGCTTCGTAACTGTTTTTAGCTCTGTAGATCCAAACATGACTATTTTATAGAAATCCATGCTTTGCTCTTTAAATATTTCATCACTTGATCTACTCGTTATAATTTTAGCAAAAAGAAATGTTCAAGATAAAGTAATTGGATGGAAAGTAGGTATTTAACTCATTGTTTTGTAAGTTTCTGATTAAAAAGAGCAATGTCAAATATATGACCTATACTTATTTCTCAACCTACTAACAATAATTCTGTTAGAACCTATATCAGACATGGAGAAACTTCTAGGGACCAGAACTGAAGACCAGAAACAGAAGTCTATCCTTCCAACACAATAATGGTTATGGTCAAAGCAAAAATGTATGATGTTGAAATAAAAGCTGAACACAAATACGCTATTGAATTCACTGTTAGTGCTGGGGGGTTAAACAGCTCTGGAATTGTCATTCATGACATATTGTGATACTGACTGCTGCACGTGCTAAAGTGGAACCTGCTGAAAAATTTTTGGAAATTCTCCATAAGCTGATTATGGATGAAAACGACTTGCCAGAGCAAAGATCCAGTATGGATGATAAATTCCCTATTCTAGAAACAGATGACTGAAATGAATATCATCCGTACGGAGGGAAAGCCAATGCCAGGTTTCAAGGTTTTTAAGGACAGGATGACTATCTTGCTTGGGAGCAAGGACAGAGGCTACACAGTGGAACCCTTTGTGATCTGGCACAGTGAGAAGCCCAGGGCCTTCGAGCATATCAATAAGCACACGCTTGCCAGAGTGCTACAGGAGCAATAAGAAGTCATGGGTGACAGAACTCCTCTGCCAGCATGCCTCCCTGAACTGCTATGACAGCAAAATAAAGAAGCACTGTTTGGAAAATAATACACATTTCAAGATTTTGCTTATTGTTGATAACAATCCTAGACACCCTCCTTTTGTTGATGATCATCATCACAATATCACAGTGTTATTTCTCCTTTGATCAATCAATGGACCGATGAGTTAAAGAAGCTTTGAAGGCCTATTGCCTGAGGCTACCTTTGCCCAGTCTATTGATGAAACTGAGGAAGACACTGTTATAATTCTGGATGGATTAAATGCATTATTGCATTAAAAACCTTGCTTGGGCTTGGAGTGATGTCACCAAGGAGTGTATGAATGGCACCTGGAAGAAGACACTCACGAGGTTCATCCATAACTTCAAAGGATTTGCCAAGAGGAGGAGTTTGCAAAAAATCAGCAAGGCTGTGGTTGACATTACAAACAACTCTAACCTGGGTGTGGATGAGAATGACATTGAAAAGTTCCTAGAGATGGCTCCTGAGGAATTGATTGGTGAGGAGTGGTTGAAACTGAAAGAGGAATGCGCAGCTGAAGAGGCAAGAGAAAAGGAAACCTCAGGAGAGAAAAAAAAAAGAACCGACAAGGAAATTTACAGTGAAGGGATTAGCAGAAGCTTATACAGACCTCAACAAGCTTCTTAAAAAGTCTGAAAACAGTCCTGGGCCTGGCCAGTGTTGCACGGTGGTTGAGCATCAACCTATGAACCAGGAGGTCACAGTTCAATTCCCGGTGAGTACACATACTGAGGTTGCTGGTTCAATCCCCAGTGTGGGGCATTCAGGAGGCAGCTGATGGTTCTCTGTCATCACTGATGTCTCTCTCTCTCTCTCTCTCTCTCTCTCGCTCTCTCTATCTCTCTCCTCCCCTTTCTCTCTGAAATCAATAAAAGTATATATTAAAAAAAAAGTTTGAAAACTTGGATGCCAACACTGAAATGTTTTCACTAATAGAGGGGAATGTTCATGGTATATTATCTCCTTACAAGCAAATGTATGGTGACAAAAAGAAGCAAACCAGCATGAACATGTACCTGAGAAGAGGGACACGTCCTGAAGAGCCCCCGTCAGGTCCCTGGGGAGGTGACCCAGAAGGCGCTGTCACAGGAGCTGATGGCCCCATGGCTATTATTGCCCCTGAAGACCTTCCAATGGGACAAGATGCGGAGGTGGAAGACAGTGATATTGATGATGGTGACCCTGTGTGGGTCTAGGCTAACGTGTTGTTTGCATCTGAGTGTTTTACAAAAAGGTTTAAAAAGGATAAAAATTAAAACATACATAAAAAGCTTATGGAATAAAGATATAAGGAAAGAAAACATATTTTTGTACAACTCTAGAAGTGTTTGTGTTTGACACCGTATTATGAGTCAGTTTAAAAAAATTAAACAGTTTATAAAGTAAAGTTACAGTAAGCTAAGGTTTATTCATGATGAACAAATTTTTAAAATACATTTAGTGTAACTAAGATGTGCAGTGCTTAAAAGTCTACAGTAGTGGACAGTAATGTCCTAGGCCTTCATATTCACTCACCGCTCACTGACTGACTCACCCGGAGCAATTCCCAGTCCTGCAAGCTCCAACCATGGCGAGTGCCCTTTACAGGTGTAGTATTTTATATCTTTTATACTATACTTGTATTTATTTACCTTTTCTATATTTAGATACACAAATACCAGAGTATTACAATTGCCTACAGTATTCAGCATAGTAACATGCTATACAAATTTGTTGCCTAGGAACTGTTAAAAAATCCAAAATAAATTAAGGTTTTTATTCATAGATGATTGGCAAATGAGAGAGCATAGCCCATAGTATGAACTGAAGACACATTGCAAAATGGAAGGGAAAGGTCTAGGTTTTTAAAGGAAAAAGTTGCAAGGAGCTGATGATCAAAGAGATAGGTTGCTAGGAGAAACCAGACTACAAACTTACATCATGCATTTTCTGATTGCTAGGGGTCACTGGACTTTTTCAACAGTTGGCTGACTCAGTGGTCAGCAAGTGAGGCTGTGATACAAGAACAATGGATAACATATGACTAGACATTTGTCAACATCCTAGTTCTGGTTCAGGCCTGTAGAACAAAAACTTTTGGGTTACTTATCAACAGAAACCAAATAGCACAGAAAGACTATTTTTTCTGCAGATGGTTTTTCAGGCCAAGGAGCAGAGTCACACGCTGTAAGAAGCTGCAGAGTTTAAACTGCAAAAATATGAATGTTGGGCAACAAATTACGATATTGAATTCTTACAATTCAGAGCAATAGGCTAGACCATTTAGTCTAGGTTTTTGACAGGATATACCATTTAGGTTAATGTAAGGGCATACTATGATGTGCATACAACAAGAAAATCACCTAATGACTATATTTCTCAGTAAGTATTCCTCTTATTAAACTACACATGACTATAGCTAATTCTCAACAATAAAGCAGGTACATAGTTAGGCTCTGGGACCTTCTCATCATAAACACAGTATTTTGAAGATTATTTTTCCATAACTTTATTCTGGGAAGTTTCAAAGTTAAAATTGACATATATGTGTTTAAAAAAACACACAAAAACTAAAAAGAAAAAAGTAAACAAAATAGGAAAACAAATCAAATCTTAAATCAATGAGCCTGGAATTTCCTGATCCAAGCTCTGGAGGTAAATTTCCTAATCAGACCCCTATAGCTCTTTCTTCTAAAAAGGTTCTCTTCCCTGAAATAAATTTTCTTTCCTTTGGCTAATAACTTTCTTATGCTGCCCAGTTTCTGCCTAGAAAAACCCTTCATTTTGAACTTCTAAGAGCACCACTGTAATTATTAGATAGGAAGCTGCCTGATTCATGAATCATTTAATAAAGCAAATTAGATCTTCAATTTTACTCTGTTGATTTTTTAAATGTGTAAAATAATTGTGAAAACTATTCAAGTAAAATAAAATTGCTCAGCAAGGAAATAAGGAATTCAGCAAAACTTCAGAGAAGCATTTCAAAGCAAAGTAGTTTGAGGATTCTGACCAAAAGCAATACTTGAACTCTTAATGATACTCTCTTAGCAAAAAAATAATACTTCTGACAAATTCAATTCAACTGAACTTCTAATGTAAGACAGTTTTGGAAAAGAAAATGTATTTGTTTTAAACTTAAAAATAATATGGAAATCAAGGATAGGTAGCAGGAAGAATAAAAATTGCTGTGCATTGTTTTAATGATTTCAAATTCAATTGTTTATGACTTAAACGAACTTTTAAAAATCGATGTGTATATCAAAAATACCCCAAAAAAGTTGTTTTTAGGATACAGATAATAGAAAACTTGGATCATAAGAGTTTCTAGGGTAGAAATGACCCTGAGTGTTTTTTGCAATGAAGACTACAAGACCTGACTTCCTTCCATTTACCTGCCCTTCCCTTTTTTGGGAAAATTCAGCCTCAACTCACATCCTATGGTTATGGCACTTCCCCATCCCCGATGGTCCTCCCTTTCATCAAGATGACATTGATATTGAGACATCTAAGGAATGAGTCTTCCTAGCACTGTGAGACCACATGATCCGACAAAAGGATGGTCATCGAAGACTCCTTCAGATTGATCTATGACAAAAAGGGAAAATAGTACAAGAAAAAAAGGGGTGTCTATGGAAAGTAACCTGACAGGGTAATCTGATCATAAATTCCTGATTGTGTAGCTCATGGTGAATAATCACGCCCTATACATAACCTTTTTATTTATTTATTTTTATAATTTTGTTTTATTGCTTAAAGTATTACAAAGCATAGTACATATGTCTCCTCCCCACCCCACCCTCAATCTTCCCCTGGCCTCCCCTACCCTCCAGTGTCTTGTGTCCATTGGTTATGCTTATATGCATGCATACAAGTCCTTCGGTTGATCTCTTACCCGGCCCCCTCAACCCTCCCCGGCCTTCCCACTGTAGTTTGACAGTCTGTTCGATGCTGCTCTGCCTCTGTATCTATTTTTGTTCATCAATTTATAATGGTCTTTATTATCCATAAATGAGTGAGATCATGTGGTATTTTTCTCGGCTTCCCAGGGGCCGTCAGCCTCACAGGGGCCATCTCAGCCTCACTAAACTCTTTAAAAAAATTCTCTACAAGTTTGGATGTTTCTTACATGGATAGAATTAAAGGTGTTTTGATATAAGAATGAAGTAAGTTGTTTCAGGATGTCATGGTCTCATCTGCTGTCACTGATAATCACCCAGCAGTTCAGCTGCTGAGGAGCCTCATGGAGGCTTATCAATAGAATGTGTAGAGAAGCAACTGGCAAGGGAAGATTGATTTCATAAATACTGAGAGCTGGTGGGGACTATTGGAGCATTTAGGTCTGGACACTGTTGTACTTTGCTGACCTAAATAGCTTTGCTGTGGCCAAGGCAACTTTTTGGTCATCAGCGGTACTAAACCTGCAATGATCCCCGGAATGATTACTCTCAGAGCAGCCTAGCCTGTGCACCAACACAGTCTCTTCATTATCTAGCAAGGCGTTCTTCCAACAAGGAAATTTCGTGGTCATCTGTTGGGATTTTTGTTTGTTTGTTTTGCTCTGGAAGCTGGAAGTCAGAGGAACCAAACTCTTATAAAAAGATACATCGCTGTTAAATTTGGTCTTTATTCCTTTATCTCCCATTGCCTGGGACAATATTGTAATCAATTTGCCATTTGTTTGAAATATGTTACTTCTTTATTTGGCTTATTAAGAGACATTATTCTGTATGTTATTGGCTTGTGAAATTAATTATAATTCCCACAGTAAACCTGTGCTAAATAAATTACTGGCAAAGAGACAATCAGTCTCTAAGAATAAGTTTGCTCTTCAAAACAAAACAATCATAAACATAGCAAATGATAAAAGTCTGGTAAATACTACAAACACCTGTAAGGAGAGAGAAAAGTCATAATAATGCACCCAGGGGTTGTAAACAGAGGTACCGAATAGAGAATGGTGATACTTTGGAAAATACATGAGGACTTGCTTATGGTAAAATAAGTGTAATACCAGTATTCAAATGGTGAGTGAAATGGTAAACAAGGAAATAATAGGAGACCTAAGGTGACCAGCATAAGAAAAATCAGTAGGGAGTTTCAAAGATAAGACAGAAATAAAACGACTATTATCAATGCAGGTGACTATGAGGAATCCTTACCTAAAATGTTGTGTTTTCCTTTTTATATAAGATAAATATGGACAAACATAGATCAATAAAACAGTTCTCGAGTTAAATCTAAGAATATTATGAGGTAAGGTTTACTGAACAGGATAAGTCATTATATTCTATTTTTGTGCCTACAGAGGAGAAATAGCTGAGATGAATTAGCCAAGTGATGACATAAAAGAAAAGTGAGATGAGAGTGTTTTTCCTCTTATGGAATAATAGGACTTGAAGGCATGCTAACTATTAATGAGTTTACCTTCTAAAAGTGTGTGTGTGTGTGTGTGTGTGTGTGTGTGTGTGTGTGTCCTCTTTGGATGGCCTAGTGAAGCTATTCTTAACCACTAATTCTGAAGTTAAGATAAAGTAATTTAATAAATATATCAGAAATTCCATTCAAATTTAATAAATACATCAGAAATTCCTTTCAAAAAAAGCAAATAATTATCAAGATATTTTAAGAGAAATATTTGGAACAAATATTACCAGATTTGGTAAGAAGAGAGACATTTTAGGCAAAGAACGAAAGATGCTGAGAATTGATGATACTAACTTATGCAAAGGGGACACAATCTAATCCTACTTTATTCACAAGAAATACTTCAGAATTTAGAGGGGGAAGTCTGTCAAGTGTTTACAACTTTTAACATTATGATATAAGTATATTGTTATTCATGGAAAGTTTTATAATCCAAATTACCAATAGCTGAACACACATACAGACACACACAAATGCTACAGAATGTGTAACAAGATATAAGTTAAGTCTAAGTATAGGTAATGTTAAAATTAGGCAACATTCTACAACATGGATAAATCTTAAGGGCATTATACTAAGTGAAATAAGCCAGATTCAAAATGACAAATACTGCATGAGTCCACTTATATGAGGTACCTAAAAGAGTCAAATTCACAGAAAGTAGAACAGTGGTCACCAGGGGTTGGGGTGGGAGGGAGGAGAGGAGAGGAAGAAAAGGAGAACTGTCATTTCATTGGCTTAGAATTTAAGTTTTGCAAGAAGAAAAAGTTCTGGAGATTTGTTTCACGACAATGTGAATATACTTGCCACTGAACGGTATACTTGAAGTTAAGATGTGGTTTTTAAAAAAGTTAAAAAAGTTTTTAAAGAGCTAAAAAGTGGGCAAAATTGTAATATTAATGAAATATCTTAGCTATGTCTTCTTTCTTTGCCACCCACAACCTCTGCAGTTCCCTGCATTAGACACACTAGATCCCCAGCCCCCTAATTTATCCTTTTCTCAGCCTGTCTGGTTCCATCCAGTCTCTGCTCTTCCTCTGGAATGTCCCTGGGATAAATCTCTCTCCACTATTCCTCTGCAAAACCTCTCCGCCTTGAGAACAACTCTCCTATGAACTGATAATCCAATGATTTTTCCTGAGGTATTTATTCTGAAATAGTTTCCTGTACTATTTGTCCTAAAATAAATTCTAAATATGCTTCCTTTTCATTGAATAAGCCTGTCACAAATGATTTCAGAAAAAACCCTTACCCAATGCAAAATAACTCATGTGGATAGATAACATGCTTGTATCTCACAGAACTGAGCATGTGTGCCTGATGGAGTGGTGCTGGAAGAAGGGGGCGATCAGTTATTTGGAGGAGAAAAGCGTTGAAGTTAGACAACCTACTTCTGTAGTGATTAGGACTTGAAGGCATGCTAACTATTAATGAGTTTACCTTCTAAAAGTGTGTGTGTGTGTGTGTGTGTGTGTGTGTGTGTGTGTCCTCTTTGGATGGCCTAGTGAAGCTATTCTTAACCACTAATTCTGAAGTTAAGATAAAGTAATTTAATAAATATATCAGAAATTCCATTCAAAAAAAGCAAATAATTATCAAGATATTTTAAGAGAAATATTTGGAACAAATAACTAAAATGGGCTTTGATGTAAAATATATCTGGTCAAGTACTCATATCCTGGGAACTGAATAGTCTGGTTAAATCATTAAACCTTATAGTGTACTTGTTCTTTTCTTATTTTTAATGAGATGTTGGATGTGAATATATGGCATACCTCCTTTAAATTTTCAAAATTCTTTTATTTTTGCCTTGCAAACATATCTAAACTATACAGAATAAAGGGTTGAAAACCTTCAAAACCAATATTGCTAAACATTTTTTTGGATAGATTTTTAACATAACTGTGGTCTTACTGAGATATCCATATATTTTACAGTCTTACTTAAGTTATTTTTATTATTTTGTATAACTGTGAAGCAATTATGAGAATAAAATAAAAGGCTGGACTCCATTAGACCAGAGATAGCTTTGGTCTAATACAAGCTGTGCCTTAAAATAAATCAAAACCATTTTATGGTTAAACCAGCAAAAAAGCAGTTTATTTCCCATTAAATCACAGTTTAGTACATTCTAGAACAAATAAAGTGATTGAGAATTTTGCTATATGATGATATTTATATTTGCACTCCACAAACACACATGCTTAAATGTCATCGACAAATTCCAGTACACATTAAAGAGAGAGAGGGGAAATAGTAGTTTGTGCAGATTCTAAGTAAAAAACTCACTATTTGTGAAAAGAGCTGGTAAAAGAACTGATTCTAGCATCACACACCTGCAAATGTTTGTACATTGCCAATAAATGTATAATTAGCAACAAATATGCTAAGAACATGGACTATAAACCTGGTTATTTTGCCTTATCAGCAAAAGTATCTATGCGTCACCTAACCCCCTTCGTTGTTTCTAGCAGACTGAGAGATACTGAATTATTTATATTCTGCTAGTCAATAGTCCACCACATCGGAAAATTAACAATTACAGGGTATTGCCAGAAGACAGCATAATATCCTTGAAAAAGGACCTGCTTTGGGGACTGACATGGCCTTGTATTCTAAGTGTACTATTTTCTATAAATAGAGCTTCTGAGCCTTTTTATTTAAACAGGATAATGTCTATCTCAAAGAACGGTTATGATGAAAACATTAAACGGTATCTGTAAATCAACTAGAGAATGTCTGGTGTATATTAGTTTCTCCATAAATATTAATATCCCTTTCTCCACTCTAATTAGGTTATTCTGTGACTAATATGTGAAATTTATTTCCCTTTAAACACAGCATAACAAAATGCACACTAAAATGTCTATACAATCTTCTCCTCCTTTCAGGATAATTTATTTCTGAAAACCTAGTGGTAACTATTGGAATTTAAAAACATAATTACCATTGAGATCAATGGTCTATAATCACTTGAATAGTTAAAAACATGTGAAATACTGAATGCTGTGATTGAAATGACAAAACAACAAAAATAGTGAAGGAAAAGCAATTGATGAAAACAATGCAAGTGATACACTAAGTTATCACTATTATAAACTAGGTAACCAATACTGTTTGATAAGACAATTTAAGTGATAAAACAATAAATATATACACTAGGATTTCTTTCCTTTCTGGATGCTTAGTTGTTTCCAAAATGTAAGAAATTCAAATTGGTCCTCTAAATGCTAATACCTCGCTAAACCAAAATATGTGTGTTAAATTACACTCTTCATTAACTTGGGCGTATCTTAGAATTTGACTATATAGTTACCTGATAAATCTATTTTGCATAGTATGCCTTTCTTTCTCTATGAAAACTGAAAAATGTAATTTCTCTCAAGATGAACATTCTTGTTCACACCCTGACAATTCCTATTTTTGTCCGAATGTATCCACCATATCTTAAGGAACAGTTATCAAAATGTGCATTTGTTAACCCTTCCCATAGAACTGACAGCTTCTTTCCCAGAGACAGAAGCAAGTATAAAATATTATATGTTTAAAAAAAGTGTTTTACTTCATTTTAGCTCAATTCAGTGTTGCAGACACAACCTAATAATTATGGATGGTATTATGGAACTTAATTGTTAAACATATAATTATGCTCACTGTTTATAAGGTGACAATGTGTTGGCTTCTAGGTAGATGTTGCTGAAGGCTCCTCTTCGCTTTTTAAAAAAAGAGGATACCAAGACCTAGGAAACATAACACGGGTCCAAGACAACACATTAGAGCTACGAGTGAAACTATGACTATGTCCTTTTGCCGTTTATTTCAATGTTTCAGTTGCCAGATGAATTGAACAGGGAACAGAATACCATAATGAAACTCAGTCAAGCTCGCTTGTACCATTAATGTTAACAACTAGCCTATATTTGTAGAGGTTGTTTTAGCTCCTCCCTAGCTGTGGCTTAAAGGTAATGAGAATATCCTGCATTTGATATATAGGCTCCCTCCATGAATTTCAGTTTCTTCATCTGAAAATTAAGCTTCTAGGTTTATTGCAAAATAATGTCAGTGTAACAGGAACATGGTGCTTGCCACTGTAGGCGCATAATGTGGGCTAGTTCTCGCTCCATTGTGAAAAACAAAACAAAACAAACAAACAAACAAACAAACAAAAACTTAGTGTACAAAAATGTTTTTAATTTATTTTTCTTAAAGTTCTATTTTAAATACATAGATAATAAGATGTTGTACCAATAATGATGAGGTTATTTTTCTGGGAGGAGAAAGGAATTTATTTTTTGTGCCATTTTGGGAGATAAATGGAAGCACAAGACAAAGAAAATAGGCCCATATGGATACTGAACCTGAAACTTTAGTCAGACCAGAAAAATGTGGCTGCATATTAAGCCACCTAGACACAGTAGCCATATTAAAAATTCACTGACTACATTTTAAATTATGATTTTGAAGCTGGGTAGATTCTAAAAAAGCATGGACAGGCTCATTATCCAATACATATATTGTATGGTAGTTGTTTAGTTTATAAGTGGGACTCGTCATGTTGGATAATGAGCAAAAAGCAACATGACCATTAAGCTAAAAGTTTAGTCTTCCAAACCTCCTTCATTTCTTTTTTTTTTTTTTTTAAAGATGACTATTCCGGATGAAAACCTGTCCAAAATGAATTATGAATTGTATACTTTTGTTTGTTTTGTTTTCTTAACGGTGTTCAAACTATTGAACCTAGTGTAACATTCCCTAATGTCTTTTGGCCATCATTAGGAATACGAGTTATTGTATGATGATGCCCTCAGGGGTTATAAAAGTTTGTAGGTCTGTTTACTTTTCCTTATTAAATAGTTCTGTTCCTGTGCCTTTTGAGTTTCTGTATGTTTTTTAATAGATTTTCTGTCAACACCCTTATTGTCACTATTCCCTGCTGCAATTGTGCTAGTCCTAACAGCCCCTCTCCCTTTTCTAATTGCTGCTTCCTAATAGGCAGTGGGCTTGGCAACCAGAGAGCTAAGCTTGTTAAAACTGTCAGTAAAATAAGATTTTTGTAAATTCTAAGAGAACGTTCATAAAAGAAAAAAATGCATTTGCTCTGTTGCATGGACTCTGTGGTTGCAGGTTTGAATGTGCATGTTTCATGGTTTAAGTCTTGCTTCTCAGCTCTATCAAGAAAGGTAGGCCACCATCTAGCAGAATCCTGAGAGGTGAAGTGTTACTCTTAATTATGTAGACAGACTGTGCCACATCTGTATCAGGTTCCTGGGCAGACAAGTTAGGTCATGTCTGGAAATGTTGGGGTGCACATCTGGGGAAAGACAAACATAGCTATTCAAAGGTAAACAGCATTATTAAAATAAATAGTATTCTTTGAAATTTAAGGTTAAAAGTCACTAAATTGCACAAGTTGTTAAGCTCGAAAAATAGTGCCATATTTTGTGTTATTCTTACTTCATCTAAAAATCTGCTTTGGCGTGGAATGGCTTATATTGGCATCTTATTCACTGTGTATTATCCTGTTTGCAAATGTAGAAAAAATAAAAACATGGTTATTTTTAGCTGATTCCATCCAGGCAGGAAAGGGCTCCACCACTTTACAGCTAAAACAAACAATTATTGGTGATGGCCTCATTATAAATTGCTTTCCATGGGCATAATGTTTTCTTTTCTTTTCTTTTTCGTTTTAAAGAGGCTTAGATTCATGACACATATGAACTAAATTGTGTTTGCCGGGTAGCGGAATTTAAAGCTCTGTCTGAGATTACTACCCTTTTAAACCCTTTGAGCCTTCCTTTGTGACACAAAGGCTGAATTTTAAAAAACTTTTGTACAGCAAAAGCAATTTATACATATAAAAATACTTGGGAGTGCCCTCGGGGTTGCTCATGTTGCAGAGAGTCGGAAAACGATTTTGATTTTAAGTTTCAGCTTCAAACATTTATGGCCTAAATGAAGATGTCATTCTGAATTAAGTCTCAAACATTTTTTTATAGGCAGGCAAGGGTATCATTTCTAAAATGAACTACAAAAGAGGGAAGCGAGACTCCAGCCACTTGCACTCATCTGAGGATTTTTTCTCCTAAAGAAAACAGATTTCAATGATGAGGCCTGCCTCCTTCCAATTCGGGCCCTTGTGCTTCTCTCCCGTGAATCCCCTAAGAATTTCAATCAGAGGAGATATTTTCTTTTTCCCTCCTGCTGCTACCAGATATGTCTGCTGTTGATGTAAAATCATTGCCACATGACAGTGACTGCTCGGGGCTGCACTTCTCCACCTCATCAGTCAAGGACACCCAGTAAATGTTACCAAAGTCCTTCTCCATGTTCCTGCACCTCTTGGCTCTCTATTCACACCCCGTGTCCTTCCACAAACATATCCTTTTAAAATGTCTTTGACACTGTTCCTCCTTTCTTTGCCTGCCTGGCTGTTTATGACGCCTGGACCCCAGTAAATAGCCCACAGCGTGACTCACCTTCTACCATGCATGTTATAATTTGGTAGTGATTCTCCTAAACCAAGAATATAAAGGATTAACCTGAGGCAGTGCCAAGAACTACGGCTTTAGTTTCCTCTGATGCCCTTCGCTCATTTTTGCACCCCTGTCTCATGCTTTCCAATTACTCCAAATCTTCATATAGTCTCATGCTTCCACCACGCGCCTAAAAACACCATTCCACCCGGGCTTCTCTCATTCAGCAAGATTAAAATGCCTTAAAGTACTACCTTCAATCAAAATGTGGTTTTGGTTCTCATTCCTTCAGGCTTGTGAATGGGCCGAGTGCTGGCCACAAAATAGAAAATCATCAATAAATAATTATGTATTAAAGAAAAAATTAATATTTTAGTCACAACTATCAGGTAATACAGATGTGCTTCAACTGAGGCAATCAAGAAACATAATATTTTAATTAAGGATTTTATCAGGGAGGAAATTGTAATGGCATTGGCAGCCCAGAATAGTGTGTGTGTGTGTGTGTGTGTGTGTGTGTATTTCCCCACGTGTGTTTGTGTAGAATAGTTGATATGAAGCAATTAGGCAGAGAGACCTAAATGCAGTTCTCAATTCATACAGCATAAATGTCTTGTGTGAATGATAAATCTCATAAAAAATATCGATCATACAGTTTAAATCGTCCATTCTTTGCAAATTTCCCATAAGAGTATTTGAGAGATAATAGGCATCTATTGTTTAGCTAGGTTTATACCAATACTAGTATTGATAGCAAAAAAAAAAGTTTGAAAATAAATACAAAGTCCAGAATCTTTAAGTGACCTAACTTTTCAGGGCCTATGAAGTCTTAGGAAAATTTCTCACTTCCAAGTTGCATGACCTGGAATTCCATCCCTAAATACTACTCAGTCAAACAACTCCCTCTTAAAAAAGAAAAAAAAAAAGAATAAAAAGAAAACAAAGGTCTGTTTAATGCTTCTATGTCAAACCTCAGAGGGAAGGAAGGGGAGGGTTGGGGCAGGGGAGAGTTCAGCCAGAGGACTTGTATGCATGCATATAAAGATCACCAATGGGCACAGACAGTAGGGGAGTGAGGGCCTGTTAAGGGGGGTAGGAGTGGCCAGAGAGAGATAAATGGGGGAAAACAGAGACATATGTAATACTTTAAACAATAAATAATTTAAACTTTTTTAAAAAAGATTTTATTAACTTTTAGAAAGACAGGAAGGGAGAAGGAGAAAGAGAGAAATATTGATGTGAGAGGGAAACATTTATCGGTTCTCTCCCTGACATGTGCTCTGACCAAGAATTGAACCAGCTACCTTTTGGTGCATGAGACAATGTCCAACCAACACCAGCCAGGGCCACAACTCCCTCATGAAAGACTTCTTTAATGCCCAGCTACTAACCGCACTCTCATGTCCTATCCTCTCCCCACCAACACTGGATATGGTTCTCTGTTCTCCCAAACACCCATTCATTTGTTTCATCCTTATCAGTTTATTTGGCTTTCTTGCATCTTTTTTGTAAGCTTCCCAAGGAGAGCAGTTCTACTTAATTCCTCTCAAAGCACTGCCAGATATATATATATTACATTTTATATGTATGTATGTATGTGTTTTTTGTGTGCATATTCTATATAGTAAAAGGGTAATATGCAAATTGATCCTAATGGCAGAATGGTGGGTTGCTATGATGCACACTGACCACCAGGGGGCAGATGCTCGATGCAGGAGCTGCCCCCTGGTGGTCAGTGTGCTCCCACAGGGGGAGCTCCATTCAGCCACAAGCCAGGCTAATGGCTATGAGCACAGTGGTGGTTGTGGGAGCCTCTCCGGCCTCCTTGGCAGCACTAAGGATGTCCAACTGCGGCTTCAGATGGACATCCCTTGAGGGTTCTTGGGCTGCCAGAAGGATGTCTGACTGCCAACTTATGCCCAATCCCCCGAGGAGCAGGCCTAAGATGGCAGGAGGACATCCCCCGAGGGGTCTCAAAGTATGAGAGGGTGCAGCAGAGGGACCCCCCTAAGTGTATGAATTTTCATGCACTGGGCCTCTAGTCTATATATATAAAAGGCAGTAGCTATGAAGCACGGATCACCAGTGGGCAGACGCTCAATGCAGAAGCTGCTGAGCAATAGCTACTTTGCAGAGTACCCTCTGGCACTCCAGGACCCCTTGGGGGATGTCAGAGAGCTGGTTTCTGCCTGATCCCCACAGGCCAGGCCAAGAGACCCCACCTGCCGGAGGGACTCCGCTCACTCCAGAGATGCCCTTTAAGCCCAGGCGCTGTCCCAGGTGCGGCTGGCCGGGGTGGGGCCACGGGAGATTGGCTTCAGGGCGTGTCCGGCCCATCTCGCCCACTCCTGCCCCACCAGCCACCTTCTAATTAATTTCCTTTCAATGTGCACGAACCCAAGCACCAGGCCTCTAGTAATCAATATTGTGCTTTAGGATTTCCATCAAATAAATTGTGGAGGGAAAACATTAAAAATGATTATACTGTACTTTTAATGCTGCTTTATGAAATTCCTTTATTCCTCCACATTTGAGAGTCTATATTATGTTTTATTCACATAATTAGAAAATATTTGAGTAGAAAGAATCCCTGCTGCTTTGGAGTATAACATAATGTTAAAAAATCTATTTAAATCAAGCATCTTGTCTGATGCACCAGGTCATTTTATTTTCAAAGTGTATAACAGGAAAGTCATTTGAAACCCTCATAATAGAATCTCCTTGATTTCTATTATTAGAGTGTTACTAGTATAGAGAATGCTACAAAGTCAATTCAGGATAAGTTTTCTGGAGTTAGCTTCTGCCAAAATATATAAAGCAAGACAATTTGCCTGTTATACAAACAAAACTCTTGAGAACAGGCGCATGACAGAACCAGACAATGATATTTCTGAAAATAGATATTATTAGGGATTTCAAATGGTGATGGAAATTTTACATTCCAGGGAATCCATGAAACCTTTATGAGCATTTACAAGTGGAAAAAGTACAGATGAAACCTGAATTGGTGAAAGATAAACAGCCCTCAGTGTATTACTGTCAGCAGGAGATTTCATTACATTATTCATATGCTATAGATAGATAAAGACATACATGACAGAAATATATTTTCCTGATAAAAAATGTGTTTATTCTTCTAGAATTTCAAAATTCCTGTTGTCCCAAATGAGATATTCTGAATATGTTTTTTTTTTCTAAAGCAACACATCTAGTTTTCTTAAACACAGAAAGAAAATAAAAAGTTCATTTGGGATAGGGGATAGGGAATGATTGAGGATACTAAACCTTAGTAACTGTACAGAGTAACAGAAGTACTGAGCAAAACATTGACAGTATGAAAGTTTTGGTTGAGACAGAGTTGAATTTTCTAGGGTGTCCCAAAGATTCTTTAAGTTTAGCAGTTACTTAAAACTTAGAGAGCTAATCAGAAAAGGAATTGTAGTTTTCTCCTGGCTTTGTGTCTAACCAGCCTACAGATTTATGATCAGACTAACCTGAGTTATAGATGCCTAATTTAAAAACTTCAATTACAAAGTGATATTTGGGAGAACAGAGTGATTTTCAATTTACCATAATTGTCTCTGATTGACTATACTGACTAAACAGGTTTGGCTCAGTGGATAGAGCAGAGGCCTGCAGACTGAAAGGTCCCAGGTTCAATTCTGGTCAAGGGCATGTCACCCTTCACCTCTCCCAGCTCCTCCCTTCCCATAATGCAAAAATCAATAAAATATATTTATAAAAAATAAATAAATAAATAAATAAAAGCTACTTTATTTTAATCCGATAGTGGCCAAAAAAGAAAAAAAAGTAAATATTTAAATTAATTTCTAGATTGTTTATCATGTTGATATTACATAAGCAGCACTTAACCTTAAACATGCACAAAAAATGTGTATCATCCTATTGTCAAGGGTATGCTTAGCGTTGAACAGCTGTTTATGCAATTACTGGAGTCTGTGTAATAAAGAAATAGTTTTACCTCATAATAATGAATTATGTTCATTAAAATCCATAGTAATAAAAACACTTAAATATTTTGTGTCCCCTTATAATATAGGTATTTTTAAAATTCTAATACTTGGAAGACATAATAGTGTAAACAAATTACTTATGCCAAATATTGCTTTTTAAGAAAAGCTAATAAAGAAACATATACTTATTTATTAATTTGATTACATTTAACACATAGTATAGAATTACAAATATTTTTAAAAATAAAATCGCAACACAAAATATTAGCATACATTAGTATGGTTAAATATTGCTTTGTGAAATTTTTAGTTACCAGTATCTGTTGAAAATATACACATGTATTGACTAGGTCAAGATGTAAAACATATTTCTTACTGAAGGTCACAAGCAAAGTTTAAGAGGCAGTTTAATAACATTACAATGTCACATACTTTCAAGATGCTGGTTTCTAGACTTGTTTACACAAAATGCTATACTGAGATGGGAAATAACCAAGTTGGCTTCATATATTAGAAACTTGTAAATATTAAGACAACACACTACCAGCTTTTTAATTTGTGTTAACAACCTTTGGCAGTAAGGAAACACTATACTAAGCACAGAAATGTGGCGGACTCTTGAAATGCAGAATTATTTTTGTTACCCATAAACTATCATTTTTTATATAATGTCTTGACAAACTGGGGGAAAATTGAAAAAAAATCTGTAGATAATATGACTTATACCTTGCATCAATTTCTCTAAGCATCTGCTACTTAAGGGCATACGGGTAAGCAGAAGTCACAAGTGCCCGCTCATTGCCTTCACGGCGCTAGAAAACCATAAAATTCATGAAAATATGTTATTGCAGTGCCATACATCTGTTAGAAACCTTAGTTCATATCAAAAGAACATCTGACATTGCAGGGTGAGCATTAGAGTTAAAGATTTAACTAGTCACTGAAAGTTAATCAAAATTTATTTGCATCCATTTTGAAGATAATATCAACTGCAGTAATTCAGGCTGTGTGAACTTAACTGTGGAAGTTCTATATTTATTAAGCTAGTAATCAGAAAAAAAACTACATATGGCATTATAACATTTATGGGGCTATATTAAATATATTTTACGTGAACTCTGTTATTTCAATACTTCTAAATACATAACCATTAACACATGCAGAATGAGATGCAGCCTCCCCAGTAACTTTTACATTTTTCAGTCTAAACTGTTTTCCTGAATCCTTATAACCATCCCTTTCTCACTGTAAATGGCTTGGTGTCACCTGTTTCAGGGAATGCCCTGCTGAAGTCTTCTGGTAGGCTCAATGTTTTCTGACACAACATGTTGCCATTAGTCAGAACACATTTTCTGTTCATGTCTTCCACCCACAGATTTAATGCCTTTCCATCTTAACTAAGCCCTTATTATATGCTGTGGCCACAACTTTTCATTTTGAAATGTTACAGCAAAACTAGCCCACATTTATTTTTCCTTCTTCATAATTTCATGGATTGAAGAGTTGTTCTTGTCACAGATCTAAGCAACTCAGCACACATTTTTTTTTCTTTCCTCATTAAACTGAGAACATTTATGCTTACACTTAAAGGAATCACTTAACAGCTTCCTATGGGCATATGTGAATAGGCAGCATCACTACTCCTGCATTTTGGGGCCATTATTAGGTAAAATAAGAGTTACTTGAACATAGGCACTGCAATACTGCAACGGTTATCAGACAACTGAGATGGCTCTTAAATGAGAAATTGGTGGGAACATATACCATGTGGAGACTCGGGACATAGGCGTGGTTTACCTCCTGGGCAGGATGGAGAGGGAAGGGGTGAGATTTCATATTGCTGCTTAGAATGGCATGCAATTAAAAAATTATGAATTACTTATTTTTTGAATTTTCCATTTAATATTTTCAGATCACGGTTGGCCATGTGTAACTGAAACCGTGGATAAGGGGAGGGAGATTACTGCATTTTTGTCTCATTTCTTTAATACTCAGTATAATCCAGAGTGTTGACTCCAGCTTTGAATACCCCAGTTTCCATAGTAGTACCTTACTCATACTTGGCACTTAAAACATATTTGTGCCAAACTGGTTTGACTCAGTGGATAGAGCATTGGCCTGTGGACTCAGGGGTCCCAGGTTCAATTCCCGTCCAGGGCATGTACCTTGGTTGCGGGCACATCCCCACTGGGGGGCATGCAGGAGGCAGCTGATCGATCTCTCTCATTGATGTTTCTGGCTCTCTATCCCTCTCCCTTCTTTTCTGTAAAAAATCAATAAAATATATATTTTTTAAAAAATTGTTACTTGGGATAAAAAAGAGTAAAGTTTCTAAACAATTATAAAATCTCAAATGGAAACAATCATGGAGATCAAGCTACGTTTTAGTTCTAATTTTTAAAAATAGTACAAGTGGACTACTTTAGGAATTAATTACAGAGCTAATATGTCTTTGAAATGCTTATGTAGTTCAAAGAGTTCTTCACAACTTGCCTTACGTCACTTTCTAAACAGAAAATTCCTTAAAAGCAATAATGATAGCATGTATCTTGGTATCTGCTGAATTACAGTTGGATGTCTTGTATTAATCTTGCAAAAGATAACTTAGCTCAGTGTTCTGCTTCTAGAAAAATCTCAGCAATGGAGACAAGTCCAATACCAAAAACAAAACAAACAAACAAACAAAAAAAACCAACAAAATTACAAAAAAAATAATCAACTTAGTGTGCATTTAAAGACTGAGCTAGCATAGTGGTCTAATTCAAGTGCAAACTGAGCTCAATTTAAACGTGGTTGATTGTAATAACGATGAAAGGAGACATTGTGCCCACACAAGGCTGTACAGAAGCCAGAGAACACTCCAAGACACAATTGCTTTTAAGCAGCAACAGTACCATGCAACCCAGGAGGTGAAGAGTAGGGGCTCATCTAGAAGCAGAAACTCAACTAAAAGATTCCTAATTAGACAACATCAGACGTGACAGCCACACTGGTAATAGCCTTCCAGCTGTGCCACTCTCAGATACAAGGGGAAAGCAACTCCATTGAAAAGAAACTTGCTTCTTTAAAAAAATCAATTTCACCCCCTTTATCTCTAACTCTTCTTTCAAGTGCTCTAATTTTGGAAAGTCACTATTTCAGATCCACTCCTCAGAGGGCTGCATTTTGCTACTTTGCAATCAGCAACTCAAGCAGTCATATCACTTTGGTTCATAGCTACTGTGTTACTTCCAAATTGGCCTGAGATATTGAAAAACAACATTGGAAGTAATGCGCATAAGAAAAAAATGCCATTTCTCTCCTTGGCATTTTTTTTCCCTCTTCAGCATTTTAATGATCTATTTCATTTCTTTCCGATCTATAGCTTATTTTGCCTCAGAAAAGGATTTTCCTGTTGGTTATCTCGATAAGACAAATTTCAGGAGGTCCAGATCCATAAGCTCCCTTCTGAGCAATAAAATAAAACCATGGCCACAGCAGGAAGTATTAAACTTGAACATTAATGTATATTTCAATTAAATTACCATTTAAACAATTAGTTTAGGGTAACTATGCTGGAACTTGCAACTGGTATAATCAGAACACCTGGACAGATGAAAGATTACTTAGCTTTTAATTTGAACCTATTTTATGCTATGTACAATCTGACCCAGAGATAAATGTTACAAAGACATCAACTATGTAAGGTGGACTACATTATGGTTCCTTGGCAGGTCTGTGTCACATTTAAAGAAACACTAGATCAAAAATTAAAATTTTTATTGGTTTCTCAAAGAACATCATAGAGACCTTCTATTAGTAAGATAAAGTAAATCCTCTTGAAATTGGACTTCCTGCTTTCCTTGTAATCTGTATACCCAGAGATGGCCCCAAATTCTCTTTCTATCTAAGCTCCCCTAATGTTCTAACTTGAACCACTAGGGTAATGGCATTCTCTACTTTTCTCATACCCCCATCCATCCTTTAAACTATTCATTATTGCTTTCCCATAGGAGTCTTCTCATTCTCATGTAAATCCATCTTCATTTTCTAATATCTCTAATTTTTTAAATCACCCACTAGGCTGAGCAATATCACAAAAAAAGTAAAAACGAAGTAGACAGAAGAAAGGATGTAAACACTCAATGATCAACTAGTTTCCCAATGCCACCCCCTTCCCATTTAAGTTCTTTGGTTAGAGAAGTATGTCTTGTACCGTGGAATCATCTGGATACCTTTTTAAAAAATACAGTGCCCGCCAAAACCGTTTTTGGCTCAGTGGACAGAGAGTCAGCCTGCAGACTGAAAGGTCCCAGGTTTGATTCCGGTCAAGGGCATGTACCTGGGTTGCGAGCACATCCCCAGTAGGAGATGTGCAGGAGGCAGCTAATCGATGTTTCTCTCTCATCAATGTTTCTAACTCTCTATCTCTCTCCCTTCCTCTCTGTAAAAAATCAATTATATATATATATATAATTTTTAATATATATATTAAAAAAAAATACAGTGCCCAAACACTTCACCAGACCAATTAAGTCTTTTTTGAAGTAGAGCCCAGACAATTTAAAAAACCCTTTCCAAATGAATCTAATACACAACCAAAGTTGCAAAATACTGGTTTGGAGATTTATAGTCCACAAAGGAGGGCATCACATTTTTTTCTTAAGGATTTGGTCATAGAGAATAGTGATAGGAGAGGAGAGGGATTCATCTCTTTCAGTTGCTCATGGAAGTGGGGTCCTTGGGGTTTAGCTGGAATAATCATTTCTGGAGTTCCCCATGGAGGATGCAATATGGTAGGAAGTTTTGTTTTTGTGAAATTACATTCCTGGGTTTCCAAAGTCACATTTCCCTCAGTCCAGTCATAGAAGAAGTGCAGCTGGGGCTTCAGTGGGGCTAAAATCAAAGCCCTTATCCAGTGTCCTTTCCATGTTGGAGCTGGGGCCAGCCCAGCATCAGGCTCGCTTAGCCTGTGTTTCCCTGTTACAGTCTATCAGTCAATTGCATGTAGGATCTGCCATATAGTTAGGGAGGAGACACCGGGAGCAGCAAAACAAGAGCCCCATGTCCCAAGAGACAAGTGGGACAAGAGCCCAAGAGAGTGAATTCTCTTGTTTAGAGGATTATATATTCCTAAATGTGCCCATGCTTACAGTGGCTATACCCATGCTGGCCAATCATCTCTGTCCCCAGGTGTGATTGTTAGGCAAGTACCTTACTCGGTTACATCAGCTTTTCTGGGCATGCATCTATCTTTCCTTTGTTGGAATCCCTTCTTTGCCATGCAGTGAGTGCAAATTTGCAGCTTCCTAGTGAAGCTGCCCAAATAACATGCCTACAATGTCTGGCCTTCCCTTTGCTTCTTTTCTATCCTATCTAATAAAAGGGTAATATGCAAATTAACCATCACTCCATCACAAAGATGGCGGCGCCCATAGCCACAAGATGGCGGTGCCCAGTTCCCTCAGCCCTGTCAGAGTCTCCCAGTTGGGGTGAAGCCGCTCGGAGCAGGCAGCGTGAGTGGCCTGGTAGAATGCTTGCTTTGTTGCCACGGCAACGAGACAAGTGTTCCACCCCAGCCATGGAGGGCCTCTGGGCAGTGGGCACGGAGCAACCAGGGCAGGATGCTTGCTTCGTTGCCACAGTGATGAGGCAAGCATCCCGCCCCAGCCGTGGAGGGCCTCTGGGCCGCGGAGAGCCTCTGGGCAGCGGGCACAGAGTGGCCAGGCCCTGCAGAGAGCAGAGAACCACGGGGAGTGGGCCTAAGCCATCAGGGCTCCTGGATTGGAGAGGGCTCCCCTGAGGGCTCCAAGATTGGAGAGGGTGCAGGTCGGGCTGAGGGACCCACCCGTCATGCACGAATGTCATGCACCAGGCCTCTAGTTGTTAATTACTAGCTAATTACAACAGTATCAGTAATAATAGGGAAAGGAGTGAATAGTGAGTGTTGAGTCTCATGAGCATCTGTTGTGCCAGGATTTAAAGAAGATGGGCGCTCTGGGAGAATCTGTAATCTGGGTCTCCTGCAAACTTTAGCCACCATTAGACTCAGGGTCAGGCCCTGTGTCTCTGACTAGCATCCTAAGGAGGAAAAGCATCAGTTAACTATGTTATCAATAATAACACTTAATTTCAGGGTCTCTGCCTTAAAATAAGAAAGGCTTTTCATTCATCAGACTCCTTTCTTAATGGATTCAGGTTGTAACTAAATTTTCCTCTTGCAAATGCAGAGGTATCCATACCCCTACTCAGGCCTACAAAATACTTAGACAAGGCCAGGCATTCCATAAGTCTCTCTTTTGCTCAAGGCTGTTAAAGAAAAGCAGTTTAGTTGGCACAATTCAAACAAGTATTGTGTTAACTGTTGAGGTACCCATCTACCCACCCCAATCAGGATCTCTTTTGTCTGTAATTGAACATCAAGAGTCAAAAGCACACTTATATATAGGTACCTTGAGTCTATCTTCCTGCTTAAATATGAGCTCTGTAATTTGGTATTCATTTTATTTCTGAAGGACCTCAATGCTTCCCTCATTTTCTGACTCAAAATTTATTAGTTTCACAATAGTGAAGATTCAAATGGCCATTAGGTTTAAAATAGATCTTAAAAATACTCCATCTACCTACCTACCTACCTACCTATCTACTTCTCTATATATCTATCTTCATGACTCTATGCAAAGTGGCTCTAACCATGTCAAATATTTCTACAAACTGTGTTACAACTTCCCTGGATGATGACTATTGAAATACCTACATTCTCTACATGCAAGTACCATATATTGTCAGTTTGCAAATATGTATTTAACCTATGAATGCAGACAAATCATCTTGCCATCTGTAGGTTTCTAGGCCAGTGAAGTAGGCTGCAGTACAAATAGGAGCGGGGTTACTTTCAGACAACCAATAATCCCTCATGTTGAACTGCTGACCTTCACCTGGCTGTATTCGTCTGCCTTTAATACCATTTCCAGACTATTTTAATAGCAAGCTATACCTAAGATCCTGAGATCTATTTTCTGGGCTTCTGCAAGGTACTTCAACAAATTTCTCAAGTTACTAAAAGCACATAGCCAGTGTCAGCAGTTCTAATAAAAACAAGACATAGCTACAGCCAATTTCCCAGGGAACCTTCTGTCACTGGAGCACGGAAAAAAACTTGAACTAGCCTAAACATAGCTACCATGACTTCTATAATCCACAAAGAACTCCAACTTAAGAAAGTCTATGTCCACAGAGGCTGTTTCAAACACGTCTTCTGTTTTCAATTTCATAAGAGTGTCCATTGGGTCTCAAAGTGGTCTCTAGTGCTTCTCTCTGCAGTAGTATTCTAAAAATCCTTAAGCTTTTGTAGGACAAATCTTTATCTTTTGCATTATGAGTCTAGTAAGATTGTAAGTATCATGAAAATATACTTTGAGGTATTGATGTTCTCAAAGTACAGCTGAGTATTGAATGATAAGGCATGGATTGCAAAACATAACCCACATATAGTTAGTCAAGGGTCCTCACATTTTCATGTTGGTCAAGTCAAACAGGAGAGTGTATTTAGAAGTACATCAAGTCCTCACTTAACACTGTTAATAGGTTCTTTGACTCTAAGTGAAATGACATATAACAAAAGTAATTTTACCGTAGGCAATGTATATAAACAACAGTTAGGTTTCCTCCGTATTGCAACTTTATGACAAAACAATGTTAAACAAAAAGACGTTGTTACAGAAGCTGCTATAATTTAGCACCCTCTCAAAATGTATAAGGGGAAATCCTATTTATAATGTACTATTAAATTCCTGAAATCTGTTTCTTCATCTTCTTAAAGTAGTTCCTAAAATATGTAGCTCTCACTTTATACTCTCCCGGTCTCTCTCTTCAAAATAACTCATTTGGATTGTTTACTTGTCCAGGTCTCCTTCATGTTCCTGGATTCATTGTTTTCACCTAGTACAACCAAGTTTGACAGAAGAACGGACAAGGCCTAAACCTAAATGCATTTTCACATTAATGGTTTTTACTTTCAAAAGACAGTCCTTGCATCTGATCTAGATGACAAACATCAACATGTTGAAAGTGTCACATTCACAGATTAAAGTGAGGTTGATAGTCCTAAACCTAACTGGTTAATATTAATATGTTACCTATTTTAGCATAGATTCAAATGTTAGTAAATATTTGTTAAGACACTTCCATGTACCAAATACTGAATATAGATTACCTTATTGATTCCTAACATTATTTTGAAATGCATTGTTAAATCGAGATTTCTAATTGTTATACAAATTCCAGGAAAGCAATGAACCTTTTCCCAATAAAGGGGATCGAATAACTAAGTTGAATGCTATGGTTTATAATTAGTTCACATTAAAGTCAAGTACAGTTGTGTCACTTTTAGATATCTTAAAACTAGAACAGTACCTGACTTAAGCAATTAAACTAAATGAATACAATCCAAGGTTTTCTGTAAGGTACTTCTCATATTTTTATTTTAAAAAGCATGTGTTACTGAACTTTTCAAAAAAAATACAATAGTCCCAAAAAGTGCAATTGAATGTGTGTTTGTGTGTGTGTGTGTAAAAGACTTAAATACTCACTAATCTTTAAGTCAATCCTAAATTCTACAATAAAGGTGCTCTTTCTACTTGAAGGTGTATACTTGATGGGCCAATTGATATTTCCATAATTTCATCTTCCAGATATTACATCAGAAAAGATACACAGAAGGGAATTTTTCTCTCAAAAAATTATACTTTATTTAGAATTCATTTAGAATTTAGTTCATTACATCTTCTCCTGGGCTAGTATACTTAATAGCTAATATAACCATGTTACAATATCATAACTGATCATTAAGTAATGCATTCTACTCAAAAGTTCATGATATCTGATGCTCTTAAATAAAACACCATGAGTCAACATCTAACTGTATCTTTAAATCTGTAATTGCATATACCATATTCATTTATAAAAAAAATCTTTCTATAGGTCTAATTCAAGTAAATTCCTTCTCTTCTCAAAATTCACCTAAAAGAACAGTTATAACACATATTTTAAAGCGAGTTCTTTGAGGATAACTTCCATTAATGCTATTTTATTGGGGTTGAGGTCTAAGGCAGTTCTAACTAACGAATGTTAGACTCTAAGATCCAATTCTGTAAGGAGAAGGAAACTGCCTTAGGAGTTTGGCTAGGTTCCAGGGAGGTAATTGCATTACACCTTCCTAATTTTCCATAGAAATTTCAAATGAATAGAGTTTTCTTCCTTGTATGCTAATTAGAAAACACTACTAAAAAATGGACAAACAAAAACTTATGTGTGCAAATCTGTATATAGATGATGACAGGTAACTGTAAATTGTTAAAAAAAAAAAAAAGCCATTGGACACGTGAAAGAAGAAGGCTCACACTATAGGAGACTATGACCTGGGAAAAACAATGTTTCTGTGCCTCGGCCTCCTGGCCGGTCTCAGTGTTATTTTTCATCACCCCAACTCCCCTATAGTCAGTGCCCTCAAGGAGTCTGATGATGATTGATTTTGGACAAGAAAAATATTATGAGATGTTCTAAAAGAAATTACAGCGGACCAGAGAATAAGACAAAGAAACAGACCAGTAAATCGCTGTGGGCCAACTAACCAAAGACGGCTGACATTCCTGACTGTATGTGGAAGCTTTGAGTCAACCTCTAGGAGTCTATCGCCCTCTATTAGGCACTACTGCATAATGTGCAGAACTGGTGCTTGCAATCACTCAAAAGTAGTAAGTAATTCTTCCTTATAGACTGTGCACCTACCATAGAACTGCCCCCGCTGCACCCCCCCCCTTATCTGTAGCTGATGTAATTTCTTTCAAAACAACTTATATATTTTGTCTCCAAAACATAATGTATAAAAGTCCCCATCAGTGGTAGGATTCTGGACATGCTTGTTTTTTGTGTTTAGCCATACTGCTGGTGGTTTAAGTTTCATGTCCCAGGACCTTGTCCTTTTCTGGCTAACACTTGGCCTAGTAACTCTTTCAGAAGAACTTTTAGCTGTGAAGCTTTTTGTTGTTTGTTTGCTCAACAATATAAAAGGCTGATATTGGCTTTCCATGGAACTATCATTTTTAAAAAGGGGATTAAGACATTTTCCTATAGCATTAAAGTTTTATATAATAAAATCATACAAATTATTCTGTAGCAGTCGGTCAGACAAGACATATGACACAATAATCTCAAAACATCTGGAATGTTATGCCAGTTAGCTTTCTAAGTTGCTCTGCTTGTGATTCAAGCTTTGTATAAAGAGGACAGGATCTAGCAAATATAAACAAGGATTTATTTTTAATTTTTTAAGGTACTACTATAGAGCACATTTAGATTTGCCATACTTATTTGTACAACTTGGAGGACAAACTAAAACTATGTCCCAGAGGCCAAATCTAACACATGGTCTTTTTTTAATGACTCTTGAGAATATGTACTATCTAGCCCTTTTCAGAAAAAAAAATAATAAAAATTGCTGACAATTTAAGTTTTTTTTTTTAAAAAAAAGCAGATCCTATTTGGATGAATTCTTTATGGTTAATTTGGGGGAGAATTAGATAAGTTCTGTTTGAGCTTCCTCTTCAATCTCAGGTTCATGGGATCAATAAAGGCCTGACATCTCTTTAACTAAGGCAGGTAAGACCACCTGGAACTCTAGGCCTCTGGCCAGGTCCCTTTAAGCCAGCGGTTCTCAACCTGTGGGCCGCGACCCCTCTGGCGGTCGAACGACCCTTTCACAGGGGTCGCCTAAGACCATCCTGCCTATCAGATATTTACATTATGATTCATAACAGTAGCAACATGACAGTTATGAAGTAGCAACGAAAATAATTTTATGGTTGGGTCACAACATGAGGAACTGTATTTAAAGGGCCAGAAGGTTGAGAACCACTGCTTAAGCTGAATAGCCTAGGGAAGCCTCGCTAGGTCTGGCGGCAGAACACTGAGCCCATTACAGGATCCAGTGGGTTCTGCCACCATAAACACACAGGTAAAGGCTGAGCACATTCCCAGCAGCTGTTACTGCTAAATAGGAAAATACACTTTCCTATATGCCAAGCAAGACATAAGAAAGGTCACCTCAGCCACAAGCTCAGAAGTGGTGTTTTTGTTTTTGAGCCTCAAACAGGATATATATCCTGTCTTCGTATACTCATGTTCAATGTCAGAAGATGGTGTATATTTCTTCTTCTTCTTCTTTTTTTAAAGTTGTGACATCATTCAGCTGCTTTGATTTTTATAATAATAATCAAGTCCAATTTTAGTGTGGTAAGTGTAAAAAGAAAGCAAAACAAAACAGTGAGCCCAAATAAAGAACCCTCAGCCTGATATGACTTCATCAAAAGCCTCTGAATGCCTCTTTGTACACATTTGGAGCAATTTATTTCTTTTATACACATCCGGGTTAGGGGGGGACACTTTCCACATTTCAGCTCTAGTAAGCACATCAGGATACTCTTCCACAGGAAATAAAGCTGACTACATCATTTCTACCCTCAAAATCCCCTCACCAGCATCATGAAACTTAAATAAAGAAATAAAGTTTCAACAACGACTAATATACACTGTACTATTATTTATAAGTCGGCACTGAAAACAACTTGTATGATGGAATGGAGGGATTGGTTAATATATGCAAGTAATAACAGTTATTTAAGTTGTCACCTTAGTGTTTGCAAAGCTTTTACTGCTAAGGTAAATTTTTAAAATAAAAACATGAAACTGAACATAAAGTTTAAAAATTACACGTCAACTATGCAATGAAGAAAAGCACTGAAGATAGACTAACAGAAATGTTATGGGCAGAATTATACCCCCACCCCAAATGCATATGTTAAAGTCTTTACCCCCAGTAACTCAGAATGTGGCTGTTTTGGGACTTAGGGTCTTTAAATAGGGGATTGAGTTAAAATGAAAGCAATGTGGTGGAACTTGATTCAATGTGATTGGTGTCCTCATAAGAGGACAAAATTTAAACACAGAAAGAGACACTGGGGGCTCTCCACAGGGAAAACCCACATGAGGACACAGGGAGAAGGTACCTGCAGGCCAAGCAGAGAGGCCACAGGAGAAACAAACCTGCCAACTCATCAATCTTAGATTTCTAGCCTCCAGATCCATGAGAAAATAAACTTCTGCTGTGAAAGACACCCAGTTTGTGGATTTTATTATGGCAGCCCCAGCAAGCTAATACAGTGGGGCCTTGACTTATGAGTGTCCCAACTAACGAGTTTTTTGAGATACGAGCCGTCTCTGGGCCGATTTTTTGCTTTGAGTTGCAAGCTAAAATTCAGGTTACGAGCCAGCTTCAGATACCCCACCACTAGTAGGCGCAGCGAACGTCACAGTGAACGCCACAACAT
>NW_006294418.1:878342-915486 GCF_000327345.1 Myotis davidii
TTATAGTTTCTTTTTACATGTTCTAGAAATGTATGTATAGAATAGGGTTAAGTTCAAAGTGAATTTTATTCTATAGATTCTAGGAGGAGGCGGGGGAGGCTGTGAAAGGGTTTTAGAATGTTTGAGTTATGCCGGGTTGTTGTTACCCCATTTTAAAGGTGAGGGAACTGAGGGCCACAGAGGCAGAGATTTGTCCAAGGTTATTTGACCAGGAAATGGCAGGGCCAAGACTCAAATCCAGGTCTCCTGGTTCCATAACAAGAGCTCTTTCCACTTTCTCATCCAGACTAGAAAGACATGTCCTACATCCATACTCAAATGATTGACAAAACTAAGGAGACTTGACCAGGGCAAACTGTAGCCAAGGCAGGTGGTAGGATTTGAGATAAGGCAGATCTCCGTGGGGCCGAGGTAATCTGGGAGGCTTCCTTAAGGCAGTGGGTTTTAACTGGGTCTTATAGGGTTGGTTGGGTTTAGAATGGTATGAAAAAGGGAGAATGCTGAGATAGTGGCTTTATGCAGAAAAGGGGTAAGAGATCAAGTGTGGTAGGAAGTTAGGAGGCTTTAAGACTATGACAACTTAAAAATGTTTTTTTAAAAATGAGATCATCAAAAGACACAGAGAAAAATGAGATCATGACATGACAAAGAGAAGGCTTGATGTCATTTAGCTGTCTTTTAAGAGAATCGGGCTACAATGAAAAGGATTGGACTAAGATGGTAGCAGCTGTAAATCAAGACATAGATTGGAGAGTCTTTGAGAAAATGAATTAACAGGATGGAGACGGAGTAGGAAAAAGAGAGAGTCAGAGATCTGCCAGTCACGTGAGTTTGGGCCTTACTGCCAGGCACTCTGGTACCAGTATCAGAAGAGGAAGCAGTATGTGTAGTGCTTGAGCTCACAGGCTTTGGATCAAGGCCAGCCTGGGTGTATAGCCCGTGTGACCTGGGCCTAGCTTTAACTCCTTGGAGTAGGGAGACGGAGTGCCACTTCTCACAGGGGCTGAGGTTGTGTGTGTAAAGTGCAAATCTATCATGTCACTTGCCTGGCATCCAGGCACTTTCCAAATTTTAGCACTCTTCCTCCCCATCCCCACCTCTCTATCTGAGAAGGTAGTACCTAGTTTAAGCGTCGTTTTCTAAGGTATATAAAGTGCCTTGAAAAAAAGGAATTGGCTTTACGGAGGGAATGGGTTCTTCCGCCAGGACTTTGAGGTGGAGGACAGAGGAAGCCACTGGGCCTGGAAGTTTCATTTTTTTTTTCTCCTTTGGCATCTAGGTTTCAGTAAACCATTCAAGCCTAGCGCAGCAAACATCACAGTGAACGCCACAACATCAGCCCAGCATCACGTGTCTCACTCGTTCACTTTTTGATTTGACATACGAGTAATTTGAGTTACGAGCTCCGTCACGGAACAAATTAAACTCGTAAGTCAAGGCCCCACTGTATACCAAAAAGTATTCTTTGAGCGCTTAGTGTGTGGCCAGCCTCATGAATATTGATGCACTAGGCAAATGCATAGTGTCGATTTTTGTCTTTACAAAATTTAATCTGGTAGATTTTAATTGTATATTATTTAAGAAAAAAATAATGGAAAAATCCATCTCAACATTGCCGGACACACACACACACACACACACACACACACACACACTTGCAGTTAGTTACTTGTATATAGAAACATGTTGCTTATTATTCCTGCAATAACAAAAGAACAGTCTAAACTTGCAGTTTGATGAAAAGTATTGTATCAAAGGCAGCTGTAACTAAAACAAATTGTCTCAGGTTGCTTTGTGGCACCTGTTCTTAAGCTTCCAGTACATTTGAACAATATTAGAGAAGTTAATAATCACCAGTAGATAGTAGTCAGGCACTATTTTTAAAGATGGATTTCTATAGAGCCCCTCCCCACATCTCCCAGCCTGCTTTCGCTGTAAATCAAACCTCACATCTGAAAATGCTGCCTCTAGCATCACCGTATTTTCCCAAAGTTTTGATGAGGAGGAGACATAGTGATCCATTAGAAGTAATTTGTTTGATAAAATCCTTTGCCATCTCTTGGGTGGTGTTCGGCATATTTTCTCTAGAAGGGCATTTTTAAACCTTAGGCAGATATGGATACTCTAAATCAGCCGTGGGCAAACTACAGCCCGCGGGCCGGATCTGGCCTGTTTGAAATGAATAAAACTATTGAAAAAAAAGACCGTACCCTTTTATGTAATGATGCTTACTTTGAATTTATATTAGTTCACACAAACACTCCATCCATGCTTTTGTTCCGGCCCTCCGGCCCAGTTTAAGAACCCACTGTGGCCCTCGAGTCAAAAAGTTTGCCCACCCCTGCTCTAAATGCATAAGTCCAAGGAATGGGGGGTGGTGATTGGAGCCATGGTACACAACTCCACGTAAAATGATTGATTCCTCTTACTGAGCTATCACATGTACCTCTTCTCTTTCCAGTCTTCACTCTCTGCCATGGTAGTCAAAGTAGTACTAGGAGACCCAGACCATCACTGTATAGGGACATTAAGTTAAAACACCAAATATGTGAAAATGATTATAGGAAATATACTAGTATATATAAGAGCCCTCAGGCAAAGGTCAGACATCAGAAAAAATGTAAAGTAATTTGGGGCACTGTCACTCAGTGAGGACAATAAATGTTTAACAAATAACTTTATGAAAAAATGAGTATTTGGTGTTAAAAATATTACTGATATAAAGGATGTATCACACCCAAAGAACAAATAATAAAATATGTAATACTCTTTACTGTAAATTCTCTATAGCCAATTGACTCACCTAAAATGCTTCCATTGATTTTGCCAAACTCTTGTACTTGTAAACCAATGCATGGATATAATTGATGAAGAAGTATAGTTTCATTACCAGTTTTTGAGAACTGGAAGAATATTTCCTCAATTTATTGTGCTATTCACAATGTAGCAGATACAGCCATGACACTTTTAAATTCAATCTACATTTTAATATGTTTTATCCATTACTTTATTAAGTCTATAGTAGACAATCAACAAAAGCAATGAATCAAACCCTGATTTCTTTTGTTTGTAATTTTCACAGTATAAATCCCCTATCATTGGCCAATTTCAAGTTCCCAACATAATGAGTAAGGATTTGGGAAGAGATTTACAGGGGAACACTTTTGAATAGTTATTATACCATGCAATTACAGTGGGCTTAAAATAACTGTAAGAGCAAAAATAATTAAAAGTAATAAAGCAATTAGAAAGTAATGACTTCGGAGAACTACCGTTCTTTATAATTTATTTAACTGCAAATTTGTATTATTTATTTTTAACCATAACTGTGTTTAACAATTGGCTCTCAAATGTTATAAAAATTTAAACAGTTGGCTCTCATGAGTGGTCTATAATCCAGATATACCAGTTCACTGCTTCCGTCAGCCAACTTTTTCTTTTAAACCTCTTTTCTCTCTCTCATGATGATTTTCTCCCAGTTGCTCTGTGTTTTCCTTGAGCAATTCTTCGAATATTTCTGCTAAATATTCCTTTCTACCTGATTTTCAGACTTCCCACAATCTTATCTTAATATTATAGCATTTAAAATATGATAAACTAATTCACACTAACATGGTATATATGTGGGTTAAAAATAGTCAATATATGTCCTGTTCAATAAGAGTATAGTTTGAAAATTCAAGTAAACTAATCTCTAATGGTGGCATTTAAATGTTTAATGGTACCCCACAAAGATATTTGGGGGTAGATACTTCAAATTGTAGACTATAGTTTATATAAATATTTTTGAAATGAGTGTGTTCTGGTCTAGTTGGTATAACTATTTGCAGTCCTCTTATAAGTTTGGAATTAACAGTCCTACTAAGTAATTAACCTTTTAATTGATGCTAAAACTCCTATTTTCACCATGGCTCTTTCTCTCTGTGGTCTGGCTATTGTGAAACACATTTTCCTAAGAATGCCATGCTCCCTTTAGCCTGCAGGTGTCTCCTGAAGGAGTTCTCCCTACTAGAGCACCCTCCCACTCTCTATCCTCACTCCCTGTGGTTGCCTTCAGATCTTCCTATTCCAGGTGAGCCATCCCTTTCCCTGAGAAAAGTCCCTCACCCTTCCGGAGTAAGCCCCTCATAGGACTCCACAGCTTCCCATGCTTACCTTTGCAGGGACACTTGTCTCATTTGATCTTATCCCTTTTCTAGACCAACTGCCTGGGGATTCTGCAGAAAGGGTGAGGGTGGGGAGGCAAGTCTGCCTTGCTCATCAGTATTCTCCGACACCCACAATGATGCCTGGCAGTTGGTTGGCAGTGGGCAAATGCTGGTTGGATGCAATGCTGATGATTCTAAGAGAAGCTAGAGCACTGGGGTTATGAACATGCTTCCCATTGGTTTCTCTCTCAGGATAGAACTGCATCATTTTGAAGTTTTTAAAAACAGGATACATGGTACTTCACTGGACCTGATTGGATGGGCCACCTTCAGCGGCAGGTTACTGGAACTCCCTCTTCCACATTCCTGACGGCCTCCTGGACACAGAGCGCTGTGAGAAAGCCAGCCGTGCCTAATTAAACACGCGAGCAAAGGAGGAGCTCTAGTCACTAGAATCCAATCGTACATGTGCTTGCTTCATTCCGTCGGCTGGAGACATTCGAACACTCCAGGCAAGATAATGCCAGAGCTTGCCAGGAACAGAGTAGCTGCATCTCCTCAGGAGGGAATGCTAGCCAAGTGTGAAAAATAAATGAAACCGTGACAAAACTTCCTGACTTTTCAACCCAATAGGCGTAGTTTGCGGGTAAGGCGAAGTTATGACACATTACAGCATCTGTCAGACACACTGCCTAATTTGAGCCTCATTTCCAGTACTCATCTCCTGAAAAGAGGTGCCTTGGACCAAAGCAAGTCAAAAAGGGCTGTGTCCTCCTCCCCCATCCTTCTGGAAGGCAACCCTATTCACGTGTAAAACGGAAGCCACTTCCCCTTCACAGTATTAAAACCCAAGAAAAGAACTGCCCAGTTTTCAACGCTATTACTTTGCAGCCAGCACAAAAGCACGGGGATCTGCATTAGAACAAGTGCTAACAGTTGAGCTTCAGGCAAGGAAAGGTCATTATTTATAACAAGCCGATCTGCTTCTAGGATGATTAACAGAAGAACAGCGAATTACTGTTATTCTCTTACTATTGTTTAAATGGCCTCTAGATGTGATGTGAGGCCAAGCCAGGCACAGTGGTTAACGTAAAGTAAATGTCAATCCAAGAGAGATTTCTGGGAAACATTTTTACCAGGACTAGAATCTGCTTAATTAATGGCCTCAAGATGACAAGCTCTGATATGCTGTGCTGTATTTGGGGAAACCGGCTGATTTAACGGGATTTTCGTCAGAGACTGGTAAAACTGATAAGCTTATGGATGATTGTCAGCCATTTTAATGATTTCTTCTTTTCAAGATGTAGTTCATATCCTAGTTTACCTGGGGAAAAAGGGTGAGGGAAGTATGAAACTCGAATGGTTGCATTTTATTATTATGTTCTGCTTTAACTGTCTGCTTGAACAGGAAGTTGGATTTTAAGACACAAACAAATAAGCTTTCTATTACTCCTGAACTAGGGCTTCATTAAATTGTTGGCAGCAGCAGGAGAGGCACCGCATGTCTGACCTGACCAGTGGGGTCTGACTGGACCTGGTTCCACAACCTCGGTACTTGAGTTCTGGCTAGGAAAGAATTCAGAGCCAAGACTCAAACCATAAGAGAACAGTTATCTGGTAAAACACAGAGGTAGAAGAAGTAACTCATAGAAGAAATGGGCTTAGGAAATAAGTTATAGTGATGCGGAAAATATACATTTTGGGGGGGCTAGCAATTTGAATCTGTGCCAGTAATCTAATGGACATTCATCATAGCCTATAATTAAGTCACTGCCCCTTCCTCCACAATCTGGTCTTGCAGACCTGTTTACCTAGGTACTCCCATTTTACAGAGGCCATAAACCATGAACAATACACAACCCCCAGAGGGGGTTATCAGTGCTGACACCAGGCCAGGCCTTTAGATGTGGTCTCACGGCCCCCCAATCCCAACACAGGGGGCTTTATGCAAGGCCTGAGAAAGGTCTGGAAGTCCCATCCATATTTGGGGGACAATGAAACTAAAGGGTATAAAGGGAGAGCTTCCTCCATATTGGGGGGCTCAGAATTTGGAGAGAAACAGTCTCCCCTGAGTCACTGTACTAGTACACGCAAAACATCTGAAATTAAATGGGTTTTTCCTGTATCTCCAAGTACTCCTGTGTATTCTCCTGTCCCCTGGTAAATTCTGTAACAATAGAGGTAAAGAAAGGGCCCTTAGAGCTTAGAAGTGAGGAAGGCAAAGGTGAGGGTGGTGGAGGGGATCTGAGGGTGCCCCCCAGAGGAAAAGCTCTGGGTCCTTAGTCCTAAAGGTTGTTGTGTCCTTTCAGGTCTAGGTTTCCACTGATTGACTGGACAGCGCCAGGGCAGGGGGTCATCATTCGGTGCAGCTGGTCCTGCGGTCAGCTGGTGGCATTGCTTGCCTGGTTTGGTGCTTTTCTGGGCCTGGAATTGACATAAAACTGAGGCCTAGATGTTATGTTTAGGCAGCAAAGGTCAAGGGGTCCAAACTGCATGACCCTGGGGATGAGGTCCCACCCTACAATTGTCCATCGCTAGGCACCCAGGGCTGTCCACCATGGTGACCTCTGTACCTGGCCCCTGGTCCTTGTCCTTGCTCTGCTCACAGTGTAAATGCCTACCACACACACACACACACACACACACACACACTGCTTTAGAATTAGTTGTCCATAAAGATAAAATTCCGTGTTAAGACAGTTTTAGCTGGAACCATGTTATTAATTGTCCTGACACTAGAAGGGCCTCTATAAAGTGGGCTACATTTCAGGATTTTGTTCCTGCCCTCAAAGCAAACTTAGGTATAAGAAACCCTTACCAGTTATTCCCCTAGGCATTTTTCTTATTATCTCTTTAAAATTAAATTGCATAGGATGCATTTGTGGGCATAGCAAAAGCTGAAGGCAGAGATGTATGCAAAATAAATATTTGTAATCTAGACTACTTGAGATTTAAACTCAGAAGAATGGTACTCTAGACTAATTATCAACAATCCGGGCTATTTTATGCTCGTGGTGTCTGGGAGATACGAGAGATAAAGAGTTTTACATTTCCTGGAATATTCTTCAGATGGAGTAGCTGGTAAGCACTGGATATCAGATCAGCAGGTAGTATAGGTACAACCCCCTAAATCTCCTTCACCTTACTCAGCTTCTCTCAGATAACAGGCGGAAGGCTGGAATGTGTCTTCACCCCATATTAGGTCTCTTTTTATTTTTACGGCAGCTTCCAGACATTCTGTCCTTCTTCTCCCTCTTGGTGACAATCATCCAGGAAATTTATCAATATTTTTGTATTTTCCCTGCCTGCTTATTGTCTGTTCCCTCTCAGCATGTAGGGGGACATTATAGCGCTTTTGGGTCCTGCATTCCTTAACTCTAAAGTCCATATTGCTCTGACCTCCGGAAAGTGAATGTGAAGTGACCAAAAATTGTACTTTTTAAGAAAAAAAGCCTATAATAATCCTGCCTCTTAATGAGTCTGTATTTCCACACTGCCACATATACTTTTATAGTTTGATTGCCTGTTTATTAAATTTTAATTATTCATCTAAATGGATTTAAGATAGAGATTTTGATAATTCTGGACTCAAACTCTGGTAGCTCTATCCCAAATTATATCTATACTCCTATTGACTACCTTTAATAAGAAGAAATCAACCTGGGAACTTTATATTGGAGTTCACCCTTCTTTCCAATTTGGTTAACTTTCTTAAATATGGGAAGCAGAGTTGGGGGGGGGGGGGCTGTGCTTATATTGCAGTGTTTCCACCAAGTATTTTCCAAGTAATGGAACAGTTTCAAGGGCAGTGCTAAGATTAAATGAGTCCCATGGTCAAAGTCATTTGGAAATTGATAAGTTTATTCATTTTCTTTATTGTAGGAATTCTCAGAATTCTTAAGAAATTAACGAGTACTGTGAAGCACTGAGAGGGGAAACAGAATGCTACATAAAACAAATTTAATTGATTATGGAATCTTTTTCTTATGTATCATTTTAACAGACAAGCTCTTCACAGAACACATTTTGGGAAATTCTACTTCATTATGAGTTTTCTGGTGAAAAAGACAGAAAACTCATGCACATGGACAATAAGGTGATGATTACTGGGGTAGAGTTGGTAGAGAGCATAGAGGAGGTAAAATGTGCTGGGAAAAATATAATTAAATTAAATTTTAAAAAATCAACGTGTGACCTGCCTTTATTGAGGAGAAAAGACAGTATGTATATGAAAAGAGAGTACTCACTACCTTTTAGTATGCTAATAAATTCACTAATATATCATGTGTGATGTGTTGAATTGTGTCCCTTCACAAAATATAAAGTCCTTACCCTGATATTTGTGAATGTGACCTTGCTGTCTTTGCAGATGTAATCAAGTTAAGATGGAGTCATTAGGGTGGCCCTAGTCCAATGTGACTGATGTCCTTATAAGAAGAGGGAAATTGAGATATGGAGACAGAAACATACAGAGACAACAGACAGACACAGTTGAAGCTGGGAGCAAGAGATTGAAGTGATGCATCTCTAAGGAATGCCAAGGATGGATGGCTCTCACCAGAAGCTTGGGGATGCAGGGAACAGGTTTGTCCTCAGGAGTCAACACTGCTGAGCCCTGGATAGAACTCCTAGCCTCTAGGGCTAAGAAAATCCATTTCAGCTGTTTCAAGCCACCCGGGTTGTGGCATTTTGTTATGAATAGAGGGTTTGCTACTCAGAAGTGGGCTGTTTTAATGACATATCCAAAACATGGTTTTGGAATTGAGTACTGGGTAGGGGCTGAAAGCGTTTTATGGCAGTTAATAGAAAGAACCCAGATAGCCTTGAAGAGACTGTTGGTAGAAATATGGATGTGAGACATGCTTTTGGTGAGGATTCAGAATGAGGAACGTATTGGAAAGTGAAAGAATGGCTATCCTTGTCATCTAAGAGCAGAGAACTTGGATGAATTATTTCTACTGTTTGCAGCCAAGTAGAACTTGTAAATGATAAACAGATATTTAGCTGAGGAGGTTGCAAAATAAAGTGTGGAATGCACAACCTGGTTTCTCCTTTCTGCTTGCAGTAAATGTGAGAGCAAGGAGAGACACTGAATGAGGAATTCTGCCTCAAGCCTGACTCAAAACAGTCTCATATACCATATTTATTATGTGTTGTATATCTTTGCCCTCCACTATAATGTAACCCCACAAGGCCAGATATCCTAGTCTGTTCTGTTCACTGATATTCCCCAACTGCCCAGATGTGCAAAGAATAAAACTAATGCACAGAGCTGAAATTCTCATATTAGGCCCATCAGGTTTGATGTCTAATTTTCAAAAAGGTTTATAAAAGATTCATACTTCTTATAGTTTTTTTTTTTGTAATTGGAAAAATAAAATTACTTCAACTCCAAATGAAAACAATTTATATGACTATATGTACATTGGGTTTTACAACAGAGATCTTGACATAAAATAAGAAATTAAAATGTTTGTAATGATAGAATTCAAAGCAGGGAGGCTAAGGTAACTTCTTTGAAGAACAATTAAGGAGTTTCAAAAAAAACCTTTTTTATTTCATGGAAATGCAAATTTCAAGCCATATATAAAATGGGTTCTTAAGGTCTTAGCATTTTATTCTGAGGATGAGCTTTGGTAACAGCTGGGTAGACTTTAATAGCATAAATCCAGTAAACAGTAACAGCAGAAAACAAACCAACCAAACCTCATAGACAGAAAATGGTGGTGACTACCAGTGGGCAAGGGGGGAATAAATGATGGAAGACTTGAGTTGGGGTGGTGAACAAACAATATAATAGACAGATGATTTTTATAGAATTGTATACCTGGAACCTATATGATTTTATTAACCAATGTCACCCCAATAAATTCAATTAAAAGAAACAGTAATAGCAAATAAAGATCCAAGCCTCCATAGAGTACATGACAGCATAAAAAATGATGACTGTATTTTTAAGTAAATCTAACTGCCACCTTTAACACCTATTGTTTAAAAATGCTACATGAAATAATATAGACTTTATATGAACAATACAATATGTTAGGCAATGAAAACAATAATCAAATTGATTTGCCTACCCCCATTCTTTTCTCAGTAGCTTTCATACATGGACATACCTTTTCTTTTAAGAATAGCTGATACTCTGGTATCAATTAGTTAAAAGTTTTATCTTTTTTATTGTTATACTAGAGGCCCGGTGCACAAAAATTTATGCACTGGGGGGTGGAGGGGTCTCTCAACCCGGCCTGTGCCCATTCACAGTCCAGGACCCCTTGGGGGATGTCCACCTGTTGACCCCACTCCCCAGGGGATCAGGCCTAAGCTTGCAGTCAGACATCCTTCTGGCAGTCAGGGAGCCCTTGGGGGATGTCAAAGTAAAGGCTTAGGCCCCCAAGGGATCAGGTCTAAACCGTTAGTTGGGACATTCTTAGTGCTGCCATGGAGGTGGGAGAGGCTCCTGTCACCACCTCTGTGTTGGCCCGCCATGAGCGCATGCATGCCACTTATGGACAAACTGCCTCCAAAAATGTTGTGCCAATTTCTCTTACCATCTGTTATGAATGTCCTCATTTGCCCATACCATGCACTGTTAAAGTTCTGTTAAACTTCCTGTCAACTTGGTCATTTCATCTACCTTCCTTCTTGCCCACTAAGTTAGTCAGTCTCCTTGTTCTGTGATTTCTTTCAGTCTCTCTCACCTCTATCTGCATCTTTCTAAAGGCTAATTCTGGGAGGGAGATGGGCTGGTTAATCCTCGCCCAAGGATATTTTTCCATTGAATTTCAGAGAGAGTGAAGGGAAAGGGAGAGGCACATTGATCGGTTGCCTCCTGCACATGCTCTGATAGGGACTGGGGATCAAGCCAGCAACTGAGGGAGGTACATGCCCTTGACTGAAATCGAACCTGGGACCCTTCAGTCCATGGGCTAATGCTCTATCCACTGAGCAAAACAGGCTGCAGCTAATTCATTAACTTTTAATCTATATGTGTTTTTATATTTGAAGTGGGTTTTGTTTTTGATTCACCCTCATAATCTGTCCTTTAATTGGTGCATTTATGCCACTGACTTTCAGAGTGCTTACTGATATAGTTACTGCCATATCAGGCGGCTTCTGGGTCTTCTGGGTCCCGCCCTGCCCTGCCTTTTTTTCTTCTTCTTTTTTTCTAAGACATTTCACATTATTTAAAAGAAACCAATATACAGGATATAAAGGATATTTACAACAGTACAGTAAATAGGTTGGTTTCCCAGTAGGATCAGTAGTCTTTCAGTGAGGATAAACTCCCCTTCCCCTTGATGCTCGACCCAGCTGGCAGACAAACAGCAACAGTGGAGTGGGATGGGACTGCCTGGGAGGTGCAGGCACAGGAGATGCACAGGGACGAAACCAATGGGTGCCCGTCCTCCTGGAGGAAACGCCCGTCTGTGGCTGGGCCTCAGGGGTAGGCCCGGGGGTGTCAGGTGGTGCCACCTGCATGGGAATCAGGCCCAAGAAGATGAGAGTGAGCAGCTAGCGAGTGAGCAGAAGCAAGCAACACCCTGAGCCTGTAAATCTTTCACTCATAGAATATTCCCTTCCTGAGAGAATCAGCCCTCATCCCTCAGCCAGGGCCTGGAGGAGCCGCCCAGGCCATGGGCACAGCCAGGACTGTGGACATTTCATGGCCTTTCCACTCCCATTCTAGCTGCCTAACAACTCTGCACTGCTCCCCTCGCCCACCTCCCCCGTCACCCCATCAAGATGCCCGTGCACAGGAGGGGACACTGGTTTTCCCATGCCCATTGGGAACTGGCTGTTTCTGTTTTCTGGAGTAAAAAGGTTCCTTTGGGTCGGGTAAGCTCTCTGCTTGGCAGGAAGTTCTAAAATAGAGCCACTGACCACACCCACCTCCTCTGGGCATGGAGCAGCTCCAGCCCTCAGAGCTCATCCCTCCGGCAGAACTGAAGAGAAGACCTTATGTACCCTTCTGTCCCTCACCCTTCACATGCCCAGAACCATCAGTGTCACACTTCCTAATTCCTATCACTGTATTTCATTAGTTCCATACGCTTTTACTAATCCTGAATCTAAACAGATCAGTTCAAAAGGAGATTGTTCTATTTTTAAAGTAGCTGGGGCTTCTGGGGTGGGCCTTGCCTTGCAGCCCTGACCCGCTGATGGGCAGTTCCAGGGCCGCACTGCAAGACAGGCTGCTGTGCCTCCTGGGTCCTGGCCTGCGTCACCATGGGAGACGCGATCGGATCGCTTCCCCAGTGGCTACACAGGCCTGCTGGGTCCCAGCGGGAGACGTGATCTCCAATTGCTCTCCCAGGCCAGCACAGCTGTGCCTCCTGGGTCCTGGCAACATGCGATCGCGTCCCCTGCAGTGACCCAGGCTGGCTGCTGTGCCTCCTGGGTGGTGTCTGCCTCTTCCCTGCCCTGCTGGGCTTCTCTGATCACTGGCGGGGGGGGGCAAAGGCAGCCCAGTTCTCTGAACTGGCCCCCCGGCTCTTGGATGCCACCTGGGTTTCCTATGGCAGGCGGCTTCTTCCGTTCTTCCCCTTTCGCCTCCCAGCATTGTGCCTATGTATGCAAATTAAACGCCATCTTTGTTGGTGGTTAACCGCCATCTTTTTTAGCAGTTAATTTGCATGTCGCCCTGATTAGCCGATGGGAAGCGTAGTGGAGGTATGGTTAATTACCATTTTTGTCTTTTATTAGATAGGATATTCATATATCCCATTTTCTAGCAACAGAGATCTTTCAGAAAGTATCTTTCTAAATGACCCACTGATGGGCGGTTCCAGGGCCGCAGTGCAAGACAGGCTGCTGTGCCTCCTGGTTCCCAGCCTGTGTCACCATGGAAGACGAGATCGGATCGTTTCAGAAAGATACTTTGTAGATGTAAAAAAAGACATAAAACGACTAAAAATTGTTATAATTTTAATTAATATAAAAAGACATGTTTAGAACATATTTCTTTACATTTCTTCTATCTATAAACAGTTAATTTGTTTGGTTTACTGCATACATGTGCCTTCAATCATCCATCTGTTGCTTTCAATTTCACGCATTACTAACGTTGTTCAAATTCATCTCTTCACATATCTCTTGTATACATCCACTCTTTGTGATCCTGTTTTGCTGCCTTACCACCACTTGCATGTACTCTTTTATTAAGCCTCTAAGTTGTCACTCTCTAATCTCTCTGCCTTTCCCCCCTATTCTTCATCATACCTAAATTGTATTTCCAAGGTTGTCTAGTCCCAGTTTTATCCTTGGGCAATCTGACTCATTCTTCAGGTTCCTGCACAAACATTCATACATTTGCTATATCTTCCCCAACTCCTGCAGGCATAGTTATTCACTCCCTCCTTTATTATATCTTTATTTAAGCATTTGGGGGATATTAAAATTGCTTATTGTATTGTAATTATGTTTGGCGATCTGCTTCCTGTATGAGATTGTGTGCTCTCCCAAGATAGGAACTGTACGTGTTTCATACTTTTATCTCTAGTATTTAGATAAGTACCCGAAACAACTAAGAGCCTCAATAAATACTTATTGAACAAACATATAAAAAAGAGTTGTTCAGGGAGCAGAAGAAAAGTCAAGTCAATAGCTATGTGTGCTATTGCTATACTAAGTCAAAGTGTTATGGAAAATATTATAACCATCTTTATTCTTGGTGCAATCTTAGATTGGGGGATCTATTTAATATGGTAAGATACCATTTGGCTGGATTACAGAATGGGACTCTGCCTATCAGACTTTAGAGTAATTTTCAGAGATCAATGTGGCTATTTTTATTTCTATATAAATGTCCCTGAATTTATCACATTTATCAATGCTTTGCTTCTTAGTTAGCTTCTTCTTAGTTTTTTTCTCATAAGATTATGGTAGGAGAATATGAGTTTTTCTCATCAGTTAATACAAATGGAGTTACCCAAGAAAAAGAGCTCAATGCAGATACTCCTACTAAACTGATGAATTAGCAAGATAAGGAAAGTACATATAAAAATGTAATTATTGTTTTATGTTATGCCATTTTTTCTTAGTTTATTTATCTAATGTAAAATTTTAAACACTGACCACTGTTGAGAGAGTAGTACATAGAACTCCTGACAATCAGCTTCAACCATTACTAGTGTTTGAGTGACCTATCCTAATCATTCTTAAAGGAAAGCTGAAGCAAATAAACAGAAAAACAAGAACTAATCGGTAATTAGTCCTAGTTTCATAGGGCTTCCTAACTCTTTGTTAAATACTAAATAAATAATGACTAGGAGAGACACGGGGGAGATAGAATCTAAGGGAAATAACATTTGATTGAATAAAGAGAAGAAAAGCCAAAATTGAGTCTGCTGTTCAGTTAATTTGCATTATAATCTATCTGATTGGTTTCACTTAAATTTATGCTAGGGAATCTCCTGCTTTTAAAAAGGTATAATAATCAACCACATATTAAAAATATGAGTTATTAAAAACCTGAAAGGATTTGTGAATTAAGGAATTCAAGTTCCCTGGAGCTGAGTTCTACAAGAGAGGCAAAACAGCTATTTCTCTCCACAAATGCCAGATGAGATTAGAGGATGGACACTTGGATTCCTTTGTGACATGAGATTAAATTGGCAGAACCAAGAGTTGCAATTTTTCTTTTACTTTTAGGGAAGCAAACCTCCAGGAAGTCCCCGAAACCAAGAACATGACCGCTCACACTAAAATGACCTGTTAGCAGGCTTATTAGCAGGTTAAGGGGCTGATGTTAATGCTTGCGTAATATAATTATTTCATGCTACTTATAAATGGCAATTATTACAAGTTAACATACTTTGTGTAGCTATGGAAGGACTGCAACAAAGATGAGCTAAGGAGTAATTTGTGACATCTACCATTCCTTCCCAGGAGCAGCCTTTTAAACAGCTGTTACATAGCATTGATTATTCTAGCAGCCTAATTGATAAAGGCATGACTGACTACATCTCTTAAAGATGATAATTTTAATTCCCCTAAACCATGAAACTAATAGAAATGGGATGTGGGAGAAGCAATAAAGATTTTTTTTCTTTCTTGAAGTTCATTCCAGACACATTAGCTTCTAGAAGGAAATGATACAGTATATGCATTTTGCCTTGTTATTGTAATGAGTTAAAATAATTTTATGATGTTTCATGTATAATTACATTGAACATATTAATACATATTTTATAGAATTATTTTCTGTTTAAACCATTCATGGTGCAATAATACTGTCAGAGAATTCAAATATACTTAACCATTAGATATATCAAACCTTATAATCTTTATTGTAGTCATATTTGTTACCTCTCCCTTTCTCCCCCTGCCCCCATGTTTTACACTTCTTTTGGATACATTTAAATAATGGCACTCTTTGACAACCTACTCAGTTGAAGTCTTTGTTATAGTATTGATTTTTATAGTGGCTTGTATCAAGCTAGTTGGACATACGGGGGAAAATGTCCAGACTTTGGCAAAAACCCAAACTGAACTTTCCTCCAAAAAAGTCAGGAAGGATTTCATTAACCTTTTGGTTTAAAAAATCCAATGTATTTCTCATTTGTTCAACTCCCAGGCCATGTATTACAGGGGAATAAAACAGCCAGACCATAGCACTATACTTTTTATTTACATCAGGGTTTATATTTGAAATAAGTAGAATGTTCTACAGTCAATAAATGAATAGCTGCATCCTTTACGCTCTTACATACAGAGTACACACGTTAAGGCATATATGTTTACTACATGCTATGATGATTTTCAGTGCTTATAATAATGCCAGTGAGTCAATACAATGTTCTGAGGTTCTTTCTCAAGTGGCAAGTAAAGATTAAGTGAAAGAAGAGAAACAAACATTTTTAATTGAATTTAATGGGGTGACATTGGTTAATAAAATATATAGGGTTCACCATATTTAGATTGCCATACTGTTGTCTGAGTCATGATACTTCCTCCTTTTCTTTGCTCAATCCCTTCACTCTTCTCACCCAGCCACCAGCCCCTCCCCTCACAGCTGCCACTCTGTTCTCTGTATCTAAGGGTCTGTTTCCACTTTGTAATTTTATTTTCTTCAGTAGACTCCACATATAAGTGAAATCATATGGTAGTTGTTTTTCTCTTACTACCTCCAGGTCCACCCATGCTCTCTCAAAAGTAAGATTTCTTTATTTTTTAAAACTGAGTAGTATTCCATTCAACAAACTGAAAAGACAACCTACTGAATGGGAGTACATATTTGCTGACACATCTGATAAGGGCCTAACATCTAAAGTTTATAAGGAACTTGTAAAACTCAACACACACACACAAAAAAAATCCACCAAAAACAAACAAACAAAAAAAAACACAACCAAACAATTCAATTAAGAAATGGGCAAAGTACCTGAATAGACACTTCTCTAAAGAGGATGTACAGGTGGCCAAGAGAAATATGAAAGGATGCTCAATGTCAGTAACCATCAGTAAATGCAAATTAAAACCACAATGCGATATCACCTCACACCTGACAGAATGTCTCTCATCAATTGATCAACAAACAACAAGTATTGGCTAGGATGTGGAGAAAAGGGAATCCTAGTGCACCTTTGGTGGTAATGCAGATTGGTACAGCCACTGTGGAAAGCAGTATGGAGTCACCTCCAAAAATTAAAAATAAAACATCCTTATCACCCAGCAATTCAATCTGGGAATATATCCAAAGAAACCCAAAACACTAATTTGAAAGAATATATGCAAACCTATGGTCACTGCAATGTTATTTACAATAGCCAGGATTTGGAAGAAGCTCAAGATGAGTGAAGAGAAACAAACATTTTTGTGTTTGAAATAATTTAAATTATTTTACTACAAAATTAATATAAATAATGTTCAATTTTAACCATTTCCTACTGTACTTGTGATAAATGAGCTGACAAGGTAGAACATATCAGAACAGCTAAGTTAGAATTAAAGAATCAGATGAATTTAGGCAAAATTTATATCATCACTGATATGAAAAGGCTTGTTTCTTGAAGTGAATTTTCCAATAGTTGACAATCTCAGGAGAGATTTTCTAAAACGGGAAGTTGAATTTAACTAATCACACGCTGCTTCAGATATGTCAAAATTAAGGGTTATTTGGACAATAATTAAGACATCTCAAAATGTTCTTAAACTAGGCAAAACTTTACTAAATTGAAATATTTAGACTTAGTCAAAATGTCATACTGAAGTAGGGTAGAAAATGAATAGTTCTTCTGACAATTTTATGAGAGGTCTTCTTCTCCCAATTTTGAGTTTGTGGGTTTGATATGAAAAAAAAAATAGAAAAATATTTAGGGGAGTGGAAAAGAAGAAAAAAGATGGGGGAGGAGTAATATGTACAAAAAATGTATCTCTCTCATTTCATACCAAGGCACTTAACTAATTAATGGATAATTCCAATATCTGTTTATATTTGAGAAAAATTTGAGGAAAATGTGTGAAATTAAAAATTGTACATTATATGTTTGTATTGCTCATCTATGAATACAACAGCTAAGTATCCAATTTTAAATTCCTATCTGGACCTAAAATGGTACATATTTTAAAAAGCTGAATAAACATAAAATGGATTATTTTTTAATTATGTGACTTTCATGTCAATTACTGTACTTAATTTCCTTGTTGGAACTGGCATGTCAGCAGGTAGGACAGGGTTCGCTACATATCTTTCAATATATCTACTTAAAATCTGCCCTTTGAACTTCAACTTCTTGCTGTCACATCAGTAAAGTGATTCACATTACAAATAGCCACATTAACTATTCCAGGACTATGTAAGAATCCATTTTTATTGACATGCTATGTGTCCATACAGTCTCTTTGGAAAGTAAAGGGGAAGGGTCATTGTCTCTGCAAGTAATATTAGCCCAATAACAGGAAGGATTGCTAATAGCTGTCCTATTTTTGTGCTGCTGTGGTAACATTGTGAACTTCTGATGTTCTTTAGGTAGTTGTCCTGCTGTTGATTCCAAATTTGTCAGGTTATTTGGCACCTGGTCTGACCTTAATGTCTAGGATGAACTGCTGAGCTATGAAGTGTTCTGATTTCCGGTGCTTTGCCAAATTCCTCCCCCTATCCCTTCACCTTTAAAATAACAAGGTCAATCACACTAAGGAAAAATGGCAGCATTTCAGGTCCAATGATGCTGATTATCAGCATAACACATACAGTAAAGCATGACATCAACTTGTCCTTGAAGGTCACTACAAGTCCAGCTGGAATTGGCTAAGTTTACTCAAAAAGGCAATGGTAAGCTAAAGTACACATTTTCTAAAGATACTTTAGCAAACAACTAACGAGGTTCATTTTCACATCTGTTTTCAAAGCTTTGGGCATGCATTTTGAAGAAAACATTAATATTAATTCACATGGACCATGTCCAAATAAATTTGGAATGAATAAAGCAGCCGCATTCTTCTTAAATGCACCTAATAAATTGTATGGTTGGTATGAAGATTTGAAGATAGTAAAAATAAGGTATTACTTGTCAAATATAAAGAAATAGTAAGACATCCTTTCTTATTATTCATAATAAGGGGAATTCCAGAGGAAGAAATTTCCCCAAAATTTACACATATCTTCATCACCTTCTCATTGCCGAAATATTGCCTGTTTTACCTTTTCCACATTAGTGGCAGTAATCCTCCCTCTTCTCACAATACAGACTTTTGCAACTTGGTTTTATATACCCACAGATTAAAAAAAGAAACACCTCAATTTTACCTAAAAATATAACAGTTTACTTTAGACTTCCCTACTCAGTATTCAGAACAAAATTATATCACAGTTCTCATTCCCTCTTTAACAGGGTTGTGTAGAAACATGTTATGATTTCTAATGCATACAGATAAAAGATTAGCACATTATATATACAGACTGCAAGAAATAAAATTAGTACTTAATATATATGTATATAGTCTACAGGAAGCTATCCAAACAGTAAGTAAAACTTCATTCGAGAAATCTTAAAGTCAGCTAGTAGGGTATTAGTTGTTTTGGATTCACTCAAACAAAATTCTTATTGAAGACCAGACGTATGCATAATGCTGTACACACTGAATAGATCTTACACCACAGAACTTTTAAGCAGGGGAGATGTCAGCAATCAGCCAACATTTTCTGTTTGAGGAGAATGCCCAGGGAGGTTAAGTAACACAACCAAAAGTATCAACATCTAGTTTAATAAAAAGCACTAGGCTACTGATGTTCTATTCTCTTCCCAAAACCATGGTTTGTTTTCATTTCAAATAGCTAATGTATGCTTTTTATATCTATTTAGAATATTCTTGCCTATGAAATGGAACAATATTAAAATATTGTTGGTAAATACCTTTCCTTGTATGGATGTATATGTGGTTGTGTGTGTATATATATACACACACACACACACACACACATATGTATGTATGTATGTATATAGATATAGATATAGATAAATATATATCATAAATAATAAGTACTATTTTCAAAACCAACAGTGTGGTGAGTGAAGGGGGAGGGGGAGGTAGAGAAGGGCATAGGGGAGGATAAATAGTGAAGGAGAAAATACATTTTAAAATGTTATTTTAAGATTGTTTATTCTCTCTTGCTCCTTTTAAAAATGTAACTCATTAAAGGGGTAAAATTAAACAAAATGTCTTCTCCTCCTAATAACATTTTTCTAGCCCTTTTTATTGTAATTTAAATTAAAATGTTTGTTGCACTTTCCCTTCCATTTGAAGTCAAATAATTTATTCAACTGTAAAAAAATCTTCAACAAGTCACCAACACAATGCCAATATGATTCAGCAGAAATGCATGTAATTATTCAAGCCTAGAATGTTACCTTGAGTGATGTAATTAATGTTATACTCGTTGACAGAAAATTTCAATTGCCAGAGATAATGGATTTTAACAAATAATTCTAGATCATCTATTCATTCTAATTAAGGCTAAGGAAAAGTCAGAAGAAAGTCAGATGAAAAACATACTAAGGTTATTATAAAATATTATCTACTCCTTGTCTTTCCTAATATTTCCAAATACTTTTCTTTATGCTTCTATTTTGCCCACTTATTTTAATATCCTATATAATAAAACCCTAATATGCAAATCGACCAAAAGGCAGAACGACCGATCGCTATGACCCACACTGACCACCATGGGGCAGATGCTCAACGCAGGAGCTGCGTCCTGGTGGTCAGTGCACTCCCACAGGGGGAGCACTGCTTAACCAGAAACTGGGCTCATGGCTGGTAAATGCAGTGGCGGTGGCGGGAGCCTCTCCTGCGTCCATGGCATTGCTAAGGACTCCTTGGGTGATGTCTGCCTGCCAGCTTAGGCCTGCTCCCCAGGGGTAGAGGGCCTAAGCCAGCAGGCAGACATCCCCCGAGGGGTCCCAGACTATGAGAGGGTGCAGGCCAGGCTGAGGGACCTCCCCCAGTGCAAAAATGTTGTGCACCAGGCCTCCAGTTGTACTATAATTTACCTTTTCTTCCCAGGCATGGTATCTAATCTGCTCAGAGCTTAGTACATGTTTGCTAAGTAAATGAATAATAAAAAAAAAACAATAAATGTAGTATGCATTTATATTCAATGTTAGAGATCACAAACTTTGAAATTACTTTTTACATACACGAATGTTACCTAATTGTAGCTGAACATAAAAATCACCTGGAATTTTTACTAAAAATACAGATTCCAAAGATCCTTCTTTGAAGAAATTTGGATCTTGACTGGGAAAAGATAAGATTAAAAATGCCCTAGGAGATCAGGTAATTTGGAATGATCTACAGAATCCCATATTTACATGGAAAATTTCAAGGGCATTAAGAAAACACATTTAACTTAACTTTATATTGTCTGTATTTTCTATGGAATAATTAATAATTTATTCTCTATTTTTTCCAAAGATATTGAATTGATTTTTAGAGAAGGGAGAAGGAGAGGGAGATAAATATTGATGAGAGAAAACATTGATTGGCTGCCTCCACCACCCCCACAAGGGATCTAGCTTGCAACCTGGGCATGTGCTCTGACTTACCGGAACTGAACTGGCAACCTCTCAGTGCATGGGACAACACCCAACCAACTGAACCACACTGGCCAGGGATATTGTCTCTAATTTTATAGAGAGATTCACATTGCAAATATTTATCCAGTTCCTATATTTGAGACTTAGGCATGCAGAGGTTTAGCACATGGTAGAAGTCTTTATAAATCTCACAACACATGAGGAAACAAACATCTAAAAATAGTGTCCAGATGCAAAAATATAATCTATATTTGAACTTTATATTCATCACAAAAATTAACTAAAAATGGATCACAGACCTAAATGTAAAATGCAAAATATTAAAACTTCTAGGAAACAACATAGGAGCAAATCTAGATTACCTTAGGTATGACAATAACATTGTAAATACAACACCATGATCCATGAAATAAATAACTGGTATGCTATATTTCATTACATTTTTTAAAATTATTCTGTGAAGGATATCAAGAGACTGAAAAGATAAGCCACAGACTCAGAGAAATCAGTTCCAAAGGATATATCTGATAAAGGACTGTTATACGAGTACAATATATAAAAGGACTGTTAAAACTTAAAATTAAGAAAACAGACAACCTCTTTAAAAAATGGGCAAGACACCTGAACAGACACCTCACCAAATAAAATATGTAAATAATAAATAATCATATGACATTAGGGAATTGTTAAACACCATATATCAAGGGGGAATTGCAGATTACAACAACAAATGAGATACCATAGGGCACCTATTAGAATGGCTCAAGTCCAAAACATTGACAATACCAAATGCATTTAAGGATATGGAGCTGTCCTCAAAACTCTCATTCGTTGATGGTAGGAATACAAAATGGTACAGAAACTTTAAAGGACAGTTTGGCAATTTCTTACAAAATTAAACATCCTTTTACCATATGATCCAGCAATTACTCTCCGTGGTATTAAGCCAAATGAGTTGAAACTCAGGTCCACACAAACACTTGCACACAGATGTTTATAGCAGCTTAATTCATAACATTAAACTCTGAAGCAGCCCAGATGCCCTTTAGTAAGTGAATGGATAAACAAACCTAGTGCATCTAGATAACAGACTCTTATCCAATGTTAAAAAGAAATAAACTATAGTAAAGCCATAAAAAGAAATAAAGGAAACTAAGGTGCATATTACTAAGTGAAACTGCCAATCTGAAAAGACTACGTATTGCATGATTCCAACTAAGAACAATAAAAAGGCCAGTGGTCACCAGCAGTAAGCGAGTGACGAACAGGTGGAGCACAGAGGATTCTTAAAGCAATGAAACTGTTCTGTATGCTAATGCAATGGTGGATACATGTCATTTTTCACCCTTCAGAACCCATACAATGAACATTAAAAAATAACACAATATCTAATGACATGAGAGAACCCTAAGGTAAAATATGGAATTTGGGTGATAATGGTGTGTCAAAGTAGGTTCATCAATTTTAACAAATGTTCTATTCTGGTGGGAAGGTTGATAACAGGCAAGGCTTTGCATGTGTGGGAGCATGGAATATATGTGAACTCTCTGTGTCTTCTTCCTAATTTTGTTGTAAACCTAAAACTGCTCTAAAATATTTCTACTTAAAAATAAATTACAATGTACTATGACAACATTATAATGTATTTTGAAAGTTCAGAGGTAGCCCACAGTGTGTGACTGTGAGAGAAGAGCGACAAGGGCCTCTTGAACAGGAACTAGGATTTGAGGACATTATAACTTGCAGACTTGCTTGATTGGGCAGATCAATGGAGATAAAGATAAACATTATATTGGATTCAGAAAGGAAGTAAGTGTCAGAAAAGTTATTATCACTCTTCTTGAGCTTAGTATTTCTCTCCATCTCCTTGTTGCTAACTACAAAATAAACCACACTCACTTCCTTACAATTGAGTGTGGGATGATTATGATTTAAGGAGAGAGATTTTTTTGTTGGAAGAGCTGATGCTTTTAACAGAAGTCTTCTGCTGGCCTCTCCGACATCCCCCAAGGGGCCCTGGATTGCGAGAGGGCCCACTGAATTTCAGAAAATGGCTTTGAAGACAATAAACATGTGAACAGAGTGAAATAAGTGTCCCTCAGTCCCCAAGCAAGGTTATGCAGTGGAGGAAGGAGGGGAAAAGCTATAAAAATTGTCTATTATAGATAAGTATTTCATGAGGATGTTACATACACTATCTCCTTTAATTTGCCAACCTATCCAAAAGATAGGTATTGTCACCATTTGCAGATGAGAAGCATGATGCCCAAAGGTCACATGCTCTGTTGGAGACTAAGCTAGATCTCAAAGCGCTATTGATTTTCTTTTCAATTTTACTATGACCGATGACTTTTAAAATACTTTGGAAAAGTAAGATTTGTAGTTTCCTAATGTGTATGTCATTTTCATCCTCCATTTACCAGAAGCATTTCTAGTGGGAAAAGCTGTGTGGGGAGGGATTAGGTTTGATAGAGATGGTGAGAAACCACCGAACTAAATATGTAAGCTACCTGAAATTCTCCTACCATCTGCACATCCTCTAATCTAAATATCATTTCTTAGAGGGAGCTTTCTCTGACCTCCACCCCAGACTAGGTGAGGCTGCCAGCACTTTTTTATAATACTTTAAATTAGCTGTTCCATCTCACTTTCTAAGGTAAGCCTTTGAGGTAAGGGATCCTGTCTGCTCCATAAAATGCACAAATCCCCCACCACAGCTATATTGTCAGTGCTGGGAACACTATATAAATACTAGAAACCTGGTGCACAGATTTGTGTACCAGTGGGGTCCCTCAGCATGGCCTGTGGGGATCGGGCCTAAACCAGCAGTCTGACATCCCCTGAGGGGTCCCAGAAAAATCATATACATAGTGTTGTTTCTGCATTAAGATGTGTTCTGAGAAATATTCTTGTCCTGAAACAGGTTTCAAATACCCTGCCTCCATCCTTTCTACCTTCTGCAAATCTTATGAGGTTGATCTTTTGTAGCATTTAACTCTAAATGTAACTTGGGTTTGTTTAAACAACAATTTTTGAGAATAAGACTTCAAACTGAAAGAATGGAATCTAAGGTTAATATATCAAACTGAGCCTATGGCCGAATTCTCTTTCTTCCTATAGACAATCCATATCCTTCACATGAGCCTTTCAGAGAATGGAGTCCCAGCCAGCTATCTGATTAAATTCTGTTCCCACCAAGAGGGAAGTCACTAACAAGCTAAGGAAAAGAACGGCACGAGAGAAGAGCAATCCCACCCCATGTCAAGGCATTCATAAATTGGATCAATACAATCCTAAAAAACACCCACAAAAACAAAAATGATATTATAACCTCATCCAAGGTCGCTTGCACCCTGTAGCTAACAAAAGGCAATATTCTACCACCCACAGCAGTGGCTTAATGTTCCCGGCTGCTGTGGAAAATGTTATACTGGACAAATGGGACTTGGGATAGCTATGGGATTAAGAAGCAGTTGCAGGGTCTCAGACTATCACATACAGAAAAATACAGGTGTTGAGGAAGGGACATAGAGAGCCTACTGTATTGATTTCCACAGTGCTCAAGGCAAAGGCAAAACGAATGAGACTGTTGGAAAAAGCAATACTTAGTCACTGGCATAAAGTACTGGAAAGTCTCTCAAGCAAAGCTGCAGGGATGAAATCAAACTCCCAGACAAAATTCCTCATGGTGGATTTTTAACTGACTTCAACTGGCACACTCAAAACTTAGCCCTTGAACTACCAGTTCCTATTTGAATTCCATAAAATAACAGTCTTTTATGGAGTTTTGTTTGTTTTTTCATGTTAATTTAGCAAAGATATCTCTCCATCCCCTAATCAAATAAAATATAATCTAATAGCTATAGCAAATCACACTGTCACTATAAAAGTCAAAAAGCCACTAGTTAATAAGTATTGTCAAAAAACATGTTCTGGGATATTGAAATCAATACCTCCAATCATATTGTGAATTATCCATCATTTCCCTTGACATTAACTTTACTATCAAACATCCTTTGGAATACTCCTCAATCTCTTTGAAGTTTCTTCTCATTATGCCTTTTATGTCCATCGTTATAGTTTTTTGTTTCTTCTTTAAGATTTATATTACAGTACTCTATTTTTAATTTATGGTAACTAATATATTTTGATTATCTATTTTATAAATTTTAAAATATTACCTATAAAAATACAAATACCAAATTTCATGCATGTTGTGGTAAATTGTACAAATATTTTTCTAAATTTTTATTAAAGGAAAAACAATAATTATCTGGCATTTATAAATGATAAATACTTATAGCACTTAAAATATTTAATGATTAGCAAACAAATATTTCCAATTCTCCACCACTCAACACAGACATATGACTTATGTCATTATCTCTGTATTCCCTGTTACTTTCTGTGTAGCATGCATGCATTTATTCTGGAAGTTCTCCCACTGTGGCTGCCCCGTTGTAATCTGTTACTGTGGTTTTACCTAAGCCTAGTCCATTCTATTGTTTCATACTTCCTGAAGAAATTTAGACTAAAGAGAATTGTCAGTGCCGTATATTTTTCTATCTTACATGCAAAAAACACATATTTAATTTAAAATTATTCCCCAAGTCTTATTTAAAACACAAGCTTTCCAATTACAAAAAAAGCTGCTTGAGAGTAGGGAGAGTCTTTGAATATTTTTCAGTTGTTTGTTTTTTTTATTGAATCTAACACCAAACAGAATTAGGCATTTAATGCAGGATGAAGACTAAGTGAAGCTAGAAAGACAGCAGTCAAACATGACATAAAGTTGATCAATGTTGCTCAAAGTTGATCCACAACAGCGCATTTAGAGACAGTTGTACAGTGAGAATGTATTGCGTTAAGTGTTGCAGGAGTTAAACAAAAGCCTCTTCTCTTGGAAGGCACCAAACTGTGCTAAAGGAGGACCATAGCCTAAACTACTAACTTCTAAGTATGTTCTGGGTTTAATGAGGATCACATTTGTTTATGATTTTGACATTTCCCCCATATCAAATTGACTTTCATCTTCAAATTTAGAGTTCCACATGAACAGAATTTTGCATATTTCTCTGTACCCCTTAATTTATATATTGCTTTCATCACTCATGAGAATAAGGTGATAATTAGCCTCTGACAAACACAGGGAAATTGCATAATATGTAATAACTCAATGGAGAAAGCTCTGCAAACTTGTGGGGATGCCTGTAATCTCACTGAGTTGGTCTGTTCCTACTCTAGTGACACTAATTGTGTATTCCATTCACATCCAGACTATCAAATTACAGAGGTGAATATTCTGGTTTTAAGGAAAGAACTATAAACATGTATATGGATATGGAATTAACAGACCCACAGAGGTCATCGTACCCTTGAGACAGATATTACTTTCAAATTATTACAGCAGACTTGCTTTGAGATAGATAGTTAGGTATCTGGAATCCAGCATAAAAAGTAAGGCTTAAATATTAAATGTGAAGTATTTCCTGATTCCTTTTCTTCCAGGGAAGTGTTATCCTTTGAATTTACAAATCTAATTCCAGAAATAATGAACGTAATGGTCTTGCTATACTGATTTTTTTTAATCTTAGTAAAATACACTAACATAAAATTTACCACTGTTAAATATATAATTTAGTTGCATCAGGCATACATTCACAGTGTTGTACAACAATCACCACTATCCATTTCCAGAAAATTTTCATCATCCCAAACAGAAATTCTGTACCCATCAAACATATACTTATTTTATGAATATTCACATGCATGCTCAGGCTGCATTAAAGGGTTCCTGAAATTATGAGGAAACAAGACTATAAAAATTATGCAATCTAAAGTAAAATTAGCCACATGTGCTAAAGCTCTTGAATCAGCATAGCAGAAAGTAATATAGAATTCATGTTATATACTGTGCCATTTAAACATTTATGTCAAGAAGGAAATTGAAAAGGGCACCCAAAACTTAAGTTCCTGTATCTTGATCCCAAATAGACTAACTTTAGAAATTGGGTTAAAATCATTAAAGATGAGTAATTATTTCCCACAGAGCAATACACTTTAAGGAGAATTTAGAAAACGAATAACCCTATTGGAAGAATTAGCTCTGAAGGAAACTGAAATACAGATAGCAGTCCCCATTTCTGACATAATGTGCTCATATAAATTCTATCAAAAAGGCTCATCCTAAAACATATTGTTCTCTCTTCATAGAGACGATGTCATAATTGGGGAGCTGTATTCCTGAGCAGGACTTTGCACTGAATAAATCATAGGTATAACCAATAAGATGTCATAAAAGCAAAGCTATGAAACTATAAACCTTTGTAATAATTTAAAATAGTAAAATTACACTCCTTTGTAGAATTTAACAGCTAGAAGGGAATTTAGAATATTGCTGAATTTAAGCCCCTTATTTTATGGATGGGGGAAAAAATAATTTCTCTAGAAAAGATGTGTGACAATCTATCAGTTTTCCAAAGTAGCTTGTAGAACTAGGCACTAAAACTGAAGGTTTCTTAATCACAACCTAGTATTTCAACATTATGGTTGACATTAATTATACATTATAAACATTAAATTGAGTGTATATGCAATATATAAATTACAGTTTTACTATCATATATAAAACTAAGATTCTTCCCATATTTAGATTAAATTCATAAATTGTTTATTTATTTAGAAATTTAAAAGACTTTTTTTAAATATATTTTATTAAGTTTTTACAGAGAGGAAGGGAGAGAGATAGAGAGTTAGAAACATCGATGAGAGAGGAACATCAATCAGCTGCCTCCAGCACATCTCCTACTGGGGATGTGCCCGCAACCCAGGTACATGCCCTTGACCGAATCGAACCTGGGACCCCTCAGTCCACAGACCGACGCTCTATCCACTGAGCCAAACCGGTTTTGGCTTAAAAGACTTTTAGTAGTATGATTGGAGTAGACCATTTCAATTAAGAGTAACCTCCAGAAGTTTGGTTGGACCAATGATTTTTTTCTGTTGATATTATTCCTATTAAATAAAGGTATGCAAAAATATTATTTCTTTCTTCATTATTATTGTAAAATGACCATTTTAGTATCTTGATATTTGTAAATATCTCTAAATTATGTTATAAATTAAGAGGAATCAACTTTTAACTTGATTATATAACAGATATTTAGCTCTCTAACTAAAACCAGAAACACACACACATACCACCAAGGGTAGCTCTGAGAGAAACATTTACTTTCATTCATCTCTCAACCCCTCCACTCGCCACTCACCCAAAATAAAAGGGGAAAATAAAATCAAATGTTCTGCTCTATATACAGGATGGATGAGACATCATTTAGAGACAACCATATTTTTTCCAAATCATAAACATACATGACTAAGAATGGAACACATTGGGTGTTACCTCAAAATCTGGCAAATAAGTGAATAAAGGCTTTTAGAAGTGAAGTGTATATGCTAACTGGAAGAGAGAGAAATGTTGAAATATGAAAAAGGGGGTTACTGTATTTTGCGTGAATCTTGAATATAGTCTTTATTTCTAAGAAAACTAGTACTCTGTTCACTTAAAAATTTTTATATCTAAACACAAAACCTGCATAATTCCCTTGCTTATAAATATGTACGTTAAAAATTTTTATTAAATAAAGTAAAATTAATTTTTTTAAAAAACTATTCCAAACGTATGATTTGACCATTGGGATGTGTCCAAATGTTTTAGTTGGCTTTTGCATGCTGTGTATGGAATAACATTTTCAGACATGACTTCCTGACAGTTTATTTTGAAAATATTCTGGTTTAACATACCTTTCCATGTGAAATATGATGGAAGGAGCAAAACAAAATTAGTGAAGATAAACACATCATTGGGTAAGTAAATGTATAAAATACTGAATCCATAAGTGAATTGACTGACCAGACCAAAAATGATTGGTTATATCTCTGGATATACAGGCTTCTTTCGTTTTCTGGTTTTTTAAATTCAGGACAGATAATTTACCCAAGAACTCACAGCTGACCCAGAGAGGACTGTGTCACTCTTGGCATTGACCCAGCAGCACATTTCTGGTGACCCTTGTCATCATTTTGGCCATTGTAATCTCCATTATCAATGAACAATCAATATTAAGTGAATGTATATTATGTCTACATAGTATACTAAAAATGATAGAACAGATATATAACAAGGATGCTAAACTAATGGAGTTTAGTGTTTAAATGTATAAAGAAGAAATATAAAAATAACCAATAGATATATACTATTTAACATTGAGTGCCACCACTAAATTAGTGATATATGCAAATTATGAATATCTGTACTATGTTAACTGTTTTATTAAATTAGTAAAACAAACAACTCAATAGAAGAAACATGTGTACCAAGTATTAACAGGAAACTCATAGCCCAATAAATTAAGTGTACAAAAACAGATGAGAAAAACTCAACTTTGGTAACAATAAGAAAAATGCAAATTAAAATGTAAAGATATAAATTTGCATTCATAGGCCTGACAAAACCTTAGATTAGTTAATTAGATTAATAATAGCAAATGTTGAAACCAGTGTTTGCTGTATAAATTGGTAAAGTCCATTTGGAAAGCAATTGTCAATGTCTATCAAATTTAGACGTGTAGAATATTTCTTTGATACAGCAATTCCAATTGTAGGACTTTAATCTTGAAAAATTATCATATAATTTTTACATTATACCTTAACTTTATATCATATAATTTTATATTATATGATCTAATACCAATGTATGACAACAATAATGTTCATTGCTTTACATTTGAATGGAAAAAATATGAACCAAATAAAGATCTAATGGTAGGAAACTGGTTTAATAAATGGCATGGTTTCTATTATGGAATACTTTGAAGTTCTTAAAAAGAGTGAGGTAAAAATTTATGTTTTATCACATAATCGCCAATCAGGCATATGGCTAAATGAATAAAGTACATCATTGAACAATACATATGTTTATGTAAATTAATATATTTGTATCTATTCCATCTGGCATGCATATATGTATATATGTAAATACACAGGAAGATGCTTGGAAAATTTATTCCAAACTGTTGAAATGGTTAGTTCTGTGAAGGGAGGTGAGAGCTAGAGAGGAAGTGAAGGGAGACTAGAATGTTTTGTTTTGTATAATTATATACTGTTTGGAATTTTTGCTTTGCAAATACATGAATGTAAACTTCATTTTTTAAGGAAAAGATGTGTACAATGACAGGTCATACATTGGGTTGATAACCAGCAGCATAGTATTGGGGCAAGAATGACAGACAGATTAATGAATTATTCCGTAGGAGGACATATTAAAAAAAAAAAATTACCCTGGGCTTTTTAAAAATGGCAATTTGCTTTATTTTTTCCTGGCTCTTTTGAGATATAATTGACATATGACACTGTAATTTTAACGTGTACCATGTACTGACTTGACACATTTAGATATTGTGAAACGAACATCATAGTAGTGTCAGTTTAATACTGCCTCACTTTACATAATTACCATTTCCTTTGTGTGGTGAGAATTTGTAAGATCTGCTCTCTCAGCAAGTTTCAAGATTACAATACTGCAGTGTTGACTACAATCGCCATGTGGTGCATTAGATCCCAGAGCTTACTCATCTTATAGCTGGAAGTTTGTACCCTTTGACCAACACTTCCTCATTGCCCCCAGCCCCCAGGCAACCACCACCATTCTACTCTCTTTTCTTGTGACCTTACTGCCTTCAGTACCCGGGTAATTCTGACCTCATAAAATGCATTTTGGAGTATCCATGCTATTCACTTTTTAGAGTTGTTTGAGAATTGGTATTAATTTGTCTTTAAATGTCTAGTAGAGTTCACTAGGGAAACCATCTGGTGCTGGGCTTTTCTTTGTTGGGAGATTTTTAAAATACATATATTTCTCTTGATTTCAGAAAGGAAGGGAGAGGGAGAGAGAAATCGAAACATCAATGATGAGAGAGAATCATGCATTGATCAGCATGCCCCACTCTGGGGATCAAACCTGAAAATCATGATCAGGAATCGAACCATGACCTCCTGGTTCATAGGTTGATGCTTAGCCACACCGGCCTGGCGGGAGATTTATTTGTATTTATTTATTTTTAACTGGAGTTGAATATCTGGAGATTTTTGATTTCTGATTCAATCCCCTTATTTGTTATTGGTCTATTCAGATTATCTATTTCTTCAAGAGTCAGGCTTTGTAGGTTGTGTGTTTCTGGAAATGTATTTCTTCTAGGATATTCAATTTGTTGATGTACAATTGTTCATGGTAGTCTTGTGTGATTTTCATTTCTGGGATAACAGTTGTAACATCTCTTGCTCTTCTGATTTTATTGAGTCTTCTCTCTTTTTGTCTTAAGTCTAAAGGTTTGTCAATTTTGTTTATCCTTTTAAAAAACAGTTCTTAGTTTCAATGACCTTTGCTTCTTTTTTTCTGATCTCTATATCATGTTTGTTTGTTTGTTTGTTTGTTTTTCTGCTCTGATCTTTGTTATTTCCGTCCTTCTGCTAACTTCGCAGCCATAGGCTTTCTTATTCTAGGCTTTTTTGTTGTTATAAAGAAGTACATTCCTTCAGATCTTTTTTAAGCCACTTCAGAAGCCATTGTGATAACAGGAAGTTGTTGACATAAAAAGTTGTGAGATGGCTACTATAGCCCCTGCCCTAAGAGGACTAGGCCCTCCATGAAGTGGCGGTCACAAGTATCTGACAGTGCTGGCTTCAGCAGCGCGTGCTAAAGCTGGACAGATACAGATATTAACATGGCCTTGCACAAGGACGACACGCAAGTTTGTGAAGTGTTCCCTGTTTTTTGATGGCTAGTAACTAGGAGATGATTACTTTGTAGTTTATGCAGATATTGCATTAGAATGTTGTATACTAGAAACATGTAAAAACAAACAAACAAACAAAGGATCTGACCTAGCAAGGCTATAACCAGGCTTCGTCTATGCAGGCAACACTCAGAGGTATGTGAATTAGCTAAAGGCAACCTGGTTAAGGACCCAGCCTGAACATGCAACCTTTATCCTATACAGGCTGCATGTTCAGAGCAGGGAGAGAAAGACACACACCAATAAAGACCAGTTCCAAAGTGCTAAGAAAAAGTTATGTGATGGAAAATTGGGTGAAAGCAGTTCCATGACGTAGTGCCCTGTGAAAATTTAGACCTGAGCAAAGAGACTAGGGCAGAACTGCAGGGAAGGGAGCTCTTTGCACAGGTCAACGTACAAAGGTCGCAGCAGGCCTTGACAATGTACTGAGAATCAGTGCCAAAAGTAGCAGCAGAACTCCTATTGAGGGTATAAACCCCAGAGGCCACAGAGGCCCAGGAAATCAAGAGCAGTGAGGAAAGGGGCACGTTTGGAGATGCGACCATACTGTCAGTGACCAGTCAGTGCGGAGAGGACTGGGCCAGTTGGGGTTTGCTTGGCTGTCCATGACCCTCCATGAACCCCAGGAGGTGCCTCATGAAGAAGCCTGTGAGGAATCACATCCTTACCTGTCCCTCTCTCTTTCTGAGCATTTAAAACGCTCATCTTAATTCTGTCCCAATTAATGTTCTCTGGGATTGCGGTTGAAGTAGCATTGGTTCACCATAAAACCTTTTAGCCTTTTTTTAAGTCATCTGAACAGTCTGCACAAAGGAAAGGAGAAATAAAAATTTTGTCTCAAGATCAATTTCACATTTCGCTGTATTAAACATGCTGTTTCCAGAACTCATATTTTAGTACCAAATGCAGCTTCAATTTTAGATAATGCTAAAAATAGGGGTTTTGACTCAGATTTTCACTTAATGCAAGGCTTTCCTGAGACACAGCAAATGCATAAATCAAGGGAGAGGCACAGTCGTCCTTATTTTAAGCTTCTCACCGGTGTGGTTGGCCATTGGACAGAGTCTGAAGGTCAAGTAGATTACGTGCGTACTTGGGTAAATTATTTAGTCTCTCTGAGACTCAGTTTCTCCACACATCGAAGGGTGCACCTGGTAACTGAGAACATGCTATCTGTTCTGTACCCCCTTTTTTCTCAGGTTTACAGCAAAATTGAGGAGAAGGTGCAAAGCTTTTTCATGTCTCTCCTTCCCCCACTGCTGTATAGCCTCTCCCATTACCAACATTCCACACCAGAGTGATGCATGTGTTACAGCTGATGATCCTACACTAAAGCATGATGGTCACCCAAAGTTCATAGTTTATCTTATGATTTACTTATGGAGTGGTGCATTCTATGGGTTTGGGAAACTCTGTTATGACATGTGTCCATCATTGGGTGTTATGCAGAGTATTTTCACTGCTCTAAAACCCTCTATACTAACCATGTACACCCCCATTGCCCCTACACCCCTTGGCCACAACTGATCTTTTTTATACTCTCCACAGTTTCGCCTTTAGAATTTCATATGGTTAGAATCATATGACATGCAACCTTTCCAGATTGGCTTCTCTCACTTGGTAAAATGCATTGCCGGCTCCTCCATGTGTTTTCATGGCTTCATAACATTTCTTTCTAATGTTGAATATTTTTGTTATATGTAATATTGTATTATATGAATGTACCATAGTTTATCCATTATCCTATTGAACACTTCTTGGTTGTTTTCAAGTTTTAGTGATTTTAAACAAAGCTGTTATAAACATCTGTGTACAGGTTTTTAGTGGACACAGGTTTTCAATCTTTTGTGCAAATTGCTGGACTGTATTTTAAGAGTCTGTTAGTTTTGTAAATTGTCTGACAAACTGGCAGTGCCCTTATGAATTCCCACTGGCCATGATGAGAGCGCCTGTTCCTCCGCATCCTCGTCAGCATTTGGATTTGTCAATGTTGTGGATTTGGGCCTTTCTGATAAGTGTGTAGTGGCATCTCCTTATTGTGCTAATTTGCATATCCCTGTGGACACATAACATGGAGCATCATTAAAAGAAATAAAACCTTAAATTTATTGTATTTATTTAAAACTACAAAATGCAAAACAAAACAAAAATTCACAAGAAAACAAGTAGAGAGAGCTCAAAAAGAAAGATGTGGCAGGGGAGCAGTTTGAAGAAGAGGCACCACAGCTAGAATTGAGTAGGGCTCCAGAGCAAACTCGGCTGTCAGGGGTGGTGCGACCAGCACCAGCTCAGGATCTAATGCAGGTTCCAGTGCAGGTGTAGGGGGGGGCGGGGGTCAATCTCCAGGACTGGTGCACCCAAGACAAGCTCGGCGTTTCTGCAGGAACCTGTGCCGATACAGGTGCAGGTGATGGCGCTCCCTTCAGGGCTGCTGGTTCCAGTGCCATCTTTGAGTTGTCGCCATGATCCAGTGCAGGTGCAGGAAATTGTTCTCTGGGTTTGGTGACTGGCCCTGTTCCAGCTCAGGGGATCCTGCAGGACCTGCTCCACATCTGCCAATGGGACAGGTGTTGGCATTGGCTGCAGCTCTAGAGTGTCCTCTGGAGCTAGCAGGACAGTTGGCAGTGGAAACGCCTCAGGTTCTAGAGCAGCCTTTCCTTCTGCACTGGCTTCTGCACCTCACCATGCTTTCTCAGAATGGATAGGCACTGCAGCTGGAGCCGGCTCATACTTATGAGCTAGTACCGGAGCCTCAGAGGGGTGGAATCCAGGTCCTCTGGCCCAGTCAGGTGACGGCGGGAGACTGAGATGGTCCAGGTGGGAGACTGAAATGCTGAGCTGCATGCTAATACCAGGCTGGATCTTTGGGCAGCATCTGGGCAAAAGGCCTTTCCTGCCCATACCGGAGCCCTGGTTCTGGGGAACCTTCAGTGCTTACACCCCAAGCTTCCCTGGCTTTACTTGGTGGCTCAGGGACATAGAGCGGGTGTTTCCCACTGATGCCCAGGGTGGAGCTCTGTAGACAGTGACCGGCAGCCTGTCCGGAGGCATCACAGCCATGCTTGGCCTTATTGCTGCTACCTCTGCCCACTGGACCTTCTACTTCCAGATCAGGTGTGAACCTGTGTCTGCACAGACCTCCACTCAGGTGAAATAAGATTCATTTCCAGGGCTCAGGATAAACCTCAGGCAAGAGGGCCCTGCTCCATATTCCACATCCACCCAGCCAGCCTTGACCTGAGGTGTGAACATGACCAGCCACTAGGCTTGTGACCCATTCTCAGCCTGTTCCTGGTCGGGACAGGCCCACTCCCCCCCCCACACACGGGCAGGCAACATCGAGCTGCCCCTGGGAGATCAGAGGGGTGGTCTAGCCTAAACTGGACTGCTCCTGGCCTTCCTGTATTCGATTGGGTCCCCTAGAGCAAAGTGCCAAAGGAGTCTGGGGTGAGACCTTACCAACATCTGCAGCATTCGAACGGGCTCTCAGTGAGTGAGGTTTTTTTGAAGCCACAATCTTGGGACCACAGGAAGCAACAGGAGAATATGCTATTCATTCCAGCATCTCAAGTGAGCTGGCAAGGCCTTCTCTGGCATGTGGCTGCCTGGTTACACGGTTCCAAATTCTGTTGGGCTCTGTCATCAGGAAGTGAGGATACTGCGTGGAGCCCCCTACTTGGGCTTCCTCCACAGAAGAGAGCCCCCCAGGGGCCCTCCTGGGCTGCTAACTGATCGCTCTCCACCCCACACCATGCACATAACGCCATAACCATCCATACATGTGACAACAAAGTCTCATTTTTTAAATAGGGCACTTCAAGCAACGAATTCCTTGAGTTCGGTAACAGCAAGAAAAACACATTTCTTACATAACATTATGTAAACCCCTAATAGGTACTACTTTTCAAGGAAAGAAAACGGTATGATAACTAGGATGAGCTGTTTGAGCGTACATATCATCATAGGGAAAGGAACCAGGGGGGATGAAAAAGGAGAAAGTCACCAGGCCAGCAAAGTGTCTACCATGATTCTTGTACAAACGGTATTGCCAGGCCTGGCTCTTTCCTACACTTGGAAATTAAGCACACGAACACATGGCAGATAATGAGACTTTGGTGAATACATTCTCCATTTAGGTTTGTCAAGGATCTGGTTGCTGGTTTGCTCTTCCCTTGATCACAGTGCAAGGGGAGGCCCAATGTTTCAGAACTCCCTGGGTGCTCACACACAGTGGGCATGAACTGGGTAGAAATCATAAGATTCTAACACTAGATGCATGCTTAGTGGTGAAACCCACCAAAATGTCATGGTGTAAAAACTTCTGGTTAGAGGATGAGGGGAAAGCCATGGTCAGTTTACACCACAACGGAATGTTACTAAATGGAACTGCAGGCAACACACTGGAGTCAAAGGTCACAGAGAGGCAAAGTGAGAAAGTCGACTAGCTCCTGGGCTCATGATTAACACCAGCAAGTTATTTGAAAGCTTATGTGATATAGTTAGTGAAAATATAGAACATATTTAAAGCACATTTTAGATAAGGGTGGGGTAGAACTACTATTGGGCACAGGACAGCATCAGTGGATGTAGGACAAGGTCACAGGAGCAAGATTCCAGCCTGGGTCAAAATTGAGACCCATGGCAGTCACATTTGAAGCAATTTTTTCACAGGTTCTTAACTAACCACGAATCCTTATACCAGAATCATACTGGACAGTCTCCTAAAACTTCTACATCTATTTTCTTTTGTTAAATATGTCAGAATGGCTATCATCAACAAAACAACAAATGGCAAGTGCTAGCGAGGATGTGCAAAAAAAGGAACCCTCGTGCACTGCTGGTGGGAATGCAGACTGGTGCAGCCACTGTGGAGAACAGTATGGAGTTTCCTCAAAAAACTAAAAATGGAACTCCCATTTGACTCAGTGATCCCACTTCTAGGACTATATCCCAAGAAACCAGAAACACCAATGAGAAAGGATATATGCACCCTTATGTTCACAGTAGCACAATTTACAATAGCTAAGATTTGGAAACAGCCTAAGTGCCCATCAGCAGATGAGTGGATTTAAAAATGGTGGTACATATACACAATGGAATGCTT
>NW_006294418.1:915525-917453 GCF_000327345.1 Myotis davidii
CAGGGGTGGGGGGTGGTGTTAGACAGCAACCAAAGGACTTGTATGCATGCATATTAGCATAACCAATGGACACAGACCCTGGAGCGGTGGGGGCTTGCCCAAAGTGGGAATGGCTGGGGGAGGGGGGTGGGGTGTCAATGGGAAAAAGGAGACATATGTAAAACTTCAGACAATAAAAAAAAAATGAGAAGAAAAAAATAAATAAAATACATACATCACTTTATCTAATTGTATAGGTTTTCAGTTTTAAGTAATTCTTTTACCTCCATTATATCTCCAATTTAAGAATCCCTTCAGGATTATTAGAGAAAAACATCCTCTCTCTGCTGCTGTAAAGATCCAAATAAATAGGAACACATTCAACAGGCAGCATTGTGGATACACTGTTTGACCCAGCCCACCCCGCCTTTCCTTTATGTTACATATTGTACTGCCACACGCTTATATCCTCAGACTTGCCCTGTAAGCACAAGGGGCAGATGGATGTGACAAGGAAAAGGAAATGCAACAGTGGTTCCCAGCCATGGACACTCACATGGAAGTATTCGCCTTGAAAAGGACGATTCAGCAACAGACTCTTGAACCAAAGTGAATGGTAAACTGATAACTGTAATCACCTGCAATAATTTATTTGACTTCCACAGCATCAATAACAAAAAGAGAAAACCAAAGAGATATTTATACCCCAGTCCCCTCATTTCCTTCTGCATTCAGATATCATTGGGGTTTACAAATGATTTTCCAATTGACCCCAACATTGATATATACAGTTTGACAATAAAGAGTTATAAAAAAAGGTGTGAATATGCAGTAACTAACTTTAAAAATTAAATACTACACTGAATATTCATTTTATTTTTATTATAGAATATATAGTTCATATTTTAAATTAGTGAGCTATAGAATCTAATTTAAAGCATAATAAAGTAGGCTTTGAATTAGTGATGCTCCCAAAACACTTTAAAATTCTCTTTAAACTCTTAAAAGCAATGCTATAATTCTAAAAGCCAATAGTAGTTAAATATCTCCCAAGGAAGCTACCCATAAAATAACATTATGAAGGCTTATGTTCCATAAACATTTTTCATGCACATGTTACAGCCTCTAATATTATCAGACAATGAAAGGTAATATGCCTGGGTGAAAAAAAGGAGATTGTTTCGAGTCCTGATTGCCTCTGCAGGGGCCCTGGATAAGGACTAATAACACTGTTCAGTAATCTTATATTTTAAATTTCAACATTATTCTTGAAAAATTGTTTTGGATTGAAATAATGAACCAGTTTATCCCAATATCAAGCCAGATTCCATAAATATTTGTTTTGTGTTTGTTTTTGTTGTGTTAATCCTCATCCAAGGATTTTTTCCATTGAATATTTTGTTTGTTTTTTTGAAAGAGTGGAAGGGAAGGGAAGACAGAGAGAGAAACATGGATGTGAGAGAGAGATATTGACTGATTGCTCACACACACAGCCGGCCAGGGTCACGGATCAAGCCTGCAACTGAGATGTGTGCCCTTGACCAGAACAAACCCGCGACCCTTCAGTCTGAAGGCCAATGCTCTAATCACTGAGCCAAACCGGCCAGGGCTGGAGACATCTGTTTTCAGTTCAACATGACACATCATTTCAGCCTTTTTAATCTGTTGCAAAAAAGTCATAAGAGAATTTCTACTCTGCCATTGGCAGGCTATATGACCCTAGTTCATTTGCTTAATTTTCCGAGCCTGTTTTCTCATCTATAAAGCAAGGATAGCAGCATATCATTGCCAACCTGAAGGTGTCATTATGATGATTACCTATGTTCAAGTTAGTGGAAGTGCTTTCCAAACTGCAAGGGACTGAACAAATATCCAATCACATTGAGTGTGTACGTTTATAGGAAAAAGTATAACACAAAGGAAAAGGGGAGTTACTTTCCTGATTACCT
>NW_006294418.1:917869-926286 GCF_000327345.1 Myotis davidii
AATTTTCCACATAAGAAAATGGCTGCAGTCCAAATAGAAGTGTCATAGGAAGAACATATAGACTTTCTTAAATCACTTAGAGCTGGATATTTCCTTGGGTAGCACAATCCTGGGCAAGCTATTTATTTTAGGAAAGAGAAATCAAGGAGGATATATAAGAAAAAGAGGGATGACATGAGAAAAGGTTGAAGGGAAAATAGAGACTGGGATCCAGACATTAGCTCACACCTTAGATGGGAGGGATCAGCAGTCTTTGAACACAAAGTAAGGGTTAGTGGTGCTAAACACCAAATGAAATAGCGGATAAAAAATACAACAACTGTTCTTAGAGAGATTAAACTGACAAGGTCCATTTTGTAGCAAGTCTTTCTCAACTGAGTCAAGTCTGGTTCAGGCCAATCGCCAATACAATCAAAGGATGCGGTGAGAACTATGTTAACCGGATATTTAAAAGACAAACATAAGGGTCAAGTTATTGAAAAAGACAAGAAAAATGTGATGAAAGAATACTGTTAAGGGGGGAGTAGATCTGAAATGTACGGGAAATTAAAAAGTAGTCATCTGAGAATTAGTAATATGACCAGCAAAAGCAGCGCTCTATTTCCAATGTGCTGCACGTGCAGCAGTGCTAATCTGAGCCTCTTCGACGGCATAACTGGAAGGATGGCCCTCTTGAAGTTACTTTGATTTATAAGCAATTCAATGATCCAGGTAACAGAAGTACCTTCCTCAGTGTACAGACTTCAGAAAATTGTATTTCACAAGCATGCATCTATGGGTTGGCTACGGACAAGGAGTTGAGCAGTAAAGGCTGTTCCATCCTTGTCTACAAATTAAGGAGCACACATATTTGAGACTATGAGATAGTACACTGTATTTTTTTTAAAAAAAAAGTTAAAGGGTGAGACAATGTGAAAATTCTATTACAGAGCATTTTCAGAAATGTAGATGTGTGGGAGAAGCTGCCTCAATATCCTAACTTGTTCATGCAGTCATCTAGGTCTCCAAATAATATCTATATGAATAGATGTGTAAGCTACTGGGCATTATTGTAAACTGGTCTACTGGGGAACAAAGGAGTTTCCGGTATTTTGTCCCAAAAAGTACTGAGGTAGAAAATAGAGCTAAAAAGAATCAAAGAGGAGAGTTTCAGACATTGAATTCAGACATCTTATTTTATAGGTGATAGCAATAGGTATTTTTGATGTTGTGGAATGAGGACAGAATACATGATACTGCCATGCTCTTGACTTCAACACATTCGTTTTATGACATTGAGAAAATATCTAACTTCTCTGTTTTTTTTTGGTTTATTGTGTGTCAAATGGGAATTATAATGACAGCTACCACAGAGGGTTATTGTAAGGATTAAAATAAGTTTAGAAGATTAAGTATGTTTCTAGGAAAATTCATGGCACATTACACATGATAGGGGATCAATAGACGCTTGTTTATATAGATATATCTATCCATCTGTACCTATATCTATATCTATATTTATATCTATATATATAGAGAGATAGATATCTGTATCTATATATATCTCTATCTCTATATCCATGTCTATATCCATATCTATCAATATCTATCTCCAGAACTACAACTTAGTTCTTTCAACACTAAAATTATTGTTTTTTTTCTCTTATACAATCATTCTTTCTCTCTATGAGCAATTATTTATTTTCTTACTGTGAAAACCACTTAAATTAAAATTATTGGGGAAAATGTTATATGTAACATTCCAGTATATTATTGTGGGTTATTTAATAATCACAGAAAGTATGATGTCCTCAGGGCTACTTCATTTTTCATAGAAAATACAACTTTTCCTACCTGGCCAGTTGTCTGATAAATGGTCATGGTTCACAAAAAGAAGCAGCAATATTACTTTCCCACCTGTGGAAAAATTATTCATGACACTCATTTCCTCCTGATCCATCCATTTGCATCAGTATTAAACTCAGCATCTTCACTCAGCACAATAATTTATAAATAGCACTAATTACAACAGAAAGTGCAGTACCATAGCTGGATTTGGGGAAAAGCAAGCAAACAAACAAAAATTTAGGGAAGCATACTGGCCTTTAATGTAAAATCAAAATAATAAAGAGAAGAGAGAATGTTTAAGCTCATGATGGAATGAGTACCGTTCATATGAATGTAAGTTGTCTTGTGAAAGCTAAACACCATGAGTTTATATGGAGTAGGAGAACTCAGGGTGAGTTATAAGAAAGTGAGGATTGTCTAAAGTTGCAGCAGACTCTCCAGAAAAGAAAGCTCCTTTAGGGGGAAGACTTTAAGGTTAGGGTAAACTCTTCCCTGACTTTCATGAGAATTTATTCTTTGGAGAGGAAAGCAGAGAGCAGCCACTGCATGGCCTTCGAAGTCCCTATGACCCTGACTGGGCTCCAAGTCATCCCTGGTGAGAGGAAATCTATTCTAGCAGCTCTGGAAGCCATAGATCTCAGCTTCATGTTCGCTGACCAGGTCTGCAGATGAAAATAGACAAGGAGTCAGTAGCAGACAAGAGATTATTAAAATTCTTCAGAAAAGACAGGCTTTTTCATGGTTTTATCTTTATTTTATTATCATTACTCTTTCAATTTGTGCACAGGTGGAGTATGACTTATTGATTTAAGAATCAGCGCTGATGTGGTAGCTCAGTTGATTAAGGCACCCTTCTGATACACCAAGATTGCGGGTTTGATCCCCATCAGGGCACATGCAAGAAGCCACCAATGAATGCATAAATAAATAACAACAAAAATCAATGTTTCTCTCTCTCTTAATTCTATTTAAAAAGTAAAAAAAAAAACAAAAAACAAAATCAGATTTAAAGCAACAAATCCTCCAGCAACTAAACAGTAACCCTGACAGAGTCAGCATCAACATGTGTGTTATTTTTTTGCCAAGTCTCATTAGCAAAATTCTTTGATAAACTGAGTCTCCTACATTTGGTTTTTATAGATAAGTCCTCCCAGACTGAGGCTTAAATGTCCCCACTATGTGGACTCTTAGACACTGTCAGGAGTGAATAGTTTTCCACACAACACCAGACATAAATACTAAATATGAAGAGAATACACACACCATATATAAGCAAATGACTAGAAGCCAACTTTATGTTTTATAAGATTTAGTGCATTTTGGTGAAAAATAAATAAATACGAAATTTCAGGCCAAGAAAATTGCCTTGAATCATAAGTTCTTATATCATTTTTATAAGACCTGTAACCTCATAGGATTTAATCACAAAAACATCTACCAGCATGGTCCATATTTTATTCAATATAGTCTGATTTAAGTTTTGTTTGTTCTGTTATTTGTACAATTCTCTAAGTACAACTAGAATTTCCCAAAATTTCTTCTAGTCCCTATTTGCATGTAATTAGAATGGGGAATCATGGTAAAGTTTCCAAGAACTTGCACTCATTACAAGTAAATAGAATTTATACAACAAAAAATGATATTATATAATGTGTTTAAGAGCCAACCATGGTTGATCTCTCCCCCTTACCCCCAGGACTTATATGCATGCATATAAGCCTTACCAATGGACACAGACAACAGAGGGGTGAGGGCATGAGTAGGGGGTGAGGGGGGATGGGGGGATAAGGATACATATGTAATACCTTAATCAATAAAGACAAAAAAAAGAAAAAAAATACCATTTATAAGTAAAGCTAAAAAAAAAAAAAGAGACAACCATGGACATTGTTTCATCTTAAAATTTTTAAAAGGAGAATCAATCAATCTTCAGAATCTCATTGATAGCCTATTGTGTACAGGATGTTGTGCTGAGTAATATGAAGATCATGATTAATGGATTAATTAATTCAGTTAGTTAAGTCTTAGTAGGCATTTTCTAAATACTGAGTACTTTGCTATGCATTGAGAATATAGCAATGAATAGGGCAGGTTACAATCCATCTAGATGTTTACAATTCAGTTGTGAAGAGAACTCTTAGAAATGTGTGGAACAATCTAAGCAGTTATTCAGAAGTAAACATTTTGTGTAATCAAGAGAATGGGAAATGTCGTTTCTTTTCAGCTCAAAAATCCAGGGTGGCTTCACAAGTCATGGAAATCTGGGCAAGTCTTTAAGGATGGGTTCACTTGTTCATGAAGTCTGGGGAGAACCATCCCATAAGAAGATTAAAAGCCATAAGGTACTAGTTATTGAATGATTATGCAGCAAGCCTGGAGTGAGGCCAGGATAATAACAGTGGACATTCTAGAGAAAGGGCAATAATGATTCTGATTTTTATATAGTTGCTTCTCCTCCTCCTTCCCCTCCCCCACCTTCCTCTTTATTCTTAATATTGCTGATAAATCTTCAAAGGGGTTATGACATTCAGGTAATAGTGAAGACAAGTTGTGGGTGAAGGAAGAAGAGCCCAGGTAGAAGGAGCAGTAAGTATGAGAACAGTATTGATTTTGTGTCATTGTCAGATTAAGGCTTTAGCTGTGTTCACCAATTTCTCTTTCCACATTCCTTTGCAGCTAGGTTGGAACCATAGATTTCATTTTAATCATTCTAGTGGGCAGAAGTGTGGCAGAGTTTTTAAAAAATGTCCAAGGAAACATCCAGCCCTCTCTTCCCTGCCCTAGCTATCTTGGAAGCCAAGTATTCCTGATGATATAGCCATAAATAAGATAGAGGGAGCCAGTCACACTAGGAGAAAGCTCTTTTAGTTTAATTTAGCTTTAAGTCACTGAGCTTTGGGGGTTAATTTATTTCCACAGTCTAGTGTTGTCTTCTCTGGCTAAGAGCAACAATGCTTATCCAGTGACTCTGTTTATAAACTTTAGATAATTTTTACGAAGCTTGATTTTATCAGTGAGAACAGACATGCTGGGTCATTTATGCAAATGAAGCATATATATTATGACCCTCAACTTCAATCTTCTAAGCTCTTTATATTACTTTTATTTATTGTTTTGTTCACTTACAGATAAACATGAATTCATAGTAACTACATTTCTCTGAAAACTTGAGAGTGCTTTTTACTTGAAGTATGCAAATAAGAGCCCAGGAAATAAATATAGGTAGGTTTAAGTCACTAAAATAATAAATAATGCTGTATTTTTCCTCTCCATAAAAAATAAAATAAATGATAAGTGCTAAATACAAAGATAAGTGGAATTCTGGCAGACTATCCTGAGAGACCTCTTCATTCAACACTCACTTGAAGATTTTATACTGAGGCTAATCATGCAATTCAGGGAGAAAAAAAAAAAAACACAAAAAACTGTGCAGTCAGCAAGTTCTAAATTCAACAAGATCCTCTTCAGTTTTGTGGTGAGAGGAAACATCCAACTGGGACGGTATAAAGAGGCTGGACCAACAACAAAGAATGCTAGAGCTTTAGAGCGAACTCCGCCACTAATTAAGCTCATGACATTCACTGAATCCAATAATCTGCTCCTCAAGACATCTGACTTATCCCGAGTAGAAAAAATAAATATAAAATTATTGCTTTCACTTTACAGGATTGAATATAATAATCCCTCTTCCCAATCCCCGTTCCAGCAGCAGACTGTCTTTCAACACGCAGTGTAAGTGCATATCATTTCTCCATGAACCCTTTCCTGACTGCCCCCCGCCCCTTTCCAGAAAAATAGATGATTATTCTCTCCTTGGTGTCCCTACATTAATCCTGTGCAGAGGTCTATCATAGCACTAAAAGTTGGCATCTTATTTCCTCATATATCCATTTCCCATTTCATTTGGTGTGTTTCTTGAGGCAGAGATCATATCTCTTAGTATAATCTCTAGCCTATAAAATGTGCTCAATACATTTTGTCAGATGAGAGAATGAATCAATGAATGTGCTCCCCCAGATTTCAGGGGCGAGCAGGTAGGTTTGGCAGAGGGTTAACTTGGAAGTGGGAGCTGAGTGCAGGAGAAACTTACAAATACAGCTAAAAATGTCACAACCTTCAGTACTCTCTTCCTGGGTGTGTTCCCTCTCTTGGATCCATTCCAGTTATGCCTGAACTGACTGAGGCAGGGACTTGATTCCCGAAGCTGTTTCCTGCTCTAACCAAGTCTGCTAGGAGCATTTAATCAGTCTTTTCATGCTTTTTTAGAATCACTGACAAAGAAAATCAAATCACCGAAGGATTAGAAACAGCCAAGGAATGTAATTGTAGGCAGATGAGTCCAGATGTGAATAATTAATAAAGAAGCTAGCATCGACTCAACTTCGAATCCACTCCTCCAAGAGGGATTATGTTCAACTGAGACACCTTCCTAGGTCAATTCACGACCCAACTAGCAGGTCAATGAGCGCCTTCCAAAATGAATCTGGGAGTTATCTACAGTGTTGTCTTGAGAACAAGTAGGAGTTTAGAGCGGAAAGAGTCTGTCAGGGAAGTTTAGGGTAATCTGAGGAAAAAGAAGCAGAGACACCATCCTGCAGAGGGTGTCAGATTTAAAAATAAACCGAGGAGGTAGATGGTTAAAAATATTAAAAACATATGTAGATATGTTTACATATATTCCAATGATCTGGCTATGAAAGTGGGAAGGAGAAATGGTCTTATAGATACAATTTCAGGCCTATCTTAAGTAGTATCTAACCCATTTCTCTGAATGGAGTTTAGGTATCTAAGGAAATAAAATTAGGTTTGGTGAATGGGTTAGTTTAAAGGTAAGCAGAGAATTTGACACTCACACTTTACTTCTTGGTTTTGAATTTGCTTAGTCTTAGAGCAGTGAGGTTCTCAAAGTCCGGTCCCAAACCATTAGCATCACCTGGGAATCTGTGAGAAATGCAAATCTTCAGGCCCTAATCTATTCATATGGGATTTGCAACTCTGGGGATGGAGCCCAGAGATCTGTATTTTAACAACCCATTCAGTTATTTCTAATACATGCTTAAGTTTGAGAACCACTTGCCTTGACCAGGCTCAAAAGTGGTTTTAGGGAAGACTATACATAAGGAAGATTCCACATTGCTTAAGGTGGGAGTTTCCAAATACATACACATACACACACACACACACACAACACATAAGGAAGATTCCACATTGCTTAGGGTGGGAGTTTCCAAATACATACATACACACACACACACACACACACACACACACACACAGATATGAATCAAGGATTGACATAAATGCATTAAAGAATAAAGAACATCAATGCACAAGATATACTGTCAGGGCCAAAGCTAAATGCAAAGAGTATTTTCATGTATATTCTTATCTCTATCCCTGTCTCAGTACCTGTGGTCATAACCCTGATTGCTAAAATCACTCCGACTTGAGATGCTAGGATCAACCTGAAAACACAGAGGGGGCACTGATATGACTTAGGCTGCTTCCAGGTGCATACGGCATCTCCAGAGAGCTGTCTAGTAAAAGTGGAACATAGTGAGGAGTAGGAGAGGTCCCAGCAATCAGTCTAGAGAGGCAGGTAGTCTAGAGAGGCAGGTAGATTCAATTCACCCTAAAAGCAAAAAGAAACACAATTCCCCAGAGTTTTATATGAATAAATCTATAAAAGTAAAATTTTTAAAAATCTCTAAACATATAAAAAGGGTTGCCAGATATAATACAAGACATCAAGTTAAATTTGAACCCCAGATAAACAATGAGCAAATTTTAGTATAATAATATTAAAAGTATTGCACGAGAAATACTTATACTAAAGTTATTTATTATTTACATGAAACTCAAATTTAACAGGGTGTCTGGACTTTTATTTGTAACTTTAATATAACTGAAGTATTTATCTGAGGATTACCTTATGTTACAGGTAGATATAATTTTTCACAGTAGATATTATCATTGAAATGTGGAATAAAATAATAAAATGGTATCTTTGATCAACTGACATTTTAAATATTTTTAACATCTAAAGTATATAAAGCCATTGAAAAAATTGCATGTGTTTTAAAATCAAGCCCATAGCTAATCCTTTTCACAAATATGTGATACTTATATACTAGTTTCAAGTAGCAGACAGTATCAAAATGGTTTCTGTTCCCATTTATATTTTAGACCAGGTTTTATTTCCATTATATACCTAATATATAGAGATCAGATCATAACACACAACTTCCTTCAATTTTACCATATATGAGTCCCAAGGAGACCTCTTTCCACCTATTCAAGTGAAGCCCAATTTAGCATAATGGTGACATTATAAAACTCTCAGTTACTGTCTCCTTGTGGAATTTTTTTTATGCTTTCCTTGAGAACATTCTCTTCCATTTCTTAAGAGAAATTTGGTTCCAGAAACCACACACACACACACACACTCAGACTCAATTTGGAAGTGCTTTCTTGGAGAAATATATACCTAATTAATGCCAGATAATTTTATGAAGACAATACAAGCAGGGAAAGTAGTTATCTACCCTAGGTTTTGTTTGATAACATGATTTATTAGAATAGTGTGGTAC
>NW_006294418.1:927388-932990 GCF_000327345.1 Myotis davidii
TATCCCCCCCCCCGCCATATTCACAAGACCTTGCTCCTTCAGATGACCACTTGTTCCGATCTATGGCACACGTACTTCGTGAGCAGCACTTCAAAACATACGAAGAAGTGGAAAATTGGGTCTCTGAATGGTTTGCCTCAAAACAAGAAAAGTTCTATTGGGACAGTATCCACAATTACCTGAAAGATGGGGGAAATGTGTAGCTAGCTATGGACATTACTTTAAATAATGCCCTTTTGATGTTTCCCTTGAAATTATTGTTTTCTTTGATTACAAAATCTGCATTATTAACCAGAACACTTGGTAAAGGATTCTTGACACTTGGCTTCCTATAGTTGCTTCATATGCTAAGAGTCATTGTACACAAAATGCCAGAAGTGTCTGTGGGGCAGAATAATTATGGTGACTCTTCTCTATTTTAATTTTCAGTAGTATATAGTAAACCAATTTGAAGCCTTGAATCAGAATTGTGCATTATAACATGATCCCTCAATCTTACTGCCTCAAGTAAATATAAGGCATCTAATGAATCTGTAAGGTTATTGGAAGTTCACACCAAAGCACCATTATCAGTTATTGTTCTGAGACTTAAATTCCACCAATTGCGTCCACAGCTTGGTGAGGACATTGGTACAATATTCAGAGCTGTGCCATTTTTTTCAATGCTGTAATTTAGAGGATTTATTAGCAAGCATGTTTTTCAAGATCATCGTGTACAGAGGTTATGAGGAAGCCCTCCAATGGGGACTAGAGGCTGAACCAAATTGACAATTTATAATGGCCTGAGAAGAAGTCCTGGCCAGAGAGATTGTTCATTATGTGTCATAGAAATAAAAGCCACAAATCCTAATATGAATTCTTCTCCCAACGCAGGCAGAATACTATTGGCATCAGTAAACATCTGCAAATGCATGTCCTGTAATATCTACAGATCCAGTCAGACATATGAATTCTTACTTAAATTCTGGAATCTCCACTCACATACATATCCTAGTATATAGGCTTTGCAAAGGAATGGCCACTAAGATTAAACTGTGAATTTGAATGAAGTTCAAGATATGCCAGGCAGTTTTCATGGCATTAGGTGATCTCGAGTCTGTGTGGCAGTGAATCAAATTCAGATTGTTCAGGCTAAGTTACCTCAGGACACTAATGCATTAAATGGAGACTCAGACCAATCAATCAATAAATGTACATAAGTTACAGTTTATAATAAGTTGTAAGGCTACTTTCCATACAACTTTCTCACAAGAATCTTGGCTAGAGTTGTTAAGGCACCATGTATTCTTCAAGTTTATAATTATAGACTTGTTTTTGGATGCTTAATACTCATGTGACAGCTTCACAGGTATTCGAAGCATGATGAAAGATAAGTAACTCAAAATCTTCTTGGGAAGGAATTGAAATACATCTAAAAGATATAATCATTGGTACCAGGCTGATACTCAATGGTTGAGCATCATCCTATGAACTAGGAAGTCATGGTTTGATTCCCGGTCAGGGTACATGTCCAGGTTATGGGCTCGATCCTCAGTGTCGGGTGTGCAGGAGGCAGCCAATCAATAATTCTCTCTCATCATTGATGTTTTAATTATTTTTTTCCTCTCCCTTCCTCTCTGAAATCAATAAAAATATTTTTTTCAAAAATTCTACCATTCAAATATAGGAATTTGCATTCAAAACCCTGTCATTATTTTATGCAGTACATGGAGATGTATTAAGTTGGAAATTGCAAAGAGGAAAAGGTAGATAAGCCTAAATATTTTATTGCATGAAGTTTTTTCATACTGATTACATATTTGTTATAGAATATATAAATCAGACCCTCTGTAAATAGTTTTATAAGAAGATGGAAATTTGAGAGGCTACAGAGTTACTATGATTTCAAAGGAGCAATGTCTTGACAAATATGACCTAAATTAGGGCTCCTTTGATTGAATGGTAACGGAAACCTTATGTGAACCACCTTAAGCTAAGAGGGAAATTTATTGGAAAGATGCTGAGAACAGTTGTGCTCCGGGGCCTCTGGGGCAGATTCAGGCACTGGGTGGGTCTAGCGATCCTGAGAAACTTTCCATCTGTCACATGTGCACCCCCTGCTCATCTGCATGCTATTTCCTGTTCGCTTGCATTTCTTCTCAAGCACACAGCACAGTATAACCACCATGTGCATCCAGTTCCCTCTCAGCTCACTAGGTCTGGGGAAGAGGGTGTTCATTAACCCTGGCCCAAAGTGTTCCCAAGTTTAATGCACTCCCAGGAGTCATTAAGTGTCACAACTCATCCTAAGATATACATTGGCCATTTCTTTAAAATTATCTTTTAAGGATAGAAGTATTGCCTTGATTCTGTCTTCTGACATAGAAGGCTAGAAGAGTTTAATGAAGCTTCTCTTTCAATCTTCAAATGATATATGTCATTTTGTCTTGCTGTTATATTAGTAAGGACAGAAATAAGATGGTTATATGTTATGGCTGTGTTCAATGTTATAGGTTTGTAAGTTATCAGTGCAGAGGCTAGATTTAAGATAAAACCTAGAAGAGCTTTATAGAAATATCAGGCTGTCTTGTGAAAATGCTCTATTCTAGCTTTACTAATAACCAACATTAATAACCCAAACTCCAAATCCTTTGTGGCAACAAATTGGAAGGAATTGGGCTTTATTTATTGAATCTTTATTTATAATAAAACCAGAGGCCAAGTGCACAAATTTGTGCATGGATGGGGTATGGCTGGCCCACCCCATTGCGGGAAAATTGGGCCAGGCTGGTTGCGGGGAGGGAACGCTGGAGGTTGGCCAGCCATCCCTGCCCCAGGTGGGGGTGGAGGGGTGCGATCGGGCCCTGATCGGGTTGGTTGGCCACTGCAGTGCGTGTCACAGTGACCAGTTGTTCCAGTTGTTTCAGTCGTTCCATCATTCCGATTGCTTGGCTTTTATACAGAGAGATTTATAATCTTTAATACACTATCTAAATTTGATCTTCTAGGTCACTATTTTTTGATGCCTTGATATCCACACTTTTCATATGAAATAAAAAATAAAATCAGATTTGCACAATACCTAATGTCTTTTCCTCCCATTAAGTATACATGTTGGTGGAATAATTAGGAAGAAGAGTTGTATTTATAGCTAAGACAACTAATTGAATTTTATAGAGTCCTTCCTGATGCCAACAGACTAAGTTAAAAGCTACCAATTTGCATAAACTTTAATGACTATTCAAATCAGTCATTAAATATTTTGGGACACAGTTGTGTACCTAACTAATTCGCATGATTTGGCCTTCCTATCCAAGAAAATCACAATATAAGGAAGATAAATGTGAGCATGAATTTCTTTCAATAGTTTTGATCATCTGTTATTTTTTAAGAACTATAATAAATTACTTTTAAAAAATACTTTTTTACTGATTTCTGAGAGGAAAGGAGAGAAGAGAGAGATAAAAATATCAATGATGAGAGAGAACCATTGATCAGCTTCCTCCTGCATACCCCCTACTAGAGATGAAGCCCACAACACAGGCATGTGCCCTTGACCAGAAATGAACCTGGGACCCTTCAGTCCATGGGCTAATGCTCTATCACTGAGTCAAACTGGCTAGGACGAACTATTTAATTTTTATTGGTCCATTGTTAATATAAAATATTCTGCTTGGATGTAGCTGAATAAATCTATGGAAACAGGATTTTTTGAAGATGAAAGGTCCTTCAGAAATCTCATAGAGCAACTTTGCCATTTCATAGTTAGAGAAAATGAAGTTCAGGACCCAAGGTCACATAGTCACTGGCACTTAGGTTTCAATTATTAATTTGCCTAGCAGGAAATTTTTATCTAAATATAGGGGGTGGGGCAAAAGTAAGTTGACAGTTGTGATTACAAGGAACAGTTTATCCTTGTACTATTATATATTAATTATTGTATACCTATCCTCTATAATAAAAGGGTAATATGCAAATCAACCAAATGGCAGAATGACTGGTTGCTATGATGCGCACTGACCAACAGGGGGCAGAGGCTCAATGTAGGAGCTTCTCCCTGGTGGTCAGTGCGCTCCCACAGGGGGAGTGCTGCTCAGCCAGAAGCCAGGCTGATGGGTGGCAAGTGCAGCGGTGGTGGTGGCAGTGCTAAAGATGTTCAACTGACAGCTTGTCAGTCAGACATCCCCTGAGGGCTCCCGAACTGCAAAAGGGTGCAGGCCAGGCTGAGGGGACCCCCTACCAAGTGCACGAATGTCATGCACTGGGCCTCTAGTTTTGTAAATAAAGAAACCCAGGCACAAAGAAGTTATGTGACAGCTGAAGTTTCACAGCCAATACAAAGCTGAACCAAGAATTAAAGTTAGTGATTTTAGCTTCAGAAGCCATACTTTAAAACACATCATGATGTTGCCTCTCTTAAGATTCACAGTTTTTAGCTATAATATTTGGATGTCATACAAATAATGCCAATGGGATATTAACATCCTTCCTACCACAGGTTCTTCAAATTGAAAGAAATTGAAGTACTGCTAGTTTATTTTCCTGTCATAGAAGGGATCCTTATTGAACATTAAAGATAAATGCTTTATACTCTAATTCACTGTCTAAAAGTATTGTAATCATCACTAACATTATTCTTTGGCAGTGTTTAAAACTATGTATCTCAATAATGAAACTTGAACATTAGGTTGTTATGATATTACACATAATGCATTTCAAATTTTTTCATTCTACACATAGTATCAACTTAAATATTGACAATTAAAGGATAATTTTATCCTCTCTGTAATTACCAAATTGCATTTTGTACAAAGCAGTATAATTAATTAATGCCCCAGTTTTAAATAATTTTTGCTTTTAATTACATTTCAAAATTGTTCATATTGTATTGACTGCCTAAGACAGTGGTCAGCAAACTGGCTCGTGAGCAACGTGCAGCTCTTTGGCCCCCTGAGTGTGGCTCTTCCACAAAATGCCGGCTTCTGTGCACTGGCCATGAAGTTTCAATTGCACTGTGAGCGCCCGCATGTGCTATTTTGTGGAAAAGCCACACTCAAGGGGCCAAAGAGCCGCATGTGGCTCATGAGCTGCAGGTTGCCGTCCACTGGCCCAAGAGATTAAAGTTTACTTGAGCTGAGAACTTTATCCCATTCATACGTAAGCATATAAAGTACATATTACATGGATGTTGCAGTTTGACAATTTTCTTTTGAGAATCTCCTATGTGTCTGGATCCATGCTCCATACTCATTTTATCCAATATTAGATAGGTAATTTAAATACATAGAGGGGTATTATAATAGAAGTAGAACTTAGAAGCATATATAATCCTGTAAAAAGTACTGAAATGTAAGAGAAAAAAATGTATATAAATGTTGGACAATGATATTAAAAGCAAGTATCTTTTACATAAAGTTATGGTTCTAAAGAGACTTTACAAAGCAAATTTTTTAATAGTTCTGCTGATTTTAGGGGGAAATTTTTTGAGGTCCTAAATAATTATGATATATCTACTTAATTAAAAAGAAGTATACAGTGTATTTAATTAACAATACAAAATGTTTGTATCTAAGATTCTAGAAATTACAGAGTATAATAAATGATCAAAAGAAATGTAAAGTTA
>NW_006294418.1:933444-947381 GCF_000327345.1 Myotis davidii
CACACAAAAATAGATTCTTGCCAAAATGCTAATTCACTTCCTCTATTTTTACATCAGGCCCATGCAGCTGGTCAAAAAAAAAAAAAAAAAAGCATTTCTTTTCATGAGGAGGAAAATTTAATAGGTATCATTTAAAAGAAAAAAAAATCTCAAGGACATTAAACACCTTCTCAGTTAGTTCTGATAATCTGCACACATAATATTGGAGACAACAATGGTTAACTGGTAAAGGAACTGTATCTAAGAATATTTCACATGAGAAAATATATTCATGCCAATATCTCCACATGAGTTTAGTATGTTTTCAAAACAGAATAAAATTTGAACATTTCAGGGCTTGCTAACTCCAATGCTTACAAGAGCTAAGTTGATCATCTGCAGTGAGGCAGGTGCAATGCCCTAGTAAGGACAGAGGTGAGAGCAGGAAAGGACGTGCCCTGCCTATAAGGGCAGCTGATACTCAGCTCAAGTCAATCGCTGGCATAAAGGAATGCAGACCTATGTTGACAAATTTCTAGTAATTTACAATAACTCAGAAATTTACTAGAAATCTCCTAGTTTTTAAATGGTAACAATTGATTCAATACACATTTTATCCAGGCCCAGATATATCTTTAAGTCTATATACCATGTGAGGACTGATTATGCATGATGCTTGATTTAAAGTTACTATTTACTAAAATTTTGCATGCTTTGTGTAATTTTTATAAAGATTTCATCTCTTAAAGAGGATATTAAGAATTACAGTCATTTACTAATTCTAATCCAGAATTTCTCTGTTTATCTTCTTGGAACTTCCAATATTTTGCAATAATAATTGGTCTTCTGTATTGTGTCACATCAATATAATCTATATTTTTCTCTCCCTGACGTATTTCACTTTTTTTAAAAATATATTTTTATTGATTTCAGAGAGGAAGGGAGAGGAAGAGATAGAAACATCAATGATGAAGAGAATCATTGATTGGCTGCCTCCCACACACCCCTTAATGGGGATTGAGCCACAACCTGGGCATGTGCCCTTGACCAGAATTGAACCCAGGACCCATCATTCCACAAGCTGATGTTCTATCCACCAAGTCAAACTGTCTAAGGCCAATAGCATCATTTAAATAAAATACTTGGGAATAAGCTTAACTAAGGAAGTAAAATCTAGGGCTATATTTCACTTTTTAATGATAGAGAAATACCTTCAGATTTGCACGAGTGTGTTTATATGAGCATATATAAGAGCTTTTATTTTTCCCAAAGCTCTGTATCATTGCCACACATTCAACAAAAAGTACTCAGTGCTACCTGATGAGTTGAAACTATCTGCTCATAGTTAACATGAAAAAAATATCAAACCACTTTGGGCTTATAAAATACACGCGTTCTCAATATCCATGTTACTTAATAAGAAATCACCTTATTTTTCGTAGCACTAAGGCATTACAATAGATAAAACCTCCTCCCAGCTTGAATAAGCTCATAATCCCATTCAATTTTATGTGCAAATGCCTTTGGCTTCATCTCATATGGTTTATTATGATTTGAAATGAAGTTCAGAATTTTACCAAATCCCACATAATTAGAAATTACTCTATAAGAGAAAGTGGAATTCTGTATTGTATCAGGACATTAAGTGATTCACACTGTCAGGTCTACACTGTACTTTCTGGCCCTAGTCACTGACAGAGTTTGAAATGTTTTAAAATAGTAATGTCATTTTAAAGTTTTGAACATACACAATATTGTTGGGACAAAGTTACTATCCTGAAGTTTTCTTACAAATTAGGGGGAGGCATGCACAGAAAGGTGTAATAAGGTGATAACTGCCTTGCTAGCTATGAATGGTACATGCAGCTAAAGAGGCAAGATCCAGTCTGCATGGTGAGACAGAAAGTTCTCAGAGAGGAGAAGAGATTTTAAGTATATCTTGAAGAATTCTTAGGATTGGAAGGCATGACTTGTGGGAGCTAGGTAAGAGAAGGAGAGAAATTCAAGAAAAAAGAATGAAGAAAAGCAAGGACCTACAATCCACAAAGCTATCATTTAGAATCAAAGAGCTTCCCAGACAAGGAAAAGCTAGAGGAGTTCATCACCACCAAACCAATATTACACAAAATGTAAAAGGGTTTTCTTTAAGAAGAAGAAGAAGAAAAAAAGATTAAAAATATGAACAATAAAATGGCAGTAAATACATACTATCAACAAGATCAGAGTGAGGAAAAGGATGGATGCTTGATTATTTAAAAAAAAAAAAAAAAAAAAGCTTTCTCTCTCTCTTGCCCTAAGTGATTTGGTTCAGTGGATAGGGAGTCGACCTGCAGACTGAAAAGTCCCAGGTTCGATTCTGGTCAAGGGCATGTACCTTGGTTGCAAGCACATCCCCAGTAGTGGGTGTGCAGGAGGCAGCTGATCAATGTTTCTCTCACATTGATGTTTCTAACTCTCTATCCCTCTCCCTTCCTCTCTGTAAAAAAATCAAAAAGATACATTTTTAAGAGCTTTTTCTCTCATTGTAGCAAATAATATGGTTTCCCAGCTGCACCATCCTTGTTACTTACTTTACATATTGACTTCTCAGAGTGACTTTTTGTTCTATCTGCCGGTACACCTCTATTACCTACTATGTCTTTCAACCTGTCAATGCCATGAATGATTCAGGGTGAGAAAAATCAACCATTGGTCTTAGGGAATAGTCCAGATATGGGTGAGCGATCCAATAAGAATCCTTCCCGGAAATGTTACTCTGAAACCGGTGGGGAAAACTCTTTTGCCTCTTTTGCTTAAACTAGTCATAGACAGGTTTCTGTCTCTTAAAACAAACGAGCCCTACTTAACACATCCTGAAAAAGACAACCTCTAGGACACATACGTTAATGTACCACATGATCCAATGAGGGGTAAATACTAAACTACTTAACCTGGCACAGTTCCTTCATTAAATACAATAGCATTCCCTGATGGCTTTCTTATCCCTCAATGTCATTTGAAGTCTTACATTGCTGCCCTCTGCTCATTTGCTTTATTTCCTTTTTTTTTTTTTACTGACAATGTTTCCTGTCTTATTCATGACTATGGATAAGGTTCAAACTATTGGAGAAGCCAAATTCCTGAGGGAAAGAAACACTATTCATTGTACTTCATTATTTACATATTGCTTGAATGTTTCCTAAGCACTTAACCTAATTTACATTTTAATGAGCTACCATACTGTACTTATCAAATGCTTAGTGGGTCAGTTCTAGAGATCCCTTTATAGGAATCAGAAACAAGCAATAATCAGAATGAGGACAAGCCAGAGCATCTGCAGGGCTGGCATAACCCCCCAAAATTTCAAATTGCAAGTAGGATTTCCTTTATTTACATGTTTATTTTTGTATTAAATATATAATATGTTTTTCTAAATCGATCTCTATGTTTGCTTAATATATATATATATGTGTGTGTGTGTGTGTGTGTGTGTGTGTATACATACATATATATATATATGTATTTTCAAAGAAAACATTATATTATTCCCATAAATGGAAAATAATATCACTTGTCAAAAACAAAAGGTAAATTGAATATATACTTTTGTTTTGAAAATAAAACTAAACAAAAAACAAGCACTTTTTAGTACCAACTAAAGATGTGTATATTTTTCCTGGGCTTCTAGAGAAAAGCCTTCCCCTTTTGGAAAAAAAAACAAACAAAAACTTTGCTAGTAGGAACTTAGGTGACACAATGTTATAAAAATTAGCAGGATTTAGCCTACTAAACTTGCATTTCATCTGTTTTACATCTTATTGAATCCTTCTACTTCTATTCATAGAAATCTCTACTTCATCACACTCATTACATTTTAATGAATTACTTATTTGATATCAGTTTTTTGCTCTGGAGTCTAAGCCTCTTCATTAATTCTTCAGCTCCTTTGGAGCAGAAATTGTATTTGATCATCACTTTAGCCCACCACCTAGCACAGTCCCAAATCCTAGGAACTGCTCAAAGAATATTTATTATTGAACTAATAAATGAGCAAATGATTATTTAATTTCACACACTAAATTGTGTATGAGAAAACAGGACACTTAATTTTAAAAAATGCATGCAAATCCTTTATAATGCAGAAAACTAGATAGGTGGATTATAGGAATAATGTTCTAAAACTTCAGGTCAAAGGCTTTAGATCATTTTCACTTGATCTAGGTTGGGGGTGGGGGAAGAATGATGGGTTGGAAGTAGCCCTTCAAATATTTTAATATCTCTTCTAATGCGATATGCTACTATGCCTTTTACATTTTAGATGAAGAGCAAGACTCCTCTGGTAAAAGCAGTCTTTAGTGGACACATAAATATAATATTTTTAATTGATTTTTTTTTAGTAGGAGAAAGGGGAAAAGATAGACAGAAGGAGAAGACAGAGACACAGAAAGAGAGAGATTTGCTGTTCCACTTACTTATGCATGCATTGGTTACTCCTTGTATGTGCTCTGACTAGGTTGAACCTACAACCTTGGTTTATCGGGATGACGCTCTAACCAACTGAGCTACCAGGCCAGGGCAACAATAAATATTTTCTAGTGAAAAGTACAGCTTGCCTGTGCAGTGGAATGAAAATTAATCTCTTACCTTAGAACCTTTGGTACTTAGTTCTCAAATGAAATCAGGTGTGAAGTTCCTCAGTTGAGTACCGAGTAGGTTGAACCTACAACCTTAGTTTATCGGGATGACGCTCTAACTAACTGAGCTACCAGGCCAGGGCAACAATAAATATTTTCTAGTGAAAAGTACAGCTTGCCTGTGCAGTGGAATGAAAATTAATCTCTTACCTTAGAACCTTTGGTACTTAGTTCTCAAATGAAATCAGGTGTGAAGTTCCTCAGTTGAGTACCGATGAGTCAGTTCTTATTGTCACAAATTCATAAATGTATCATACTCTGCTTAAAATTGTGGCTGGAAATATCTGGAGTGTTACAATCTCATACTTCTTCAACATTATTACTGTCTAAATCTATTCAAACGTGGACTCTCACAGGTATTTTGATTAGACTAAAACTAATATGTAATATTATTATGAGCTATGGTAAGTTTAGCCCTTGTTCCCTCGTTTTGAGACATTTTCATTAGATAAGATGAATTTTGGTAAGACCATTTTCTCCTAATTTTTGCATAAGCTTATGCTGTATAGAAATGCTTGGAGGAATATCTAGTTTTTGAATTGAAATAATCTTTGAGAGGTAATGGTTTTATTCATAATTGCTACTGAAAACAACTGAGTTTAAGATAATCATCACAGTATTGCAAATAGGAAGGAGAAAAAGTTAGATTCACTAGGAGCAAGTCAGAAAATGAGGAGTCACGTACAAGTGTTTGACAAGGAATGGAGGGGGCAGAGAAAGGAACTGGGAAAGGCAAGCAATGATGGCTCTCAGGCAAAGTCCTGCAGAGAGGGTGGTGGCAGCTTGATTCCACAGAGGAATACTGAAGTGATCCATGTCCAGGGCAAGATCTGTCAGCGGTTGGAAGTGTAGTCAGTGGGAAAAAGCAATAAGGCACTTCTGGGTGTTATATAATTAAAAAGTAATTCGTCTCAAAAACCATTGTGTCCTTCTAGGGGTCTTTCTGATACATATAAGTTCTTTCTTACATCATCTCCTTTTTTTTCACATCACAAATAATTGAGCATCAGTAATAATTGAGCATCTCTTATATCAGGATATACCATGGAATAATAGCATTGAACAAGGCAGACACAGTGTCTAACCCCAAGGAATAATCACTCTGTGCAGGAAGGTGGATAGTTAAATTTTATTGATATAAACAGATAATTAAATTCAGCTGCAATTAAATTCTGTGGTGAATAGAAGTGTAAGGTGAGACCATGTCATGAAGGAGGACCTAACGCTGTCTGAAAGGTGTCAAAAAAGCTTTCAGAAAATATTAAAAATATATAATCAACTCTCAAACTTGAAAACTTTGGGTGTTTCAGGGTCTAAGGCAGCTTTTACTTAAACAACTAGTTAGCAATAATAGATGCTTTCCTAGAGGAAAGCAAAGAGATCATCTCCAGTAGAAAAAGAGTTTCACTCCTTATCAGTAAACATTCAATAACATTTCTCATCCTTTTATAATTTTTATTAATTCATATTTTATTATAATTTATATGCAGTATTGTTTTAGTTTCAGGTGTATAACATAGTGATCATTACAATAAGTCTCGTAACTATCTGTTACCATGTATACCTGTTATGTTGTTATTGGCTCTATTCACTATGCTACACATTACATCCCCATTACTTATTTTAATCCCCTTCCCCTCTCCATTCTTCCCCTCTGGCAACCATCAATTTGTTCTCTGAGTAGATGAATTCCTCTATAATATTTTTGAAGTTTATATTTTTAATTTTTTAAAATTATAGTTTACCTGAAACTAATACAAAATGATACTGAATGTAAACTATAATTGAAAACGCAATATCATTTCTAATATAATGTGAGAGCTTGAGGATACCAAGGGTTTGTGGGGGTGGAACAGAGTGTCCAAGAAGTTAAGTCATCATGAGATGGATGGAGGTACTTAGATTTCCCGTTTAATCTATCCTACAATGTTGTTTTTTTTTTTTTTTCCAGGCTTACAAGCTCTTGAGAGCTCTGATTTCTGAAACAGGTTAAAAATCAAACTAGAAAAATCCTTTGTGATCAAAGGACTGAAATAATAATACTTGGGTCTCATAAAATGTTTTCTATACCTAGATTCATGTAATCTGGTTTGAAAAACATCTACACTTAAGTATATCTATTATATCTTTTTTTTTCCCCTGAATCCCAGAGGGCAGCAGTGTTCTATAGAGAAAACCTAAGTGGCTCAACCGGGGAAAATGAATAAAAATAAGATATATGATGACTAAAATGAGAATACATTGAATCACAGAGATGTTATCTCTTTGGCTATGATGCCACTATTAAAGAACTACAAAATCAACAGGACGTGGCTGATGGGAGGTGAATGGGACTTAAAAATGTAACTGGAGATTAACAGTGGAGATGAATGTTCATCATGAAGGATTCCTGTCTCTGGAATTCGGTCACCTGATTTGAAGAGTCCCAGTGCACCACTCTATTACAAAGACCCGAGTTTGCAAAATTACTGTGAAACTCTTCTTTTTGGGTATCATTAACTGATATTCTCTTACTTCCTCCCAAACATTCTTGTACATCACTATACGTTAAATTGCCTTAAAACACAGATGAGTTGGAGAGTGAGTTTGATGTGGAAGTCTTCTACCTTTATTCTTTTCACTTTACCATACCTCTATGTTTATAAGAAATCTTAGAAGTAATTTAATCCAACTTTCTCCTGTAAACAAAGTGTCTTCTACAGCCCTGAAGGCAGTTTTCCTACTGTCTACTTAAGTATTTCCAGCTATGAGAATTTTAATACTAAACAGTTTACTGCAACTTTGAGCATTTCATTGTGAGAAAGTCTGCTCTAAAATGAATGTCATCTTCCTGAAGGTTTCAGCTGTGCCCACAATTCTGTTTCCTATTCTGCACGGAAAACCTTCAGATGTTTGAACAGACCTACCATGCCTCCCCTCAATTTCCTCCAGAGGAAGCATTCCTAGTGCCTTCCACTTTGAAATCTGTAGCACATGTTCACGTGCTCTCTGGACTTTTTCAGTATGCTAATGTTTCTTTTAAAATGTGGTGTCCAAAACGGAAAACAATAATTTCAACACTGCAATGAACAACAAGTGGGTAAAACAATATGGACGTTAAAAAAACATACCAAAAAATAGTTCCATCACAATTTGGGACCTTATTTTTGCATATAATAATAGTCTGTCATATGAACTTCTGTAATTGTGCAATTAATATTTTGAACTTTAAGCAATTTACAGATATCTTTTGTAAATAGTATCTTGATGATTTTAATGCACTGCCTTAAATCCCTTCATTTTATTTTTTTTCCAATATATTTTATTGATTTTTTACAGAGAGGAAAGGAGAGAGATAGAGAGTTAGAAACATCGATGAGAGAGAAACATCGATCAGCTGCCTCCTACACATCTCCTACTGGGGATATGCCCGCAACCCAGGTACATGCCCTTGACCGGAATCGAACCTGGGACCTTTCAGTCCGCAGGCCAACGCTCTATCCACTGAGCCAAACCGGTTTCGGCAAATCCCTTCATTTTAAATCTTGATTGCATCATCTATATAATTCACCCTATGCAATTTTGTGAGATTGCAAATGTAGGATTCATACCTCTGAAAACTCCCCTAACTCTGATAAAAATGTTCAACAGAATGTGCGATTGTCATCCAAACTAACCGCCATGGGTTTAAATTCCTTCCCGTCCATTGTTAGTAGTGCATTGGCATCATCACAGCTCACTACTGCCCAGTCATATTTCACACTCGCACTCATAAATAGGAAAAATGTATGATTTTATGAAAGAAAAATATATGATGTTTTAAAATGCCAACTCAACACTTTCATGTAGAGAGAGAAGTTGACTTTTAAAAAATGAATTTGTGTGAATCTCTAGTGTTTAATGTATCCTTTTAAATAAAAGTGCCTACTCAGTAACCATTTTAAAGCTTACCTATTACAATTACACATTTTCTGAATCTACATCCATTGTATATGCTACTTTACTCACATAGAGTAATATCTGCCTATCTCCTCTCTTCTGAGAACTTACTTATTCTTCACAATTTTACAAAAATAACTTCAGTGATTCCAAAAGTACATTAAGTACTATTAATAAAATTATTACTTTTATGTTACAATAAACATTCTTATACACCTATCCTCCACCCTTAAAATATATCTATAGTATAATTAATAATAATCATAATATTCAACATTTATCAATTCCTAAGATGGGTTAAATTGCTTTACATGCATGATTTAATTTAATTGACAGAATAATCCTGTGAGGCAATTTTACTATTGCCATTTTGTTTTCAAATGAAAGTGAGGAATCTATAATAAAAAAAACACATAGTATAATTAGACCAGACATCCTTCCGGATGACCTTCCAGACGAAGCCAAGGCTGCGAGGGAAGCCGGTGCCAGCAGCCAGGGGAAGGAAGGCCTGCTCTTGCATGAATTTCATGCACTGGGCCTCTAGTTTTCTAATAAAAGTAAGGAATTTTTTCAAAGGCACACATATAATAATGGAAGAGCAGGAAACGAAATCCAGGTTTTTCTGAAAGCAAAATCCCTAACCACTACAAACTATACTGTGCTGGGCTGGTTGCTAGAAAAGAAGTTGCTGTATCAAAGAAAATGCACAGTAAGCATTTTGATAGATCCTAGAATTTGCCCTCCTGAAAACATGGAGCAGGTTATATACACACCAATACAGTACCTGGTGCCCTTAACAACGCTGCCTGTGTACGGCTAACTTTCTCTTTTGGTTTTGATTTGTATTTTCACTCTCATGAATGATCATGCATTTGAAATACGTTTTGGGACTTTTTATTTTTCTGTAAATTGGTGTCCTTACATTTTATCTTTTTACTATTTTTATTGAGATTTTTGGAAACTTCATATATTAATGATTTTAATATAATTTATACTATATGCAAATATTTCGTTCTGTTCTTACATTTATTTTATTGTTCAAGCATCATTCACAGTACAGTACTTTAAAAAATTTTCTGAAACTACATTTATGCACTTTTACTCTATGGCTTTGGTTCTTGCTTTAGGGAAGATTTTATCCACTCCAAGTTATAAAAACAAAATTTTGTTAATTCTCACCCAAGGATATTTTTTTCCATTGATTTTTAGAGAGAGTAGAAGGGAGGGAGAGGGTTAGAAAGAGAGAGAGACACACACTGAGTGGTGCCTCCCCCACGCTCCCCGACCAGGGGATTGAACCTATTACCAAGGTATTTGCCCTTGACCTGGAATCGAAACCACAATCCTTTTGTGTGTGGGCTGAGGCTCTAACCTCCAAGAAACACTGGCCAGGGTTTAAAAACAATTTTCAAGTTCATGATCTAGGGTCCTTGAGTTCAAATCATAATGAGTTAGGTTACCTTGAGTAACCTACTTAACCTCTTAATGTCACAGTTCCTTGGCTTAAAAATGGGACTAATGATAGTACCCATCTTAAAAGGGCTGTTCCAGTATTACATGAGATAACACATGTCATATACTTAAAAATGTTTGACTTGGAGAAGTGAGATTTTTACTATCGTCAATTCATCTGGTTGTTTTAGCAGAAGTTATAAATTTAATTTTTCAAAAATGGGGAAGCAAGTGGCCTTATATCTTTGATTAAATTGTGCATCCTTTTCTCACTAATTCATTTTAACTGTATACTCAGTTTCATTTGAATATTGATCTGTTTTTTCAACATTTTTAACATTTATGCTTTCAATCCTCTCATCAATCTTTTATTTTTTATTTCATTAAAAGAAACTGAGAGGTGATGTAAAGAGATAAAGTTACCCAGTTGTAAATTATCTGCAATTTACATCTGCATCTCTCCAAAATGGCTAGATTCCTAGCAGTAGTCTTACTTCTTCAAAGAGTATGCCCAAAAAACATGATCTTGCCACCATACAGCACTGCCTTTTGTTAGGAAATACTTATGAACCACTGGATTTTAGTTATACATATATTTTCTTTTTTATACATTCACTTTGTAATATAATATTATAACTACCCATTTTTAAAAAATTCCACTCACTATTTTGAGGTACATTTAGACCAGGGGCATATCTTATTCATGTTTTTATCCCTGTGCCTAGCAGTGCCCAGCACATAGCCAAAAAATCAATACATGTTTTTTAAATTGAATAGTATTTTATTTAAAAAATAATCTACAATCAATGCTGCACCACTGTTCAAAATCTCACAATGTTTTGTGACCACTCAAACCAATTAAAAACCTATGTCCTCATGTTTAGGTGCCTTAGAAAATGAGAATCATCTCTGCCACAGAATCCCAAAATCCAGGCAGCTGGTTCATCTATCTCAGAATAACTATGATGATTTCTACATCTTCCCCATCTATTATAGCTTTTATCATCAAAAACTTCTTCACGAAGTTTTCCTTGACTATTTGGGAGCACATTGATTTCTCTTTCTTCCTGAGCCAGCAGTTAGAATGTTTAATTTTAGTGGTAAAGACGATATTCGACTTGATCTAGGTTAAGCTCTTCTTTTAATAATGAGGAAACGGATGGCTGGGAAGGTTATGAAACCTTCCCTCAGAGTATTCTTAATGACCATGGCTCACATTTTAGTTTTCAATTTTGTGTTTCCTTTAATTTTGTACCAGTGGGATTAAAAACATCTCTGGAGCGAGAACCGGTAGTAGATTCAGCAATTCATTGAACAAATATTAATTCAGTGCCAACTATGGGCCAAGTAATGTTTAAGGATCTAGAGATGTGAAACAACTATGATGTGAGACTAGCTTTATATGACCATAGTCTGTGGACTAAGCAGATGTTAAACAATTCCAAAAATAACTATAAACAACTATATAATTAAATTTGTGATGTGATATGAAGGAAAACTAAATAATGCCATGAAACAGACAGTAGAATACTTAATATAGGCTAGAAGGGCAAATAATACAGTTTTTTAAAAAAGGGGGAGGTTGTTTTCATTTAGACAAAATTATGAATTCAAAAATATTTAGCCTGAAAATAGCTTAAAATTTTACAGGGAAAGACAGAAATCCACTGTGACTAGAGCGACAGAGAGGGGAAACTGAGGAGGAACAGTGCAGGAAGGCTAGTTTGGTTAAGCACTATGTGCAATGTCTATCAATGAGGTCTCTCACTGACGATTTAAAATCTTAACTCAATTGAAAATCTTCAGAAAGTTTTTACATTATTTTAACATTCAAATTACTTTATATTAAAAACAATTGGTTTTATATTAAAAATGCAATGGATTTTCTGTTTGTTTGTGTAAAAGCAGGAAAATATAAGCAAAATGGAAATGGGAGAGCATGCCATAAACTTAGAAAAAGAAGAAATTAGTTAATGTGATAGCTGAGGGGTGAAGAGGTATGGATAAATAGAAGAGGTTTGAGTTATTAATATACATAGAATTTGATGTTTTAGAGAGAAGTTGTCATAGATAATTTCAATTTTTCTGGTATCACCAACTGGTATACCCAGGAACAAGAATGACCAAAATTTCAGACATAATTATATTTTAGAAGCTTGTGATAAATCTAAGTGAACACATTATATAAAAGATTAGTGAAACTGTTCTGGAGATATTTCAGAATTATTATCATAACTAGAGGCCCAGTACATGAATTCATGCACATTAAAAGGAAATTAATTAGAAGGTGGCTGGCAGGGTGGGACAGGGTGAAATGGGCCAGACATGCTCTGGAGCCAACCTCCCACAGTTCCTCCCTGGCCAGTCAAACCTGGGCTGGTGATGGGGCTAGAAGGGTGTTGCAGAGTGAATGGGGTCCCTCCAGAAGGTGGAGGCCCCTAGGCCTGGCCTGTACGGATTGGGCCAAAATAGACAGTCCAACATCTCCTGAGGGGTCCTGGAGTGCATGAGGGCACTCTGCAAAGTTTCCGTTGCTTGAAAGTTCCTGCCTTGAGTGTCTGCTCCCTGGTGGTCAGTGTGCCTCATACTTACAGGCCAGCTGGCCAGTCACTTAGCCTTTTATATGTATATAAACTAGAGGCCTGATGTACAAAATTCATGCATGCGTAGGCCTTCTTTCCCCTGGCTTCTGGCACCGGCTTATCTCTGGCACCCAGGACCTAGGACCCAGGCTTCCTTCTGGCCGCCAGCAGGAACCTGGGACCTGGGTTTCCCTCTGGCCCCGGCAGGCACCTGGGACCCAGGCTTCCCTCTGGCCCCAGCAGGCACTTGGGACCTGGGTTTTCCTTTAGCCGCTGGCAGGCACCCAGGACCCAGGCTGCCCTCCCAGCCTCAGCTTCATCCAGAAGGTCGTCCGGAAGGACATCTGGTCTAATTAGCATATTACACTTTTATTATTATAGATGATAGATGTAAATTCATAGGACTAACTACAATAACCAGAGAGAGATTGTTAGGGATAATCTTGATGAATTCAAACATTTTGAGGTCACATAGAATTATAAAACTCAGCAAAGTCTGACAAATAGCAGCTACAGTAGAAAATTTTAAGAAAACACACACAATATATGGTAATGTTGTGAACATCAAGAACAAATAGTATACCTGACAAAGTTATGACACAAAAGAATGTTTTTAAGATAAATGAATGAAACTACTCATCTGTATTAAATGCTGCCAAGTCAATTAAGATGGGAGCTGAAAATCATCCATTGAATTTAAGATTATAAAAATCAATGATGACTTTACAAGAGTGGTGATTGTAAAGGGGCAAGGAAAAACAATGAGAAAGAATATCAAGTTAAAGTGGGTTAAAGAGTGAATGGGTTGTAGCTCATAAGACCAACCAAGATTAATATTCAGAATATAATAAATAAAAGCATAATATGCTAATTAGACCAGACATCCTTCTGGATGACCTTCCAGATGAAGCCACAGTGGTGGGGGCTGAGGCAGCCCCCTCAGTGGGCAGGTGCCGAGGCAGAGGCGGCAAGGATCCCAGCTGCCACCATGGTGGCAGGGGCCGAGCCCCTTGCACGAATTTCATGCATTCGGGCCTCTAGTATATGCATAAATTAAGAGTAAATCAAGCAAACATAAAAGTAGATAGAAAATCAAGAAAAAAAATATAAATAGGTAGTTCATAAAACAGAAACCTTAATGGCCCAAAACATATGAAAAGATGTCCAAGGAATAATCAGAAAAATGTAACAACACTATAGTGAAATACTGTGGTAGGCAACCTCGAAGATGGCCTTCAATATGCCTGCCTCCTGTTCATGCTCTTATATTATCTCTTTCTCTTGGAGGCAGGCTGGACCTAGTGACGTGCTAGTAATTAATACAATATGTCAA
>NW_006294418.1:947517-966151 GCF_000327345.1 Myotis davidii
ATTGTGTGTAGAAGACATACTCGTATTTTAAAACTTCCATTTTTCTTGAGAGCTTTACTACTCAATCACTTCTCAGATTAGAAAAGGCTGGACCTTGAGGCACAAGCAGAGCCCAGGTAAATGGAAGGGAAGAAGGGAGGACACTGAACAAGGTTTGGTCAAAATAAGTACCCTGTGTGCCTGGAAGTGCGCCTGCCCTACTGACCCAAGAGAATTGCAGCAAAGGTGCAAACCTGTCTGAAGTGCTTGACATACCAAGCCCTGTTCTAAGAGCTTCTTGCATTTAAGTCATTTATCATCTCAAGAGTTCTACTCTCATCCTCATTTTATAGATAAGGGAAATTAAATTGCATGGTTAGTGATAGATTCATGATTTGAAATAATTTCATTGACCTCAGGCTTGTCCTGGGTCTACACGATTAGGAAATCCCTGAAATTGTGTACTGAAGAATGTGGGCTCATTATCATTGGATTGTTCCTAAAACAAAACAAAACAAAACAAAAGGAGAACAACATAATCTCTTCCTTTAAGGATCAAGTGTTGCCTTTGGAAATCACAATGAACATAAAGATATAATTCTCACCAAATCAGAAACAGGAAAGGAGATATTAAATGACAATGGAGAAGAGGCATTCTGTTACTTCTTTTCTGGGCATCATCATATTCCTGCAGATGATTACATCCCGTCTCTGCCTGTTATCTGTCTTGCTGAATAAGCTTTCACAGACCTTGTTCCGCACACTCATCATCTTTAATGTTCTTTTGGATAGCTCTTAAAAAAATCCCTTATGTCTCTTTTCAGCAGAATGAATAACTAACATAACATTATTCTAAATTCTCCATTCTATAGCACATTAAGAAACAATGCTTGATTATTTAAAGCCAGTATTGCCAACATTTGGAGTGGTAGTCCACAGTGACCTATAGATGCATCACAGTTGGGTTTGCACCATGCAAACTGTCTCCTTTTTGTGTAGTTTCTTGGTCCCCATACAAGAATATTAAGCTACACCACCCTTATGATTATCTACAACTGTTCCATTTACCATTGAACTTAACCTAGGTTACGATCTGCTCTGGTCATTTGAAGAGGTGCATAATGAACAGTCATTTTTCTGATGCCTTCTGGATTAAATTTAGTGTACTTCAAAAGAGACATACAAAAGACAAACTCCATCTGCCCTTCTGGAAATTGCTCTGTAGTCTAACATGAAAATATACCTGATCTACTTTGAAAGGGTCACTGCACTACTGACTAGTAATGATTAATAATAAAAACAATAATTAGTATTATAATGATAATGTTGTTCAGTTGCTGTAATAAATCCTTTGTACAGATTAACTTAATCTCCACAACAAATTCATGAAGTGGCTTTGTTCACCCCATTTAAAGAGACAGAAACTAAGTTTTTGATGTTATAACTGTGCATCGTCATGCTTTGGATATGAGCTTGGCATCATCATGTTCTTGGAGCTGTGAATTAAATAAAGCAAGTTTGTCTGAATTTATCCACATCTACACTAATAAAAGACAAACATGCATATTGACCGTACCTTTGTCTCACCTTAAGCCACACCCACCAGCCAATCAGAGTGACTATATGCAAATTAACGCAACCAAGATAGCGGCTAGCAGCCACAGAGCTGGAGCAAGCAGGAGGCTTGGTTGCCCAAATGATGGAGGAAGCCAAGCTTCCCGCTTGCCGCGGCGGTTCTGAGCTTCACTCAAAGCAATAAAGTTTCAATTATAGAAGGTAAATAAACCCCAGATACCTGCTTTCAGCCGGCTGTGGCCACAGAGCTGGAGCGAGCAGGAGGCTTCCCTCCCGCCCGGCCTACCTGGCTCTGAGCTCCTCTCAAGGCTACAAAGTTTCAATTATAGAAGGTAAATAAACCCCAGAATAAAAAAAAAGGAGAGGCTGGGAGCTTCTGTTGCCTGGGGGCTTGGCCAGACTGAAAATGGCCCTCAGCCCCTCACCCAGACTGGCCAGGCACCCCAGTGGGGACCCCCTTCCCTAAAGGGGGTGTGACCAGCTGCAAACAGCCATCAGTCCTTCACCCAGGCTGGCCAGGCACCCCAGTGGGGACCCCCACCCTGAAGGGGGTGTGAACAGCCTGTAAACACCCATCAGCCCCTCACCCAGGCTGGCCAGGTATCCCAGCAGAACCCCCACATTGACCCGGGACACCCTTCAGGGCAAACCAGCCGGCAGCTTAGGTCTGCTCCCCGCTGGCAAGTGGACATCTCCCAAGGGCTGCCGGGCTGCCAGAGGGATGTCTGACTGCCAGTTTGGGCCCAATCCCCCAGGGAGTTGGCCTAAGCCAGCAGGTGGACATTCTCCGAGGGGTCCCAGACTGAAAGAGGGCATAGGCCAGGCTGAATGACCCCACCCCCACCCCACCCCCCGAGTGCACCATTGAGCCTCTAGTATTATAAATAAAGGCAGCTGGCTTAAACAGTGACTACCTCCTCAATCATCCTCACTACCAAAATACATATCTATTCACTTATTAATTGTAATGCTACTGCAATGTTAAAATATATATATTTATATATATATTGTGAGGTCCTAAAGAACATCATAAACAAAGGCCCAGGGCCAAAGTCTGTTGAAAGCATTAAAAATATTGTGGATCCAATATTACAGTTTTTCAGTTATTGTCAAATTCTAGGGGAAAAAGGATGTGTCCTGTATATTCTCTCATTTTTTTTGTACTAGATATAAACTTCCAGTTTATAAATGAAAATTTTGTTCATTAATTTATTATTATTTTTTTAATTTAACAGTCTCAGTAAAACCCTGAAAAAAGACAAACTGCTATTAAAATGTAGTTTTTGCCTGGCCAGAGTGGTTCAATTGGTTAAGCATCATCCTGTGCATGGAAAGGTTGTCAGTTTGATTTCCAGTCAGGGCACATACCTGGGTTGCAAGTTGATCCCTAGTCAGAGAGCATATGGAAGGCAACTGATTGATATTTCTCTCTCACATTGTTTTTTTCTCCCTCTCTCTTTCTCTCCTCCTCACCCCCAATGAAGCATATCCTTAGGTGATGATATTTTAAAAAATGTATGTTTAAGGTTGGAAATAAAATATTGTCAAAATAAAGTAGGGTTAGAGTGGAAAGTACAATGAAAATAAATCTAAGTATCAAATATAGAGTGTATTTTGATATTTAAAATATAAATATAAATGTATATTAAGTAATCATATCAAATAATTACACCAACACATTAAATAGCGATGATATAAAAGAAAAATTAAATAAGTGACTTTTAATTATTGAAATTATTGGATAAAAGAAGTGATAATTACGCAACCATAAATAAAATATTTCTTGTGTTTTTGCTTTAAACTTATTTTATGTTGTCTTTTAATTATGATTTTTATCTCCACATTATTCATTTGGTTTAACATTCTGGGTACTTTAAATTATTCATGAGGGTAGGAGGCAACTGAAGACTCAAAAGAACTCTGAACTCCAGGAGCTTCAATATATATATATATCATACACATAGTGGCCTGGTGCACAAAAATCTGTGCACTCAGGGGGGTCCCTCAGCCTGGCCTGTGCCATCTCACACCCTAGGACTCCTCAGTGGATGTCCACCTGCTGGCCAGCACAAATGGGGACATAGCATCAAGTCCCTTGTGCCAGAAGACCCAGAGTCAAGTCCACATCCACTTGCGTGTGCCCCCTGCACATGGCATTCAGCCTCATGAAGGGGCTGGCAGGCTCGGACACTACAGCGGTGGCGGCGGTGGCAGCAGAGCAGCGAGGTTACTTCGCCCCGCCAGAGTGGGCAGGTCATGCCTTACTGCTCGCCCCCACGGCCCCTGGCCAGGTCCATAGGCCCAGACACTGCTGCTATCAGCTGGCTGGAGTGGGCAGGTCATGCCTGGCTGCTCGGCCCCATGGCTTCTGGTCAGGTGCAGAGGCCTGGACACTGCCGTGATCAGCCTGCTGGAGTGGTGACAGGCCTTGACACTTCAGTGACAGGGCTAAGGGGACTGGGCGCCGCCATCTTTGTGATGGAGTGATGGAGTGACAAAGTGACGGTTAATTTCCATACTACTCTTTTATTAGATAGGAGATAGATAGATAGATAGATAGATAGATAGAGATAGATAGATAGAGAGATAGAAAGATAGATAGATAGATAGATAGACAGATATATATATATCCATACCGCGGTAACATTTCAATCTTCCATTTTGAAATTTTAGGAGGACAATTAAGATATATTACATCAATTATCCCCTACAGTTTCTCAGCAGAAAAAATTGGAGGGACCACTACAAAAACAGGCAGCTGGAGAGTTTCAATTATGAGGGAAGATCAAGGAACTGAACATGTCTAACTTGGCTTAGTGAAAACAACTAAGAGAGGATAAGGGTGACTGTTGTCATATTTGCATGATATGTTCAAAAACAGAAATTAATCATCTTCCATGTGATAATAGGCAATAATAATTAATGAAAATGCAAACAAAATAATCAATAGTAATAAAGTAATTTTATGATAATATTTTTGTATGTTATAGAACTATACTTAGGAAAAAAAATAGATTAATATAGCATTCTGGCCTGAATCGAGTTTTCTTCATTTTAAAGACAGCGATTTTTATCACATCATGTTTCTTTCCTCTTTTTGATAATCAGACATTGTTTAAAAACTATACTTTTTTTTTCATTTTTGTCTGTCAAACGAAAATATTTTTTAACATGTCATTCTTTAAAGGTTAGAAATTTATAGTTGATAAAAACTCAGCTATTTTTCCTACATTATTTTAGCGATCCAAAAGTAAATATGGTAATTAGCATAAAATGTGTTGCCCCTTACATTTTAGCTTAATAAATGAATGTGTACTGGCTGGACTGTTAGCTAATGGTTTGTAAACTAAGGATCATAAAACACAGTAAGTCACTGAATCAGTACAGCATTCCTCCCTCACAGGTTTAGGGTTGCTGTTAGGTTCCATCTCATTTGCTCTCTCTTATTTAATGTTCTGGGAAGAGGTGGCATATGCAACATTTGTCACTTTCATTTACATTTAAAATGCATGTAGGGATTAAGATTTATTCAAGAAAAAAATTAGGTCACCTGAAGAAGTATTGGGAAGCAATGCTAAAGATCTAAATGTGAAAATAATAAATTGATTTTTTTCTATAAAGATGGTGTCAAAACTAGTAAGGTAATATAGGACTTGCAAACTGGTTATTTCCTAGATCCCTTAGGAAGCTACATTGGTAATGTTGATGTATACACTACTCAGACTGTCAGTTTGCTCTGGCCACCTGAACATCAAACATGCTTGAAAAAGATCAAGAATCAGTAAGTCTACAGAACTACAGGATTTTCCTCTACAAAAAATCATTGGCACCATTTACATAAAACTGGCTACAAATGGCATTCAAAACTAGTAGAAGATTAAATGTCAAAATCATCATTCATCAGCAGCAGGAAAGTGTATACCCCCATAACTTACAATCTGTGATATGATGATTACTATGGTGATGTGTGCGTGCCAAGTTTTTGCTTATGGTGCTCCTACCCTTGTCCAGTTTATCCACCATTTTATATTACAAAGCTGTACAAACTGGGAATATGGTGAGGGGGTAGCACAGTAGTACATACAATGACTAGAAGAGTAGTTATTGCTTCTCTGCAGAAATATGTTAAGGTCAGTAACTTCATGCAAACATTCTTATTTTGTGCCTACATTCCCAAGCACATTCAGACTTTTGTTAGGGGCATGGCATCACTTCTTATGAACTCAGGAGTGCCTCCAAAGAGTGTGGAACCCCGACTGTGCTTGGATAAACAGTGGTGAGAAAATCAAATGAGGATGTACATGCAAACTGGTTATTTCCTAGATCCCTTAGGAAGCTACATTGGTAATGTTGGATAAACAGTAGTGAGCAAATCAAATGAGGATGTGCATGCAAAACAATTCCTCTAGCTATCAACCCAAGGCAATGAACACAGCATATCATTCATTTTAGAGTCATTACTATAACAAGAATCTAATATTAGAATAGGTGATATAAACAAGAGTTAAGATCCTATGGCATCTCATCAATGTTATAACAAAACTACGCAGAATGAAATGATGTTGAGGACCTGCTGTATTACAAAAATTCTTTCAGTGATTTTTTTTTCTTCCTCAACTTAATATGATTATAGATACCTCCAAATTTATTTTATTTTGGTCATATAAAAGTTACTAATAAAGTCTTGCTTCCTTGCAAACATTCTGTCCTTATATAAAAAGTGATTAAAAACAGTGCTGAGTATGAATCAGGATGCTGGGAAACCTAGAGAAAGTTGGCCTAGTGATCCAAAATTAGGGAAGACCTTTCTGAGAAAATGAAGTAGAAACCAAAAGGGCTCATTGACCCTCCAAGTGAGACCCAGGAATAAAATCGGTTAGAGTACCTAAAAATAAAGAGGCATTTGACCATTTATGCTTTTCACATATTTAATCACTTAATCAAACAAATGGTAAACGGTTCATAAAATACACCTATCTCTGGCCTATCTATGAGCTCTCAGAGGTAGCTGGAAGATTTCCATATCTCTATAACCCCTTCTGTAATTTCTCTAGTTATTTGACTGAGCTGGAGTATAGTCTAATGACAATCAATTCAACTGCAGTATGTTTGTGTTCACACAACACTTCTTTTCCAGATTAGCAAAACCTTAAAAAATATATGCTACGGTGCTTTGTACATTAAGTGGAAACAGTAAGTCTCAAATTTTGGGTACATGAGATTCTCTAAGGCGCTTACTAAAAATGTGGATTTCTGCCACTGTAGCTAAAATTCTGATTCAGGATATCTGGGGCTGGGCTCAATACTTTGCACTTTAAAAAAATGTTTTTACTGATTTTAGAGGAAAGAAGAGGGAGAGAGAGAAACATCAATGATGAGAGAGAATCATTGATCCTCTGCCTCCTGCATGCTCCCCACTGGGGATGGAGCCCACAACCCTGGGATGTGCCCAGACCAGGAATCGAACCCTAACCTCTGGGTTCAGGGGTCTAAGCTCAACCACTGAGCCCACTGGATGGATGGACGGACAGGGCAATACTCTGCACTTTTAACCAGGACCCAATTATTCTGATGTAGGTGTTCCAAATCCACACCTAAGCTGGAGGATGTGATAAATACAGAGGTAGAAGCTCTTGGGTATCACAGAGATCATTTACTCTCTTGCCTCCTTTTTTCCTCTCATTCATCAAATCCTATTCAAGCCATAGGAATTGGGTAGAGGTGTCCTGTACATACCCTACACCCTATTCATGAGCAAGAAGAGAGAACAGTATTTCCCAAGCCTGGCTGCGTGTTACAATCACCTGGGGAGCTTTAAAAATGTACAGTACTCAGATTCAATCCCTCTAGACCAGTGGTTCTCAACCTTCTGGCCCTTTAAATACAGTTCTTCATGTTGTGACCCAACCATAAAATTATTTTTGTTGCTACTTCATAACTGTAATGTTGCTACTGTTATGAATCATAATGTAAATATCTGATATGCAGGATGGTCTTAGGCGACCCCTGCGAAAGGGTCGTTTGACCGCCAAAGGGGACACGACCCACTGGTTGAGAACCGCTTCTCTAGACTCTGACTGGGCTGGTGAATCCCTGGCAGCATTTTAAGTTTCTCAGGTGATTCTAATACCCATGGGAGAAGGGTTGTTGTGAGGGAGAGGAGGAGAACAACAGGCCAAAAAAAAAAAAGAGAGAGAGCGAGAGAGAAACCACTTACTATGCTACAGGTCCTTTGCTAAAAACTTTTATATCTATACTGAATGCCTATTATTCACATAATTTGGTGCTACATCTGGATTTATAAAGAGATAAATGTAATTGTCTCAGTCCTCAAGTAGTTTATAATATATTTTGGGAAATAAACCATACCCAGAACATTAGGAATTTTGCTCATTGTTTCCAAACTGAAGTTCTACATACAAAAGAATGTGAGAGCCCAAAGCAGACACAGTCCGTGAGGACAGAAGGAATTGTAGAATATGTTGAAAGAGGAGAAATTGCAAAGGATGTTAAAATGATGCTAAATTTTACAGGAGTCATTTGGGGTGGACAGCCCTGGATAGAATGGCATGGAGATAGGGATGATTACGACAAGATGAATTTGGCTTATGCAGAAGATTTTTTGCAGGATAATAGTAAGAATCAGGAGTTACAAACAGTGACACTTACAGGCAAGTGAAATGAGTAAATAAGACTATGATAATGTTGGGGGGAGGGTCTAGCAAATGGGGAGCCTACTCGATGAGTAAAGCAGGCAGCCACCCCTCAGCTGCAATGTCACTGTTGTCTCATGGGAATGGGTGACAATATTGCTGGAGCATATGCTTTTTGGAGATCATATCTTTTCTGATTTTTAAAATCAGTCTTTTCAACATTTTAAGGAACACTGTGTAGATCAGGCAAATTATGCTCGTCAAAGACTCCTGTCCCGGCTGGGAATTTGTAACTTCTGAAAAAGTTTGAGGTGGCTATGTGTAGATGTAATTGCCAGGTGAGATACTGATAATTCATGTGTTAGTATAGAACCACTGAAGGTTTATGAACAGAAATGTTACATGCTCAGAAATATTTAAAATAGGCCATTCCGGGAAAATGTTTGTAAAAGAGATTATTGAAAAAAGCAAAAAAGAAGCAAAATGTCTAATGTAGACATGATTGTTCTAATCCAGGTTGAAGTATGAAGGCCCTCCCTAAGGCGTTAGCTGTGGGGCATTAAAGGAGTGATCTAACGTTCAAACAAACCACTTGAACCCCTTTCAAATTTTCTCTGATTCAAATTAGGTTTTTATCTGCCCGAGTTGTGCTAATTTCTCCCATTTCTCTTATTCCCCTTTAATCAAAAGATTAACATAAGTGAGCTCATTTAAAGAAAATCATGTCTCGCCAAATGAACCTTGCCATTTTGTGTAATAATTATAGCACAAAAGGAAAGGTTAATCTGATTATACGTAATAGGATAAAGAGAACATTTTCAACATCTGTGATAAGTAATCCTGAACGTTTCCTACGTGTCCTCAAACAAATAAATACAATTACAGATGACTTTCAGTAAAAGTCATCTTTGCACTCAGGCTTTTGAAAATTAGAAGAATATAAATAAGCAGCTATCATTTCCAACCTAAGGACAGAATATTGTGCTATAAAATGAACAAGGTGTTATAAAGGACCTCTTAGCTGAAAATTTTGCATGCTGTTGCAAAGACATCCAGGAAAGACAAATTTGTGCTTACCGTTCAGTGATAAAGTATAATTACCTGGCTTTTCCTCTCCAGGGTGTTAAATTAAAAAAGCAATGGTTAATCTATGGCTCACATTAGTTTGTTCTTATGTATTAATAACAATGATCTGGGTTAATTTTCTTACTTATGAAATTAAAAGCTTTCACAGGGACATCATTTGACTCAGCAATGATTCGCATTACTCCCAATGCAGAGAAAACCATTATGGATGTGTGCCAAGGATCTTGGGATTTCCGGCTCATTCTCTGAGCGTTAGAGGGATATTATTTTTAATTTTGAAGTCTTTTCATTCAACGCCCACACACCAATCCCTGTCTTGAGCTTTCTGAAATGAATCCTGAAGTCAGCAAAATCTAATAGAGTCATTTAATGCCTGATCATGAACCCAGGTTTAACACCTCAAACAATGGTATTGCTGAGTACAGTACACATTTAACAGAAACCCTGGTGTGGGGGGAGGGGGGGACAGGGAACTATCTCTCTTTTCTCATTTGCAAATGAGCTGGTTATGTTGATTTCAGGTAGTAACTCAATTTTTCCAAAATTTTCTTTCTAAACTATCCTGATATACCCTGATGTAAAAAATAAATCTCTTATTACAAAGAATGTTTGAAATTGCCACCCCTAGTTTACCTCCATATTTTGCTGATTTCTCCACACCTTCCACCCCAATAATTCTGATGAAAGATTTTACAAATAACTTAATGATAGAAACTCAAACTTAATTAAAATTAAGACAAGTAATCCATTTTCAGGAGAAAAATGAAAAATGGTGAACTCAAAGAATTGTTAAGTAATATAATGTTCTTGGTGAGTGACTTATTTGCATTAAGGCTTAGATCAGGGCTATTTTTTAAGGTATACGCTGTGCCATGATGTGTTGGGATTTTGTTCCATTGTGTTTCTGTTCTGTTCGACTTACTGACCTTCCTCTTGTTCAAAGTGGTATCAGTTAAGATGTCCTATTAACTAGAATTTTTAAACTCATCACGTAAATGTATTAAAAAAAATCAACTCGAAACACAACACAATATTTTGAAGTTCCTCGTGAATCATCAAAGAAATATGTATACTTTTACTATCTAATTCCTTTTTTTTTTCAGTGAAACATTTAAAACCTCCAGATTTTTAAATTTGAAATTTAAGCTTTAAACTTACTTTTCTTTCTTAATGCCATTAAAGAACCAGATAAGTTCAATTTGGTCTTTCAGTCTTGCTCCCTATTGCTATCCAGTTGCAGCCCACCTCTTCATCCCCTAGATATTACATAACATACATAATGCATATTGAGCTTGCACTTCATCTCCCCTGATAAAAATAGGCTTAGCAGTCATCCCAGCCTAGATGCCGGAAAGCATCTTAAGAGACACATTCTTCTTGATTTCATTGATGACCTGGCAGTAGTCTCTTCTCACTACAATCCCTTCTCCTACGTCCAAAGGATCCACTCATATCTTGCCATGTCCTCAGCCATTATCTGGTGTAATGGGATAAATTTACTTCAGGCTTCTCAGATGTGCTCTAAATTCCTATTTTCAGCGGCTTATTGGAAATGATCATTACCTACATGATGACACAAACTAAAAGGACACAAAATTAGGCCCTTATATCCTCTCATCTTAAAGGTGAATCTTGGTGAGTACTGGTTATGTTGTGGAAGAGTAATGCACTTTTAACAATAACACCTGGTCTTTGGGGAGTGTACTATGTCCCAAGTAATGATCTACACTCCTTATGTATATGACCTCATTTTATCCTTACAACTTATGAGAAAATACATTAATAACCTCATTTTATAGTGGCCTTACCTGGCTTTATCTCCATAAATGTCAGTTTTTTCACCTTTTGACTGGATAATCATTTTTACTCACAGGCTTTATGTGAGGAAAGCCTCTTTTGTAGGTTTATTAACCCTTCCCAGGTACTCAAGACTTTCCCAGTTTTAGCACTGTCCCAAGAACCCCCAACAGTAGGAAAATAAGTGCAATTTAATTTCATTTGTATTGATGAGGATAGACATATAGACTTCTAAAACTGGTGACAAATTGGTGGCATTTGGTGGCATTTTTTCTTACTGCTCACTAATATTTTTCACTCAACTACATCCAGGCTAAATCCTATGGTGACATAGCAAGAAAGGCAAAGGTCAAAGTTACCAAGGATCTCTCTTTTCTACTCACAATTACTGCTTGCACATGGCCATGGAAAGCTAGTTGTGTCAGCATGGCTATTGAAAATACATGTTATGTCTTCTGGTCAAAAAATAAGTATTCAGTCTCTGCCATGTGTCAAGCAATGCATTATATACTGTGAATACAGATATGAACCTAATATGCAGTCTGTTTAGGGTTACAAACATGGGGAGGCGTGATTATTACCCAAAGCAAGGGATGTTTTAATAAAGGCAGGTGCAAAGTGCCCTGGAGGTACAGGGTACAGCCTGACTAATTCACTCCACAATAGACAGGTATTCAAAGCCAACAAAGTGATAAACATTATTGTAGGTGTTATAATTTGAACACTAATATTTTTAATTTGAAAATCTTCCAACATTTGCCAGAGATATTTTTTTTTTACATTTACAGCAAACTTTGTGTTTCTTCTATCAGTAATTTTGAATAGTGAAGAAAAGAGCCTTCTAATTGGCATGTTAGGGAAACTTTCAAAATGCCAATGTAAAGAAAATGAGGAGGTAAATGAGGGAAAAGATTTATCTGATTATTTTTAACAGCTTTCTGCAATATTTCTCAAAATAAACAACCAAGCACACTCAAAATAACATTTATGTAACATATAAAATATATTAGCTTCTCATTTCTGTAATGCCTTTTTAAACTGATGATATCCTAGGAGCAACAGTATAATACAGATCTCTTCATGATGCCAGTTAGAACCCTTCTCACAGCCTATTTTTAATAGGGGTCAAATAACCAGTAGTATGAGTTAGGTTCGATCTTTAGGAATAGCAGGGTCTGAGGGCAAGGTTGAAGTTGATGGACCCATGGCTGATATGAGCATAGACATGCATACAAAAACTAAAAGCTATTTAAAAATAATACAAATAATACATATGCAACTTCTGGACTACTTCTCTACATTTTTAAATAGCCCTAACTCTAACTGATATTTTAAATTTTCTACACTGTTTCTTCTAATCTTTCATTATAGTCTTAATGACCTTTTCTTATGGAATTGTGTTCCTTCAAAATTCATATGTTCTAACTTTCAACAATCTCTCTATATGAAAGGCTACGACAGCTCAACCATCTGACTGGTAGCTATGACGTGCACTGACCACCAGGGGGCAGACACTCAATGCAGGAGCTGCCAAGCTGTGGTGACTTGGCAGCTGCGGTTTTCTGGGGAGCATCACCCGAGAACTGCCCTCTCACAATCCAGGACCCCTCGGGGGATTTCAGAGAGCCTGTTTCGGCCCAATCCCTGCAGGCCAGGCCAAGGGTCCCCACTGGTGCACAAATCTGTGCACTGGGCCTCTAGTGAGACTATAATTGAAGATAGGGCCTTTAAAGAGGTGATTATGTAAAAATGGAGTCCTCAAAGTTGACTGGTGCCTATCCAAGTTGACTGGTGTCCTTACAAGAACAGAAAACTTGGACACACACAGAGACCTCAGGAGACCATATGCACAATGTAAAGACCATGTGAGGACACAGTAAGGAACAGCTGTCTACAGGCCAAGAATGAGTCCTCAGAAGAAACCAAACCTGCTGACACCTTAACATTGGACTTCCAGAATTGTGAGAAAATAACTTTCTGTTGCTTAAGCCACCCAGTCTGTGGTCCACTGTCAAGGCAGATTTGGCGAACTGATATGTCGGCCTATCAAAGCATAACCTTCAAAACTTAAAAAGTGATCCCTGCCCTAGCCAGTTTGCCTCAGCAAATAGAGTGTCGGCCTGAGGACTGAAGAGTCTCACGTTCCATTCCGGTCAAGGGCACAAGCCCAGGTTGTTGGCTCAATATCCAGTTGGGGGCGTGCAGGAGGCAGCCAATCAATGATTCTCTCCCATCACTGATGTTTCAATCTCTCTCTTCCTCTCCCTTCCTCTCTGAAATCAATAAAAAGAAAAGTGATCCCTATTGGAGACTGTTCTCTGGGACAGACTGTTCTCATCCCAGCTGCAGACTGGTTACGAGTTGGCAGGAACACATTTTGTGGAGATACTAAGAAAGCACTAATGACTTCTTAAAGTATCTATGAGATCCCAAAATGGGAGTTACTTTGTTTGGCATTTGGCTTCCAAGCTTGTTGGAAGGTACAGAGATGGAAAAAGTATTAAGACTTACTATTAAGTTATGGGTGTGCACATCAGGTTATTGAACCCTTTTCTGAAGGTTGACTGATGGAATAACGCTTGAAGAAAGTATGGAAAGCCATGCAGCCATCACAGTACGTGGTAGGAAGGAGTAAGAACCCCAAAAGACAAGAAAAAGAGTTGGTTGAAGGGTAGAAGGCAAATTTTGGCAACTTGACAGATTTTAATATTTCTAAAATTGAAATTGAATACTGTGCTTATACTATTATTACAATTCTCTTTAATCTATTGGGCATTTTCCTATTCTTTACTCCTCTCAAAGAAATTCAGTTTTGTTGTTGTTATTGTTTGTTTGCTTGTTTTCCTCTAAATTACCCACTGCATTGTATGTTAAATATAATTAGGGGGATGGATGCTAATTATTTTTTGAGAACATCGAGAAGGAACAATTCTGCTTGAAAACGCCAAATATCTTTATTTCTCTTACAGAACAGCTTCAGTTATTGAAAAGCAAAGAGCAGCTGCCTTGTGATTGTACAGCAAATCATACAATTCCACTGGGCTTATGGCTGTGGAAATGGGAAAAAAATTAGGATCATTTTTCCCCACTCAATTGCAACATTTCTTATTTCAGCTATAGGGTTAAAATAATTTATCTCTTTTGTCAAAGCAAGAGCCATTATGAACATCGCAAAGAGATCTATATTATAGAGGAAGTACAATGTTTTCTAAAATAAAGCTTAACTGGGAATTATTTTAAGTCACAGATTCAGATATAAGAGAAAAATCTAAAAACACAATCAAAAGATTACCAGCTCAGGCTTAGAACCACAAATATAGAAAACAGAGGATGTGAAATTAACCTGAAAATTACCTTTTAATACGGCTGCAAATAGGTCATCTGGAAATTCATTAATCTGAGAGTTTACCAAGGTAAGACAAACTCAATGTAATAATCACTTTCATCTATTCTATATCAATAAACTACCAGCCAAATTAAGAAAGATAATTTTCTCCATCCTATGGAATTTTTTGTCATTACATTTCCTGCCATATAGAATTTCAGAAGTAACCTGAGAAAATATATTTTACATTTTATTTATGGCTAGGATGATCTGGGAATTGTTCGTAACTTCTATCCTGGTCGGCAGGACAATTAACCTATTAATTACCAAAATTTTGTCATTTCTTATTTATTCCGTGATTTGATCTGGATATGAATCCCAAGGACAAATTACACTTGAATCATTTTGTTACCCCAACCCGCATGGATGATCCCTACCCAGCCATAGCTGGTTTGACAAGTAGAGCACATCAGACCCTAGTTAACCAACCACATTCTCAACAAGGAATATTGGAATTGCAATAAGAAAGATTAAGTAGCTGAACTAGAATTTTGCTAGTTAGATTAGTATGGTTATCAAATGTGCAGACGCCGAGAAAACCAATCTGCAATGTAAGATGGATGAAGTGAAATTAAAAAGAGAAGCATAGAGCAGATAGGAGGTAGAAAGAAAGAGTGGGAAAGAGCAAGAACGAGTGAGAAAGAATAAGACCCAGAAAAAGTAGCTTCCTTACCTTACAACAGTGCCCTTGCTCCTGGTTGGGGCTATCCAGAAACCCATCTGTTCCTCCTTGAGTTTCCTGAAATAACTGGGAAGCTTTAATACAAACTTCCCCTGAATATCAACGTTAACCTTAGATGATGGTATAAAATCCAAAAAAGTTTTTAGTGATATTTACAGGCTCCCATTTCTTTAGGAAATCAGTTCATAACCACGGTTTTCTGATTTCCCCATGATGTTTCCATCCAGACACTAAGGAACCTATTGTTCATTCAGTTTTCCTCTGAATTGAATATACTCCAGCCACAATCACATATAGTTAATGTGCCTGTAAGCCCACTTCACCTGGCTCAAGAACATTTACATTTTAAATGTAGTTTACACACACAGACATACACATATACACTCTTTTGGAGATATGGGAAAAATGAACTCTAATTAGCTTTATTAAATTCATACAAAACTAAAGTTGCTTACCCCACCCACTCAAAAAGTTAGAACTATCGAAATCACTTTAAAATAAAGTGTATATGAATGGTGTTTATTTTAAATTTACTATAATTAATGTGAAAGTAACTTCCCATATTTGGAAACATTAATTTTGAATGTGTTGTCAACTGGAACTCAGAAAATTTAAGATTCTTAGGAATTTTATAGGTTGGTTATTACCCTAAAATACCACTGCTTTTATTTAATAGAACTAGAGGCACAGTGCAAGAAATTCATGCATGGGTGCGGTTCCTAGGCCTGGCCGGCGATCAAAGCACAAGTGTCTGGTGTCGAAGGGCAGGTCCCAGCTGACCTCTGGGCCCTGGGCAGCATCTGGGCCCCAGGACCCCTGCAGACCCCCCCTCCGCCTGAGTCATAGCACCCGAGTCCACACACGGAGATGCAGTGAGTGTGACTGGACTCCAGGCTGGGGTGCAGCATGGGCCTCTGGGCTGTCCAGCGGCGCCACATAGAAGCTGGGCAGGCAGTGCGCTCTCTCCCAGCCAGCCTCGCAGACCGGCTCCTGCATGAACCCACAGGGAGCCCAACCAGCCCCTGCAGTCCCAGCATCTATGGCCTGGCTCACCCGAAACAGGCCACAGGGGTGCAGGGCAGGCTCCTTGTGGGTGCCTGGCACCTGAGCACAGGGGCTTCCTGGTGCACAAACCCTGGCATCCCAGGGGGGAGTAGCAGGGGGAGTGAGAGTGAGCTTGGCGACACCCCACATTCTCACTGCACCTCTGTCACCCCTTCTCCCAGGTAGCCAGTGAGAGGTTGCAGTGTGTCGCCCATACCCGCCATGTTCTGCGCCACCCCCTGGTGGTCAGCATACATCACAGCGAGTAGTCGAACTCCCGGTCTCCTGGTCAAACTCCCAGTCGAATGATGGCCCGAGGGGACAATTTGCATATTAAGCTTTTATTATATAGGATATTTTAGAATGCTACAGACACAGTTTGTACTTACAAAATGTGTGATTGCACCAAATAACAGATCATGTTCTCTTGAGCACAAAGAACTTGCTATATTACCCCGAGCAAGCCACCAATGGCCTCCTTTTGCAGCTCATTGCTCTCATTGTAAATAGCACCTCATTGTGATGTATTAAAGATTAAATCAGGAATGTATGTAAATCACATAACAGAGTTGCTTGCCCATCATAGTGGTCAGTAAGTGTTAACTATTGTTGTTATTACACGTCCTCAAGTTATTGTGGTATACAAATACATCAGACAGATATTATCCTAATTCTATTTGGATATATCAAAATAAACCTAATTATTAGCATTTTTAAAAGATGTTTTATTCTGCTAATTTTTATGTTTTTTTCTAAGCATCAAATAGGACAGAGAAATCCTGAGTCCTAAAAAAAAGAAGGCTGAATCTCATCCAGCTTTTAATTGATTCTGAATCTTCTTGAATCCAAAGACCAGTTTGTATTCTTAATTTTGCGTATATTTTAAAATATGGTTTAATTCCATGGCAAAGCTATCAATGAAATAAACATATACTTTACCCAAGTGACTACTTCTTTAAATCCTTTTTTAAAGTACTTTTGAGGAAATGGTAGGGCTAATGCACAGGCAATGAGTATAATATAACATAATAAATGCTGTATCTGGTAAACAGACATGTTGATGTCAGTCCATGTTTAAATTCTTAAAATTTAATTCTAATAAAGGATTAGAATTTGTGAGTAATAATTAATTAAAATAAATTCTTGTATTATCCTAGAAAATTGTCAAATGGCTAGAATAAAGCCACCCAAATAACACTTAAATTTAAAAGGAATAGAATGAGATACCACAATCTAAAAACAGAATTTTTTTTTCAAATAAACTTATATTATTCATATGCTTTGAATCATTGGGTGAAAATATTTTAGTGATATAATTACACATAATAGTTTTTTGCTACTCAATGCTTGAAGATTAGTCAAGTTATAAATTAATTGATCCTTCTCACCCATATGCCATGTCTTTTCCCATCTTAGCATCATAAGCTATACAGACTTGGTGCCTAGATATTATTCAATAAATAGGGTTTTTTTTTTAATTTTATTTGCTTCCTTTAACATAGCAGTGATATTTGTCGCTGAAGTGCTACAGCCTATCTATTTCCAATATCATTCCCTTAAGCTTATTCTTGTATTCTTCTTTCATTTTTTGGACTGAAACAGCAACTGTGAACATATAGAATCCCCAATGATTAGAATAAAGGTAGGAGAAAGGAGATAAAACTTAGACTAAAAGCAGCCCAACCCTTAATTTAAATAACTATAGAAGGTATGGGATCTTTGTTTCCTGGATCTAAGTTTAACTCATTATATTTGGATATAGATATGAAATAACTTGCAAAAATAAAACAACGTAAGGAAATTTTTCCTAACAGGAATAGATGAATGGATAAATCAATGAATGTTATTGCTGATGACTACTACACAAAGCATGCTGTTGTTCCCTTTTAATGAGTGATGGCTGCCCCCTTTGCCTCAATGGTAAATTATTGTTTGTTTGTTTTAATCTTTTTTTAAAAAAAATTGTTAATCTTGAAGAAGACTGTCTCTCTGAGGGGTTTATTTCTCTGTGTGTGTATACAGTAGGCCCCCGGTTATGCCGCCAGAGATTCGTTCCTACGGGGACATAACTTGATTTTCCCCGTAAGTCCAAACGCACCTACATAAGCACCTACGTCACTCACATGGAGCACAGACACAGCAGTAATGACGTGAAACAGTCAAAAACATTTAAAAGAAAGATAACAATTCCTGACCTTTACTTGTGGCAAATAAATAAGAAAAAACATAAAGCACATATGTACATACGTCGAAATGACGGAGCTTTTTTCAATAAATAAATACTGTAAATGGGAGATGGCGACGTAACCACAAAATGACATATGTCGAGTCTGACGTAACCTGAATCCGACATAACCTGAGGACTGCCTGTATAATATAAAATAATCCTATATAATAGAAGGCTAATATGCAAATTGACAAAATGGTGGAACG
>NW_006294418.1:966653-987775 GCF_000327345.1 Myotis davidii
GTTGACAGCCTCAGCAGCGGAGCTGCAGCGCTCAGTCCTGCAATTTGGAGAACAGGTATTTATGCCGTAGCAAGCTTTCTATTTCATTTCGCTTTTGAGAGTCACAGATGCTGGTGTTTTAATCCCTTTTTTTTTTTCAAAAGCGACTATATGTATGTCACACACACCACCACCACCAGGGAAATGACTCTTGTTTTAGTGCTAGAACTCCAGTACGAATATGATGCTTGGTGAGAAATGCATCATTGAAAGTAATGAAGGAGAGCTTCAGGAAGAATCAGGGGGAAAATAAACTATTTCAGCAACAAAGTTTTAAGTTGCAATTTAAGGTGATCGGCTAACAGAAAACTTGCTTGAAAAGGAAGGCGACTGCTCTGCATATGTTTTTGTCATTTTTGCAAAAGCTAAAAAATCTGCTAAAGCCAAGCAGTTTTGGAGGCCTGCAATCTTTCTATAGCACGCTGTGCTCAGTAATGCTCAGTGACTAAAAGCAATAACGTTTTGATTCTAGACTAATATGTCTAGCTTTGCAATTGATTGTGAGCCACTTTACCAGCCCGTCTGAAATCCTTCCTGTGTCTGCTAGCCTTGATGAGCTCCTTAGCAAAATAAATTAGCAATTTTGAAGCTTTTCCCCACTCCTTCCCCACGGCCAGGGCTTTCTAAATAAACCCTCTGTATTTTCTGCCTCAGCATGATTCACAGGTGGGGGTGCAATTCCGAGCTGCTAGTGTTTAATTTGGGCTGAGGTGTTCAGATGTCCATGCCGTTCTCAGCAATACCTTCCCATTGGTACTTGCTTGACCTGATTTTATTTCGTTTCTATTTTCTTAAGGCTCAGAGGTATGATATAAATGTCAATAAAAAGTAATCTCTGGCCGGGACTAACCCAAAAGGACCTTCTCTATCTTAATAACCCAGAAAGCAATTTTCTTCCACCAACTAATTTGCAACTATTTATCAACTACACAGTAATATTATTCTGGACTAAAATGGTTCTTTTTTTAAATCTGAGTTGCTGAAAGTCAAATGTTATGGGATGGATAATGTCAGTGTACTTGAATAATTGCTGTGATGGAAAACGCTGCTCCTTCCGGTTGTAAATATGTTTTCTCGCTGGAGCATTTCAAGTTGACCCGGAGTGCTGCATTGACTAACGCCGTGGCAGAGTGCCTGTGTTTTTCAAATACCAAGGTGTTGCTCTAAGTGGCAGCATCAGCTCACGCCACCTAACACAATGTATCTTAAATGGAAACAGCGGTTATAGTCGATTCAATCTAGAGCACTCATCTGTGACTGTCGATAAAGTAGTCGGTAGGTGCTAAATGTCACCTTGGTTTAGGACTGAGGACAGCTGCTCTCTCGAAAGGATATGCAGATCACCAGATATGCCCCAAGTCAGGGGACGGATATATCACATTTTATTCACTGTTGGCATATCTGTACCTATTAGCATAAGTAAAATAATATCATCTATTGCTCATATTGAAAAGTATGATGATTCATTTAAATTTCAAAATAGTAAAGGCATTAAGGGCAGGATACAATTGTGACAAATGTTGAAACAAGTGTGTACATGTCTGCTCCTTCTATGAGACATAGGAAACCATTAATGTTTAGCCTCTTCAGACAGCCATTTAAGTGTAGCTGAGAGTGAAGAAGAGGAAAGAAAAAGATGAGAAGGTAGAGGAGTATATGCTGAAATTATAAACCTTGCCAGGGCGAGGCATAGCAAATGGACACTGTGGCAAAGGCTAAGTGTGGAAGGGAGTTGGTTTGAGAAGCTGACAAAGGTTGAGAGTCACATGTGCAGCTACGCATTCTGGGGGGAGGGCGCAGATGGCCCCAGGAAGGAGTAACACAGCACATCCCTGCAGCTTTTCCGGGGGAGGGGGAAGGGAGACACAATGCCCCGCTGAGAGCACACACTAACCGCCCAGGGCAGGTTTCTTTCCTTTTCCTCCCCCCACCTCAGGGTGATGGCAGTTTTCCCATGCCCTACCTGGCTGATCCTTCTCATCGCTTGGCGGCCTTTGGAGATAGCTTAACGCATGTTCCTCAAGTACAGAAAGGCTATCGAATGGGTTCAGCTCACTGCCTGACCCTAAGTACCATTCCCGAGGATGCTTCCTGCCCCTGACTCCAAGCTCCTCTTATAAAGGCCCCTTGGCCAGAGTCTCAGATTCCATCCAGCAAACATCTGTGCAGATTTTATTTTTCCCTTCGGTTCTCAATGACATTTATGCAAACTTTTTTTTTTTCCCAACCATCAAAGATTCCAAGCAATGTTTCAACAGATTCTCTATTCTGCTTTGTATTACAGTTTGGTGTGGGCTGGAACTTGGATGAAAAGCACAGAGTCCTGGATAAGGGATGTCCAAAATGAAGCAGCTGGGTTCTATCTGTGGTAGTCATGATGTGGAGCGTGAAAATCAGAGAAAGGGCTCTTCCTAAGATATTTAAAACATTAGTCCAGCAGAGCAGAGAATCAAAAGAATGACATCCTATCAATGAGTTCTAGGAAAAGGAAATTCAACAGTTTGCCTACCATCTTCAGAAAAAGGTTGGGGTGGGGGGAGAATAAAAAAGAAAACATCAATCCTATATAATAAGAGCCCAGTGACTGAAATGGCAGAACGACCAGACGACCAGAATGACCAGACGACCAGAACTAAGGCAGCCCCTCACCCCAACTGGCCCCACCCCTAGCGGGGACCCCCACCAAGATAGGGGCCCCCACCCATGCACTGGGCCTCTGTAGAAATGTAAAACTCTACCCCGCCACCACCAACCCAACCTGCCAAAGGCTCCTGAAATCACAAAATTACATCACTGATTCAGCCGAGCAGTTCGAAGTGGAAAGACTCACTCACACATGAGGAATCCGCACCTTCCTCCTTCCCCTCGGACTCCGCTCTCAGAGGAGGCATGCACGGTGTGGATGTGCAAATAAAGGCTCAGAAAAGCCACTCTGTTGGGGTCCCCGTGGCACATCCAGGCAGAGACAAACTGATCTCCAAAAGCCAAGCACCAGACTCTGTCCCTTCCTCAGCCGCAGTCTCAGCTCCAGACAGGGGCCCCCGTGGCAGGAAACAAGGAGAGCCCCGCCTCCAGTCTTCACAGAGACGGGAATGCTCAGGAGGCCAAGATAACAGAAACCTAAGGACCTGCCCAGTCGGCATGGCTCAGTGATTGAGCGTTGATCTATGAACCAGGAGGTCATGGTTCGACTCCAGTCAAGGGCATAATCCCTACTGTGGGGAATGCAGGAGGCAGCCAATCAATGATTCTCATCATGGATCTCTCTCTCTCTCTCTCTCTCTCTCTCTCTCTGAAATCAATAATATATATATATTGAAAATAGGAACCTAAGGACCTAAATGATGGGGCCCATGCCGCCTGGGCCTGCTCAGCACAAGGCCACCACCATTAGCTCGGACCCAGTTCTGGTCTAATTCCTAACCCGGTGGCGACCAGCATCCAGGGGCATCCAGGGGCATCCAGGGCCCCAGTGCGCTGGGGTGTGTAATCACGGAGAGCGCTCTGGAGGCGGAGGGCTCACCGGAAACCCTGGGCCCTGGGGCTCTCTGCCTGCACCCCTTCCCCCAGGCACTCAGCCCCAACTGTGCCAGCAAAACCCCTTTGTTGGGGCAGGATGGCAGGGGTCAGGCCTGGGGAGAGGTGGCCGGCCCACGGCCGCCCCTGCGGCTGTTTGCACACATGTAATTCTCTCTAATTATCCTGGGCTTTCAGTTCATCTCCGGGCCTGGGAGCTGCACCCGCGTGAACGCACCCTCGGAACCCCTGCTCCACCGAATGAGCCCTCTCACCGGCCAGGAAGCTCTATCCCCATCCCCGTCCACAGCACCCTGTGTCCTGTGCCTGTGTCTGCCCATCTGTCTACACAGCCACCACGTGCTGGCTTGGGGATATCTTCACGCGTCCTCAGTTGTGTGTCTACACTGGCTGCTGGGAAGATTCTCGAGTACCAGGCGCCAATGAGGAGAAGAGGGGTGGTGGGGCAGGGGGTGGGGAAGGATGAACTGGTTCTCAGCTGCAAATGACGGAAGAGCCAGTGCCCGGCTCTCCTAACTCTGCAAATCCTACATAAACGTAAGCCCCGAGCAGCGGCCAAGGCCAAAAATCCCTGGGATTTCAGATGTAACCGCCAAACGGAGGCTCCTAGACCATGTTCTGTCTCCTCAGCCCCCTGAGCCATTTCCAACCTCAGCCATCAGCGCCCCTCTCCTGCAGGTAGCAACGCCAGGGCTCAGAGAGGTTAGGGCACTCACCCTAGGCAGCACAGCAGGCCAGGGCCGCCACTCTCCAGAGGCACAGCACAGGATTCAGGATTCGGGCTTCGCTCAAAAACAGAAGGTGTGCGGGGACCAGGGAGGGGACACCTTCAGGTCCTCCTCTCGCAGTCTGGCCTTGAATCCCTAGCCCTGGGTTCCCCTGGTCCTGCGTACTTAGTGCATTGCCCGCCACATCCTCCCAGCCCTTTCCCTGAGGCCAGTTCAGCCATGTCTACGCTGAACAGACCCAGAGCACAGTGGAGAGCAAGCTCAGCCACAGGGCCTTAGCTGGGGGTGGGGGGATCTGCCTGCCCGAAGCAGGATGTCTCAGCACACTGGCTCTGCCCTTAGGGCTGAGTGCCTCCCTTAGCCGTCCTGGGTTCTCTGTGCCTGTGCACCTCTCTCCCTGTTCCTTGCTCTCCGATCCTGTTTACTCCTTCCCCATGTCTCACTGGGCCTTATACTCTGTCTCTTATCAGATCTCTGACCGTGGAGAACACCCCTGCCGCCCCACAAAGGAACACACACCAGCAGAATCTGCCTTTTCAATAAAAAATGACAAGTGGGAAACAGTGAATTAAAAAGCATTAACTTAAAAACAATGCACGTGTCTGCACGTGCATTCCAAATGGCAGCACTTTGGCGGGGGTGGCAGGGGCAGGCATGTTGGCCACATGTTTGGAGTCTCAGACACAAAGTGTAGGGGGCTCAGTGCCTTATTATGGACCCCTCCCACTAGCCACCTGGGATGACAGGGTCAGAGGAAGGGACTTTGTCTACACTCACCCTCAGCTCTGAGCTCCGGATGCAACAATGTTGCAATTATAGAAGCTAAACAAACCCTAGATACCTGCTTTCAGCCAGCTGGCCTCAGAGCTGGAGCCGCAACAAAGTTTCAATTACAGAAGTTAAATAAACACCAGAATTTAAAAAAAAAGAAGAAAAGGAGAGACTAGGAGCTTCAGTTGCATACTTGGCCTGCCTGAAAACAGCCCTCTGCCCCTCATCCAAACTGGCCAGGCACCCCAGTGGGGATAGCCACCCTAAAGTGGGTGTGGCCAGCCTGAAAACAGCCCTCAGCCCCTCATCTAGGCTGGCCAGGCACCCGAGTGGGGACCCCCACCCTGAAGGGGGTGCAGGCAACCTGAAAACAGCCATCAGCCCCTCATCCGGGCTGGCCAGGCATCCAGTGGGGAACCCCACTCTGAAGGGGGTGCGGGCAGCCTGAAAAAAGCCCTCAGTCCCTCACCCAGGCTGGCCAGGCACCCAAGCGGGACACCCACCCTGATCCGGGACCCCCAGACTATGAGAGGGCACAGGCTGGGCTGAGGGGACGCCCCCACCCCCAGTGCACAAATTTTTGTGCACCGGGCCTCTAGTATATATATAAAAGAGTAATATGCAAATCAGATGGCGGAATAACCAGAACCACCGCTGACCACCACTTGGTCACTCCCACTAGCCGGCAGGCTCTGATCGCCCGATGATGAATGGGGAACCGGGGGTGGGTGGTGGCTTGGGGCAGGGCTGGCTGCTGGCAGCCAGGGAAGATGGCCCTGACCACAGGCCAGGACTAGAGACTACCCATGCACAAATTTCATGCGCCGGGCTTCTAGTATAACAACAACTAAGAGTTAATTTAACTAAAGAGTAAACATTTCTATAATACTGAAAAATTCTAAAAACAAGTACTGGGTATTTTTCCTGGGGTTATAAAGAAATTAAAACAAATATAATGGAAGTTCAAAAGGGAGTTTAATAAAAAAAATATAAACTTTCTATCCTTTTTACAAGATTTTCTTGAGTTTTATGAGTAAACATGTCAGTCAGAAAGGATGCTTGCTGAATATTACCTAAGACAGATATCAATATTACCTCTAATATTAAGTCTAGGGTGTACAAGTGTAATTGGAAGCCATGAGTAGTTTTAAAGTGGGTTTATTTTTTAAAAAAATATTTATTGTTGAAAGTATTACATATGTCCCCCCTTTTTTTCCCCATTGACCTCTTCTAGCCTGCTCCCACCCCTCACCCCAGGCCTTCATTATTTTAATTTTTATTTATTGACTTGACGGAGAGATTTGTTGTTCTATTTATGCATTCATTGTTTGCTTCTTGTATGTACCCTGACCAGGACCAAACCCACAACCTTGGTGTATCAGGACAATGTTCTAACCAACTGAGCTACCTGGCCAGGCCTAAAGTAGGTTCAAGAACAAAACTTTTAACAGTGGAATAACCTCAAAGCAATATAATTTTTTTTCTTGCTCTGCTACTTGGCATATTATTTAATTACTCCTTAATTGTATTGTTTTTGAAAATTCATGTTGCCTTACCAGTTACCCCTTATGTCAACAACAAAGCAGAACTGAAATGTAACACAATGCTGGGGTGTGTCAATAAACATGTGATAGGGTTCCAAATTAGCAACTAGCTAAATTATACAGACCTGGATCAGTCTCCTTGCCTCAGTGGGCTTCACTTTGCTTAATTATAAAAGGTTAGATAATGACTGTGTCAATGTTTTCAAGCATTTACCAATATGCTCCTGAAGGTGTAAGAGGTTCTGTGATTTTGGAGAGTAAAAGAAGGGAAAGGACTAAAGTAAAGGAATAAATAGAAAACAAAGTATTTGATGTCTTTACATAAAATTTACATTCATCTTAATAATATATTGGTGAATAAAAATAATGTTTCATATTGCCTGTATAAACAAAGAACTGCAGCCTATCTGTGAAAGTAACATTTTTTCCCCAATGCTGAACAGGGAAACTTTAGGAAAGTGTGCCACATGACAGAGAACTGTTATCACAGATTCTGAGCAATGTTTTGAAAAATTCTCTGTTCTGCTTTGCATTACAATTTCCCTAGAACCTTGGTTTACATAAATGCCTGGATACAAGTGACAATGGCACATTTTTTAAATCCTGCTTTGTCAACTATGTCACTGAAGAGAGAATATATGAAAATAGGGAGAAAATGTGTGGTATAATATTTTCAGAACTCCTGCTAATGGCAATTTTGAAGGGTTTCTTACTGAGCACTAAGTTGCGTTTGTTATGCAGTGGTCACAGATGGTTCTTCCCAACCGTCTTGTACCTTTCACTGCTTCTTTTCCTGAGCATTTCAGCCAAAGACTTTTCTTGTCCCCAGTATAGAGAAATGGCTAATTACCCTCTTCCTTATTTTAACATCATTACCAATTCTAATCACGTGGAAATGGGAGTGTCATATAACTTGCAATAACCATGATCTCTTCACACAGCTCTCAAGCTTCATTTCCACTGTCATCTTTTCTTTGTTACAATTTTGGTTTCAAATTGCTGTTTTAGTTGTGATTGGCTTGACAAAATACTGAATGAGCCAGTTGTCATCATGAACTATAAATGTATTTGTTGATTCAGGGTTATAAATACATAAATTCCTCCCTTCTCTCATATGGAAAGTAATAAATCAATGTAGAGTTGGAAGACTATTTCCAGTACATTTCTTTTGCTTGATAATGCATAACAGTAAATTTACAATTTTAATGATCACATTAAGCTCAGTGAAAGATAACCAAGTGGATGCTCTTTTGACACAGTCTCTGGACTGAGGATATATTGATCGTTTAGCCTTTCAGGATACCTATCTACACACAAGGTTACACTATTTATCATTTGGTTAAAGACATGAAACAAAAACACTTGCATGTTTTATTGAACATGTCTTAAGTTATTATAATAAGGACAAATAAATGTGTTGAATGAAACTTCTACCCTGGCCTCAATATAAGGTAAAGAATGATATTAACCTCTGACTTCAATCTTTCAGGTGGGGATTTGAAGCACATTAATGTTTATTGTTTGATTGTGTTGTTTGAAAAGAACATCATATTTTTTTTTTCCTTTTTAGCTTCACTGCCCTTCTTTTTTATTCCAAAATTATTTAATCATGTATATATTTGGCTGCACCCAATATTTAACCATGACATATTTCAGAAGCAAAGAGAATGCTGAAACTAACTGTAAATAAATCTACATGGGTTATGTTTTTGTTAATGTGTTCTTCATCTTGTTTATTTAGCAAAATTTTATGTCTTTCTGCTTTTATTCCAAAATTTTCATGACTGGTCTTTAAAACATGCTAAAATAGTCATTTAATGTCACCATTGCTTTCTTTTCTTCTTAAATACGTTCTCTTAACTTTAGATACACAGTTGTCACTTAGGATTAATTTACTAGTAGTGGTTGAATTAGTGCTATTGGTTCTTAACCTTAAAGTAGTTGTAAAAAGCCCCTGGCACAAGACCAAGTTTAATCAGAGATTTATTTTTAAGGTATTAGATTTTCTGCAATTTTTAATATGTTGCTTAGTTTCATTGATTTCCAGCTCATTTATAAAAATTCTTGTTTTTAATTTACATTAATGTGGCCACTTTAAATAAAAATACATTTTTTTTCATTTTAAGTAATATAAAAGTTAGAGAATTATTTAAAATACAGATTGCTGGTATTTTTGTAAGGCCAAAGAACTTTATTCTTCAAAAAAAAGCAACTAAGGAAAAACCATATGCTTGTTAAAACAAATTACCTGGCAAAACTATGCCAAAAAGTCTGAACTGATTTGAGACTATCAAGTTGTCGTAATGCAAACAAACTGTAAGAAATGACTGATGCAAAATACCCTGCTCTCCCAAAATGTGTATGGCCATCTGCTAAATCAACTTCATGTTCCCTTCAGAACATCAAAACTACCACCAAGCAAGACTTTCCATTCCTCTGTTCCAGCAGACATGCCACAGGCCCTAGTGGGCCAGAGCCCCAGGCTTACTTTTATAAAAAGTAATATATATATTACTCCCCAGGAGGGGGTGTGCAGGAGGCAGCTGATCGATGTTTCTCTCTCTCTATCTCTCTCCCTTCCTCTTGTAAAAAAATCAATAAAATTATGAAGGCCTGGGGTAGGGTGGGGGCCTAGGGGAGCGGGGCAAAACAGGGGAAATGGGAGACATCTATAATACTGTCAAAAATACAAATAAATTTTTAAGAATGTCTTCCTCTAATTCGTAGGAAATACAAGTTTTCAGAGGAGGTTCAGATGTCTCCTGTAGTTCTGAACAAACACTACATGCTTCCATTGAAAAGGAGATGGGTGGCAAATCTCAGACCCTTCATGCAATGAGACATTTTTGGTGCCTGCTTACTTAGAGCATTTTGTTTCTTTGTGTGTGGTATTATAATAATAATTTTATGAATGATCTTTGCCATTTTCTATTTGGAGTATAGCATGCTCATTTTAACTGGTAAAACAATGGAAAAATGTATTCAGCAAAACGTAATTGCCTCCGCTCTTCTCCCTTCTTTGCCCATATCTCTTGAGTTAACGTTGCCACTATTTCTCCTCAGTCATGTAAAAATATGTACATATATACACTGGTATGGGAGTATTGTCTTTTATTGTTTTTGGAATTATTGACTTTTAAAAAAATATTATGGACAGTGCTGGCTAGGTAGCCCAGTTGGTTAGAGAGTCCATCCTGATATGCCAGGATTGTGGGTTCCAACTCTGGTTGGGGTCCATAGATGAAGCAACCAATGTAGGTATGAATAAGTGGAACAACACATCTCTCTCTTTCTTGTGCTTTTTCTCTCTCTCAAATCAATTTAAAAATATTATAGACATAGTCCTCCAGGTCAGTAAATGTGGAACTAATACTTTTAGTAGCAGTGTGATAGCCATCAAGTTGGTTCACATACTTTCACTTGATGGATATTTGATTGATGGATATTTTTGTGGTTTGTATTTGCTTGCCAGGACAAATAGTATTAGAATATATAAACTTGGTATCTGTATTCTTGCTTACTTGTATTTATTTTATTTTAGAGAGATAAATAAAGGTGGGGGGAGAGAGGGAAACATCTACTGTTCCATACAATCAGGCATTCATTGGTTGCTTCTTGTTTTGGCCGCAACCAGAGAGCAAACCCACAACCCTGGTCCACCAGGATGACACTCTCTAACTATGTGAGCCACCCACAGGGATACTTGTATTTTCACTTATGTAAGAAGGTTTACAAAGTTGGTCAGCAATTTTATCCTTTATAATAAAAGGGTAATATGCAAATTGACCCTAACAGCAGAAGGACTGGGAATAACTGGTCACTATGACACACACTGACCACCTGGGGGCAGACACTCAACGCAGGAGCTGCCCTCTGGTGGTCAGTGCGCTCCCACAGGGGGTGCTCTGCTCAGCCACAAGCCAGGCTGATGGCTGCCAGCACAGCAGTGGTGGTGGGAGCCTCTCTCACCTCCTCAGCAGCAATAAGGATGTCCGACTGCAGCTTAGGCCTGCTCCCCCCTGGCAAGTGGACATCCCCTGAGGGCTACCGGGCTGCCAGAGGGATGTCTGCCTGCCAGCTTGGGCCCAATCCCCCAGGGAGCAGGCCTAAGCCAGCAGATGGACATCCTCCAAGGGTTCCCAGACTGTGAGAGGGCATAGGCCAGGCTGAGGGATCCCCTCCCCCACAAGTGCACAAATTTTTGTGCACCAGGCCTCTAGTATATTTATAATTTACAGGTATTGCCACAATGCTATGCAAAATGGTTTATGGACTTCAGCTTTCACCAGGAGTAGCACTTTTCCTAATCTGGTAATGGGCGGGGAAAAGGGAAAAACAAAACACCTTTTAGTATTGTTTTAGTTCATAGACCGCTGAACACTAAAGAGATGAGAGCATCTTTTTTAAAGGCTTATTGGTTTTTTTTAATGTGAACTATTTATATTATTTTCTCCTCTTTCTATTAGGTTATTTGTATCTTATAAAATCAATAGTTGAAAAATTATATTTTACTCATAGGCTGCACATATGCAAATTTGCTTAACTCTTTGGGTTCATTAGGGTATATCTATATAGCTCAATAGGTAATATTATTCAGGATCAGATAGATATAAAAAGTGTCCTAACCGAAATGAAGTATGTACTTACTAGTCTAAGCATCAGAGACCAAAGAGAAAAGGTAGATTACATAGAGTTTGGAATTACTGTATATGTTTTTGCCTTTATACGAAGAGTAGCTTAACTATTTATTTTAAATCTCTTTGTTTCATAGATTATTTAAATGGCTTACAGAAGATGTATTGATAAATGAGATATGAGTCTTTAATTCTTCTGTGGAGGAAACCATTTTTTACCTATAATTGTATTTCATGACCTAGTGTCTCTCCTCAAATTATCACCCCCAGGCCATTCCAGAAAATGTACTAAAATATAAATGAGCACTAAAAGCAAAAACAAAGTTACACATTCTCACACCATCCACTTAAAATTCACCAAAAATGTCAACAGTGATCAGGCCAAGTGACCCAGTAAGTGGATCTTACTTTATAATGCTTCCAGTTATGGCTACTCTTCTTGTTTCCCAGAACGGAAAAAAGAAAGAAAAAGTCAAATGATTACTGGAAATAATCAATGTTGATAAGAACTTCACCAGATAAGAAAGAAAACATAAATAAATCTGTGCCATTAAGACACCTCAGCTTATTTGGAATCATAAAATATTCTGCTTATATTAGTTTTCAGAAATTTTGATTTGGTATAATCCCTAATTCCTAGCACCATATAGTTTAGGCTTCAGTGATTCTCAACCTTCTGGCCCTTTAAATACAGTTCCTCATGCTGTGACCCAACCATAAAATTATTTTCGTTGCTACTTCATAACTGTAATGTTGCTACGAATGTGTAAATGTCTGATATGCAGGATGGTCTTAGGCGACCTCTGTGAAAGGGACCTTCGACTGCCAAAGGGGTCGCGACCCACAGGTTGAGAACCTTTGGTTTAGGGTAAGCAAAAACAAACAAACAAACAAAAATAAAAAACAAAACAAAAACAAAACGAAAAACAACAAACACACACAAAAAAACAGGAAATCAATTTTTAAGAATGAAAGAAGTATGGAACTTAGAAAACCAATGGTCAAAATAAATAAAATAATTATTTCTCATAATGCAATATTTCTGTTTATCTAGTGATTGCTCTGTGACAGACAAGCACCAAAACCAATAATTATAATGTCTATAACTAATAGAGAGAAACTCTAAGCCAGTGGTTCTCAACCTGGGGGTCAAACGACCCTTTCACAGGGGTCACCTGAGACCATCAGAAAACACATCTATAATTACATATTGTTTTTGTGATTAATCACTATGCTTTAATTATGTTCAATTTGTAACAATGAAATTGGGGGTCACCACAACATGAGGAACTGTATTAAAGGGTCGCGGCAGTAGGAAGGTTGAGAACCACTGGTCTAAGCCATGTGAGTTTAAGCTAAATTCACATCCTAACCTCCTAACAGAAAATCTAAGGCTGATACTCTTTGCTGTAGTGGCTGTGGAAAAGACCAGGTATGCAGGATTTTTTCCCCCACAATACCTCATTAAATACATTAATCTGGAACAAATGAAAACACTGGGGGATATTTAATTCTTAAACATATAGAAAATATAAAATAATAAAGAAATGAAAATAACAGACTAGAAAGGATGAGGCTCAGCACGGTGGAAAGAAGACAGTTTCTGGTTAGGAAATTGTCATTGTTCAGGGTAATAAATGTTGCTGCCATAGCTGACCTTTTCTTACAACCATTCCTTACTTAAGAGAGTCTTGTTTCTCCATAAATACCCAGAAAGTTAGGGGAATGCAAATAATTGCAGGGAAATAGAAAGAGGTTAATGATTTAGCATGGGCTCAGTGAAAACGAGCATTAAAACTGAACGCTCCCCTTCCTAAGGAGTTGAAAGCTGATGTAGAAGAAAAAGCGAGGAGATTTTGACTTCTGATATAGTGCTTAAGTTACAGGATCTGGGACAAAGTGGGAGAGAGTGCCTCTCTACTTAAAGTGGTTGGTGTCAGTTAGAATTGGAGGTAAAAGAATGTTTAGATAAAAAATAGCAGATAAGGCTACAAACTAAAGAGAAATTTAAAGTAGATGTCTACTTTGAGTAAGGTCATCATATTTGAACTTTTTAAATACCTTTCTGCTAATGACATTTAGTAATACTAATAATTAACATAACAGGTTTTTAACAAAACAAAAAGATGTATTTTAATAACATATTCACTTGAATAAGAAATTTATATTTTTTAAATTTTGTTTTATTGCTTAAAGTATTACAAAGCATATTACATATGTCTCCTTCCCCCACCCCCTTGATCTTCCCCTGGCCTCCCCTACCCTCCAGTGTCTTGTGTCCATTGGTTATGCTTATATGCATGCATACAAGTCCTTCGGTTGACAAATTACAGCGGGAAGGCCAGGGAGGGTCGGGGGTGGGTATGAGATCAACTGAAGGACTTGTATGCATGCATATAAGCATAACCAATGGACACAGACACTGGGAGTAGGAGAGGTCAGGGAAAGGTCAAGGGGAGGGGGGGAAGGAGACATATGTAATACTTTAAGCCAGCGGTTCTCAACCTGTGGGTCACAACTCCTTTGGCTGTGGAACAATCCTTTCACAGGGGTCGCCTAATACCATCCTGCATATCAGATATTTACATTAGGATTCATAACAATAGCAACATTACAGTTATGAAGTAGCAACGAAAATAATTTAATGGTTGGGTCACAACATGAGGAACTGTATTTATAGGGCCAGAAGGTTGAGAACCACTGCATTAGAGTCCTGTGTTTCAATAGCTCCCAGGTGATTCTAGTTCAGGCCCAGGCCCCACTGAGCAAGGCAGAGTAAGAAAGTTTATAAACCAGAGACAGAATCACAAGATTCAGATTATTTAGATTTTTTTCCCCATTAGAAAGAGAAAGAGAGAGAGAATAGGCCTTTGCCATTTGGGGGCTCCTCCCCAGGGGGCCCCCTTTGGAGACACCCCTGCCCAGATGGAGTTTGTATATGCTTCTAATAAAATTCTACATTTTATTAAAGAAATCTGTTAGTCCACAAATTTTATTCTTCAACTTGATCAGACAAGGACCCAGGAGAAAATCTGCACCATGAACTCCACGTTTCAAAGTGAAGGAAATTACACTAAATTAGATTGACTAGTTTATCTTTTGTTAATCAGAACAGTTATATCCTGAATTTATTTAAAAAATTGTTTTTGAAAAGCATATATTTGTACCTGTCTCATTCAGAATTTTGCTTCTTTTAAATTAAAATTAAGTTCTATTTAAATAAAAATACTAATTTTATTATATTTTCTTAAATAGTTTATTGATCTTTAAAGAGAGAGAAACATTGATGTGAGAATGCAGCATCAATAGGCTGCCTTCTACACACCCCTTACTGGGAATCTAGCTAGCAAACTGGGCATGTGCCCTTGACCAGGAATTCAACCAGCAACCTCCTGAGCCCAACCAACTGAGCCATACCAGCCATGACTAAAAAAAAATACTAATTTTAAACAAATTATATTTCTAGTTAATATAGGTAGATAACGCACAGCTATTGAAACTATCCCCATCTCCACTTCCAATATTTTAATATAGACCCTGGTCATCAGTTACATAAAACTAAATTTAGTTTAAGAACAATATAATTATGAAGGAAACTTTTCACATGTATCACAAATTCACTCCTAAGATAAATAGATGTGATTGGGAATTGTTCAACTTTCTGAGTTACCCTTTTAACGCATTAATACACATAAGTGAGAGTTGACAATGATGGTAAAAATGGCTCAAATTCCATTACATTTCATTTTGCAACATATCTCCACCCACCCCATGGGATTGAATTTAACATATATTGTAAACTATGAATCAGACTTTTAATTATAAGCTTAAGTTTCTTTTATACTTTGGGGGTCCACTAAAGAATTCATAATGGCGTTACAAGATTATTATTGGAAGTTATGAAGGTAGCTACCTGAAGACTAAACATAGAAATGGTCAAAAGTTTCTGCATATAGAGAGAGGGATGAGGGAAAGATGTCTAGAAGACCTTTCAGTTCATATTCTTCAATGCTGTTGATTTTTGTCACATGTATTTAGATTACTTTTATAACAATTTTAAATAATGGTACTGCACATGTATGTGCAAATGTATATGTACAGTACATAAACAATTTTATAAAACCTACACCAAGCATTGGTTTTGCTTATCTCTGCATTATGGATCTAAGTGAATTTTGTTTTGTTTTTTGCCTTTCCCTATTTTTATTTTTTCCAAATACTCTTATTTACTCTGCCATGTTTTATAAATAATAAATTGATTCAAAAAGTGAAAAAAAAATCTACAGTTCTGCAAATTTGGGAATAAATATTGTGAATTTTCATGTCAATGATTAGCCAAGTAGTAACTGATTCATTGTGAAATGTTGACTGATTAAAAAGCTACTGGAGATTAGAATGGTAGATATTTCAGAAATTTTCTTAATCAAGAGATAATGTTCATTAAAATTAAAATGTACTGATTAATTAAACTTGAAACAGGTAATAATGAAGAAACGCTATTAATTTTATGAACCATAATAACAGTTTTTGCAATTTCGTAAAGAGGATTTAAAACAAAATAAGTCTTTTTAATAAGATAAGAATCCAAATAGTCTTTTGGATTGGGATGATACAGCAAATAATTAAGAAAGGGTTTTCCTCTGAAATAGTTATTTCCCTTGTAGACATTTAGCTTACTGGCAAAGGTGGTGAAGCAGAAAGAACTTAGGCTTTGGCATCAGCCTACCTGGTTTTGAATTCTAACTACTGTACTTTCTGGGTATTGACTGTTTTTTAAAAAATCTAGTTATTTTTTAATCTGTAATACATTTCCTCATCCTATATAATGAAAGCCTAATATGCAAATCAACCGAATGTTGGAATGACCAGTGGAACAACCGGTTGCTATGACACACACTGACCACCAGGGGGCTGCCCCCAGGCCAGTCAAGGCAGGTGCCAGGGGGAGCCCCAGATCACCCTGCCAATTGCCCTGTAGAGGGAAGCGACCAGCTGTGGCAGTGGGGGATGAGGCTGGCGAGCAGGTGGCCCCAGGCCAGCCACGGTGGGTGCCAGTGTGGGGCCCCCTGAATTTCCCCGTCAGTCATCCCACAGATCGGCCCTGATCGCCAGCCATGCCTAGGGACCCTTCCCATGCATGAATTTCTAGTCTACAATAAGAAGATAAGATTCCTACTTTGCAAATTAAAGAATGTATATAACTTAAAAATATGTATATGAAATGTCTAGCACATAACAGATACCAAGTAAAAACAAGTTATGATTATTCTTTGGTATAGGGGCTAAATTTATCATTTATTTTTTTAAAGTATGTATATTTATAGAAAAATAAGATATAGAAATTATCCAAAAGAAGTATTCTGTAAAATAAGACATTATGTATTCATTAAAGTCATGTCATAGACAAATATTAAATGTCATGGAAACATATCTATGATTTGTTATTTAAAAATGTGCTATAGTACATGCATTGTTTAATCCTATTATCACTTTAAAAAAATATACACAAACAATACATATAATTGAATTGATAGGAACTAAATACACTGTGATTATCTCTGGGTAAAATGTGAATTTGTTTTTTTTTCCTTATCTCTATTTTCCAAATTATAATTTAAATACATATTCATTTTGTATCAAGAGTACATAGGCCTCTGTCATCTATACCTGTCTCGACTAAGGCAGCCATCTTTCTTTTGCCACAGACTTACCAACAGCATGAATCAAGAAAAGTTACCAAATCTCAGGCTCAGGTCCAGACAGGAGGCAAGGGTTTAGATCGAAGAAAGAAGAAGGTGGTACAGCTGATGACAAAAAACTTCAGGGTTCTCTATAAAACCTGCTGTGAACACTATAGCTGGTATTGAAGAGGTAAACGTGATTAAAGATGGTGGGACAGTTATTCATTTCAACAATCCCCAAGTCCAAGCTTTCCTTTCTGCTAACACCTCTGCAATGACCAGTCACAGAAAAGCCAAACCAAACTAGGAAATGCTTCCTGGAACACTGTCCCCTGGGAGTCACCTTAGTGCTAACAGCTTCCCAAGTCTTAGGAGGTAAGTGAACAGTTCCTTTGGTAAGTGTTGGATAGCAAAGCCTCAAAACCAGAAGACACTGAGGAAAAGGAACATGTCCCAGATCAAAAGTGAAGCTAACTGAAATCTTGTCTGGTTTTTGGAAGCTGGCATGGATTAGATTTAAGAAAGTAGCTATGTGGTTCCCAAGTATTACAGAAATGGAGAACAGCAACTGTGGCTACTTCGGTAACATAAACATGGTGTATGTTAATAATGGTCTTTGTTCAGCATTCTCAGTCGTTTGATTTTACATTTTGCAGTCTCTCTGAAGATCCCTTCTGTTGGTCAAAATACAAAGCATTGGCACAAGTTGAAGATGTTTTGATTCTTGGTTTTTGTTTTTTTGTTCATTTGGGGTATTTTTGGTGTGTATAGTATGTTTGTGGGTATGTGTGTATACTGTAGAGAGCAAATTGGAAAACAATTCTATTTATCCTTCTCCCAATAGAAATGAAACAAATCTTTACATTAAAAAATAAGTAATAAATACTATATTTAGAAAAAAATCAGGAATCTAAAATATCAAGTGTCCTGTCCTATATATTCCAGGGAGCATGGAAGTTGGTTAATTTGGAAATACCATTCATTTATTCTTGAAGTTACAGTGACTTGGGGGTAATATGTGAGGCCAAACATTGTAATCCATTTCAAACATCATTAGAAGAACAAGCTCGGAAATTACTCTCAATAATATCAATTCTGAGTATATTAAGGAATACATGTTATGAAAGAAAAATCTGTAACTATCCAGAGGATATTGGAATCAAAAGCAATAAAGTAGTGTGGCTTATGAAAAATAAATCCAGCCAGTCAAATTCAATAAATTTTTCCTCCAATGTAATAACAGAATTAGTGGATTACAAGAACACATTTAAACAAAGCATGACATGGAATAACTTATAAAGTTTGCTCATAGAACTGATTAAAAGTTGAAATAGAAGCAATTCTCTTCCTCAAAAATTGAATACAGAAAGTGATAATAAATGAGAATAATTTAAAGAATGAGGAGTTATTTGGTAGAACTAGCATATATTGTAAACTGTCTGATTTTATATTATATCTGTATTTGTGACCTAGAAATGGGTAATAAGTAGCACATTTATAAAAAGCACTCTTTATGCTCATTGAAAAACCTTACAACTTACACAAAGGAAAATAGTTATACCTGCAAAACTACTAATATAGAAAACTATATGTGATAAAATGTGTGTGTGTGTTTTAAGAGAAAGCAGATTGTTTAGAGCAGGGGTGGGGAAACTTTTTTCTGCCAAGGGCCATTTGGATATTTATTACATCATTTGCTTAATATAATTCACTTAATATAAATTTACATCGCTATGAGAAAAGCTCTAGGTTTATTTAATTTCAAGTCTTGCCTGCAGTTGCCCTGGCAGGTCCAGACCAAATGATTTTGCAGGCCATCAGGGCCCCCGGGCTGTGCGTTCCCCACCCGTTCCCCCCACCCGCCCCCAACTAAAGGTAATAGTTGGCAATAAGTTAGTACTGTAAGAACCACATCTGCACGAGCCCATCAATCCTCAGTTCAGCCTTAAGAGATGAATGTTATTCTTTCCACTTTGCAGATTCAGACCCTTAGGAACAGAGAGGTTAAATAATTGGCCCAAGTAACACAGTAAAAGACAGAGCTAAAATGTCTACCTAAAATGCTTTCATCTAATTCCAATAACCCTTTGCACTGTGCTGCAGTAATTGCATACAGATTTGCAGTGTGTCTTAGCTAACCTGCCTGCTGCCTCTCCAGTACAACTAAGGAGCTAGATTGATGGGTACAACATGATTTAAAGAGATTGACATTAAATTTGGATTCCAGTGCTGGCAATTCCACCTAAAAAAATGTGAGCTCTTGGTCAAGCCACTTAATAAAAATCTGGTCTCAGTTTCCATGTCCCTAAAATAAAGGGAATGATATAGTTTCCAGTGTTCTTTTCAGGTCCAATAGAAGATTATTATCTCAATACCATTACTGTGAATTCAGTTTAAAGCAACTTTGAAAATGTGTTATATGAGTCCTAGGGAAGGGTTATTTTTAAAAATCTGAATGGAATTTGACAAGACACTATAATTGGGCTGGACAAGGGAATTGCTGACCATAGGATGCATCACCTTGTGCACAAACGACCAAGTTGTCATGGTCAGAGGAGCCTGTAGGGGATAGGCATCAGCTTTTGCTTTATTTTTTGTAAGCCTTTTTATATTTTGAAGCTACTATTCAATTGAAAGGAATTTAGGGATAAAATAGGCAGGTTTAGGGAGTCTTAGGAATAAAGAGAGTCCGTGGGGGAGGAAGGCATAGGTGAGGGCTTGGATCTGCCAAAAGACATACATTCACAGAGAATAAATAGAAAGGTGCCCCAGGATAAGGGGAGAGGAAGGCATGCATTCCCAGAGGATAAAGAAAAGTCACAAAGTATGGGGAAGAAGGAATCAAACTTTCATGGAGGATAGAGACATGTCCACAGAGGGCAGAAAGAGGGAAACAGATTTTCACAGGAGATAGAGGAATGTTACAAGATAAGGGGGAGAGGATGAGGGGGACTTTGAAGCTGATATTTTGCAAGAGTGACCAATCAAAAAAGCACAGGGTTATAAAATGGGGAAGGGGTCCAATTAGAAGAGAGCGTGAATGGACAAAGAACTACAGCCTTTATAAGCCTCAGAAAAAAAGGGAATTAGCGAGTTACCCCCTGGGGACCCCCTCCCTATGCGGGAATCTGTATTGCTTCCAATACATTTCCAGCCTTTTACTACCAAGTTCTTTTAGTCTTTGAACTTTATTCTTCAAACTCCATGAGACAAGAACCTGCCAGGGGGAGACCCGCTCCCCACACCCCATGCTTCACAGTGATCCCCTCCCTCTGACACCACTACTTTTAGCACTATAATAGGCGGGAGAAAGGCCCACATAGCAGTATCTCTTTTTCAAGAGATACAACACAGCTTATAAAGGTGAAATAGCTGGGAGAAAAAAATCTAAGGAAGAGAAACTTGCAAAGAAGAGTGTAGAGAGGAAGGAGGGGAGCTCTTGTAAAATAAAGGTCACCTCAGTGGCCCAGCACCTCTCTAGCTGAAGATCCTCAGTCACTCTTCAGAAGGGCTGGGACATAAGGCAGTAGCTGGGGCAACTGCCAGGACCTCCTTTTCTGTTCTGAGGAGTTCCAGTCTCCGGGGCATGATGTTAATCTCCGACTGTGCAGCTGACTTGAATTGGAAGCCTCTACAAGCGTCTATGAAAGGATGAGAGTGCCTAGGGAATGGCTCCTTTCTGCTATTTTACTTTTTTTTTTTGGAAGCAAGTAGAAGCCCAGGGCTCAGAGAAAGGACGATAAAGTCCAAGTAAAGTTCATCGTTCCTATTACCCTAATGTTAAGGGGAACCATAGACTTAATCGCACAGGAGTAAACCAGGGAGGTCCAAACCTCTTTCTGAAATTTGCCTTTTGCATCCACTTGCTACTCAAGAAGTTAATTTGGCAGTAGCAATCCAACATCAGTGAGAAGCAAATAACACTTTTGGCCTCCTACTAGCATCACTATTAAAAGGCGATTCGTGGCAACCATTTTAAATTCACATTTGAAATATTGCAGGCATACCATTCATTTTTATTTCACTTTATTCTGGGAAGATTCCTGGTCCATAGGCTGTTGCAAAGCAACATCCTTGATTGACTCTATCTGCCCTCGCCTGCAATGCTTGGCTTAACGTTTTCCTTATATTTATTCCTTTAAAGAATCAGTTCTCTTCCTATCCGTTTCCCTTCTGTGTGAGTTTGCT
>NW_006294418.1:987785-988656 GCF_000327345.1 Myotis davidii
TGACGCAGGGGGTCCAGGAATGCTGTGTCTACCAATAGGTGGCCAGACACTAGCTCAGTCTCTCTCAATCAGCCAGTCCCCATCTGCTAGCTGGAATCTCTGTGGGTCTGATCTGCTTATTACAGCAGTTGTACCTCAAACGGAGTTCTTTCAGGGCTGCAGGCAGATGTTTAACAAGGTGAGCCAAAGGGAGTCTGGCCATTAGGAGCTGTGCTAAGATGGCCTCAGCTGGAATCTGTTTTTCTTCTATTTTTCCCATGTTTGCCTACAGCTTTCCCTGATCGCTTTACCGCAGGACCTCACTGGGACATCAATCAGACATGGGGATGATACTTGATACTTCAAATAAAAATGCTTATGCCATGCTATGTATTTCTAGGCCTTACTTCTTCTTTTGAGTTTAACAGTGTTGTAATGATTATGAACATCTTGGCTTAAGCATTATTGGTTTTGAAGTGGAGTCTTAGTAGAGACTGTTAAGGATAATCACATCTTGTACTATTATATGAAGAGATATGGAATCAGCAATGATACATCACGGGTTAAATGGTCCATTAGTGGCAGTGCAGCCTCAGAACGTGTTCCCATTGGCTAGCGATAATAATTCAAAGGGAATCTGATGGACAGGGCAGCTCATGGGAGGGTAATCCACTTTCTACATAGGACCTGCCACAGACTAACCTGTGCCAACAAATAAAATAATTATCTAAATTGCTTTAACATTTTATCTTGGGTACAGACATTTTCTAAAATGGATGTGCATTTTCAAAATATTCCTTAAGCACATTTTATTCTCTTCCTTTTCTACTATTCTGTTCATGCTTGGGTGATACAGTAGGTGGAGTCAAAATAAGGGCGGGGGGGGGGGGGG
>NW_006294418.1:988684-1000931 GCF_000327345.1 Myotis davidii
CCCATTTATTTAAAAAGAATCATTCAAAATTGTTTACATGGGATCCCACCGAGGAAGAGTCTGATAACTAGCAAAGAGCTGAGTTGGTGCAAGTCATATCCCTTCACAGGAGAAGCAGAAAGGCTGGGCGACAATGTGCATTACCTAAAAGCTTTTGTATTTAATTGAGGCTGGAAGTCTATGAGGAGCCCCCCAGCAGACACAAAGGCAAAACTGTCTCAGAGAACCGTGGGCGGGCATTTGAAAAACACGTGAAGAGCAATTTCCAGCTGAGCCCATTTTTGTCAAACATCATGTGGCCTGGCCAGTTTTGGCTTTCCTAGTAGCATCTGAAGCCCGCAGAACACAGGCTTGATTTCAGCCACCACACTGACAAGTTGTGGAACAGGGAGACTGGGGTCCAGATGGGAGAGCCTGTTAATTGGCTGAATGTGAACGAGGGTCTGGGCACAGCCTGTCAGACACATCTTTGCCGGCATCATCATTACTGATTCAAAGTGCACGGGGAGTACTAGGAGCAGCAGAGGGAAGAAGCTGAGCCGGCCGCAGACTTGAATCAGATCAGAACTCTAGGGAGCAAAAGAATAATGTGCTTTGCTTGCTAAAGTGCTGGAAAATGCTGCTTTAACTCATGTAATGTTCTAATAGGTACTTTCTTGCCCAGGTGTTAAGGGTATTCCTTTTTTTTTTTTTTTGCATTTCTTTTCCAAATCAGATATTTCCAGTATTATATTGTCCCTCTATCCCCAACTGCCCATTATGCTAGTTACAAATCGGGTTTTATAGGTTCAATTTGTGCCTGAAGGTGTAGAGCCAGCCTTAAACAATATTACTAAATACAGTATTTATGAAGCAGAAGAAACTTCTGTTTCATTATTAAGGGGGAAAGGAAAGCTTACTGATTTATAAATGAGTGATGTGGTTTTGGATTCGGAAATCGTCTTATGCATAGATGGCTGCCTACACTTAATCTGTGCTAAAGTTGATTCTCCTTCCCTGACCATCAGCCTTCACTTTACAGAAATGGTTTTATTTGGGTAAACTTACAAAATTTTCTACATGTAAGGACTTCTTTCTGACATGTAAATTCCTCTAAAGGGGGCTCAGCCTTAAACTATGACCTCCTGAGCTGTCAGGAGTAAGCAATAAAGTGTAGACACCCCCAATTAGACACCCCCATGCAGAAGGAACAAGAGAGTATAGCAAGACTGAAAAATATAGGCAGTTTCTCCAAGCACAGCTTATTTGCTTAAGGTTCCTCCTTTGTCTATTTTAGTAATAATGAACACCTTACTGTGGAGAGCGACTACAGCGTTTGGACAGGTTCAAGCCTCAGACTAATGAGAGGGCACGGTCCTCTTGTGGCAAAGCCACGTGCAGGTCCAAGCTTAGAGGGCAAAGCCCTCCCAGCACAATTATAGCCAAAGGCTATAGTTGTAAGCTTGACCTTATGGTCCGAACCTGTGGTCCCAGGTGGCTGAGTGATGTAGGCTGCGGGAGGTGCAGCAAGTGCTGCAAAACAAAGCTTGATAAAGTTCTCAGGTGCATGTAATTAAGTAGATTCGAAACTCTGGAGAACATTGTAAACATCTCTTGACTATGCCCTTGCTTTGCCTCCTGAGATCTGACTATAAAATAAAATCTCAGCTTACAGGCTGTGGCACTGTCTCTTCATCCGAGAACAGTGTCCCACCTGGCCCCAACTGTATTCTCTTGTCTGTTTGCTTTAATCCTTCACCACCACCCCTCAGGTTCACCACTGACCGTGCTGGACGCGGTTGACTTTACCTATTGATTTCTGTATGCAAGGTTTTTAAACAAGAGAATACTTCACCAGAGATCTCCCAAATTCAAATTTTCCAGGCCCTAGCTCATGCTGGCTCAGAATTTGTAGGGATGCTATTTAGGCATGCTTGTGCATTTTAAATATGTTTCTAGGTGGCTCTGAGGCACATTCATCACTAAGAATAATGGTATAGCTACTCACTTTTCTTTAGGCCCTACAGGGGGCCTACTACATGCTCCTTCAACTCTCCTCCATTATTCCTATTCAACTTATCTCCCATTAGACATGAAAACTTAGGATGTCAGGTGAAGAATGCCTTCATTTACTGCTCTGTCCTGTTCTCCCATACTTTTCCACATCAGAATATAAAGTCACCTATTTTTCCTAAATCCCAGAGGAAAGATGCATGTGTAAGTTTTCACCTATGCTTTCTTTCATTTTTAAATATATTTTTATTGATTTCAGAGAGGGAGAGGAAGAAATAGAAACATCTGGGGATCAAGCAGGCAACCTGGGCACGTGCCCTGATCAGGAATCAAAACGTGATCTCCTGGTTCATAGGTCGCGGCTCAACCACTGAGACACATTAGCTAGGTACCTGTGCTTTCTTAGTGTCCAAGCTCATCACTACTTTGATCTGATTGAGTTGCAGTATAGCATTCTGATTTCCAGCCTCCAAAGACAGACTATGTAATTCACAGTTAGACTCCAACACTTACCAACTGTATAATCTTAGAAAAAAAATGCTGCTCTGTTCTGTACCTTAGTTCCCTCATCTAGGAATTGGAGACACAAATCTCATTAGGCTGCTACAGGGAATAGTTATTACGTGTAAAGCATTGAGATTGGTGTGTGAACATATTTTTCTCGTGGCACTCATCAATCTAGATCTTGACTTTTCTAAAGCATCTGACAATGTTCTCTACTCCCTGTTTGAACTTCTCTATTCTAGTTTCTATGACATTATTCTAGCCTGGTTTGTCTCCAATCTTCCTCACTATTTCTACACAATGGTTTGGAGGGAGAAGGGTTGTCTGCCTCTGTTCACACATTCAATGTGGTATTCCTCAAGGTAATCTCATCAACTACCTAAATGTTAATGATTTTCTCATGTCATGCAAGTTTCAGACGCAACTATTCATCTTATTACAGAACATTTTCTTTTCTCTTAGCTCTGCTCCTATGTCATATATTAATAGAAGTTGTCAGCTATAGTTGTGAGGAATTCCTGCCAAAATTATGACTTTTTAATAAACTGTAACTCTTTCAGAATGTAGAAATCACCCAATATTTTAAAATATAACTGCGTTTACAAAAATGGTTCTTCCCACTTCTTTTCTATATGGGAGAGACATGGTCTTTAGTTTTTACCAAGATGACAAGTCCATTATATGATGCTAAAATAAAGGTGGACAAATTTTCATTTGAGTCATCAAAAGCCTGGTTGTATAAACTCTTTTTCTTTCTGTAGACTATTGTATTTTTGGATAAATGCTGTTTAAGCATCGTCAACTGATGTTTTATATTTAGTTCAAGCAGCTTACCCTAAAACTGATTTCTGCTTGTGGAGTTAATCCATAGAAATTTCATTGAGAAAACCACATACAATGATTTCACAAGATAGTACGTTGGTAGAATTTTAAAGGAGGGTGGGAAGGGTAGCCACAATACAGTTTTCCTCAGAAATTTTAAAATATAGTGACTATTATTTTGGGGGAAGTCAATATGATAGCCCTTGCAATAGGGATATATAAAGTCACCTTCATACATCATCTAGATTAGAGTTTAGAAGACCGTTATAATCTGACTGTTAAAGTAGCTAAAGAAGAAAATAAAACTATGTCACTCATAAAGTGGATTAGGGAGCAACAAAAGCAGAGAAAATAAAGTTAAAGTGACAAATATCAGCATTACTAACCCTCAGCTGTTGGCCTTTCACTATTTTATATGCTGGTCCCACTGGCAAGGTCATACCTACTAGGAAAATGGGTGGTGGGAGTTGTGGCCAAGGACTCAAAGTATTTAACCTTTGGCAAGATGACTGTACTAGGCTATGCTTGCCCAAAGCTATTAAATGTTCTATAATTTTAGCTCCCCTTATTCTGATTCCAAGGCAACATTCTGATTCTGATTTGACTTTTTTTTTATGGTGAGAAAATGGTTTGATATGGAAACAAAAGGTTTCAGTTCCCTGGAATATATTTATTATGAGTTAATGTTTATTTGTGTTTGTCTTACTGTAAACATCTGTCCACAGAGAATGTACTGGTCTTGGAGACTTTCTTCACATAACAAAAATTAATGCTCCAGACCACTGGATAGCCTTAGTTCTCAGGTCAGGGCCTTAGCATCTCTCACCTGGACTACAGAAATAGCCTGCTAGCTTCTGGCTAGGGTCTTACTTCTTCCAATCCATCATTTACAATGTTTTCAGAATGAGTTTCTTCAAATGCAGAACTTGTCATTTTACCCACTTGCTTACATTCCTTTAATGTCCCCCCACTGCCTACAGAATGCAGTTTAAATTGCTTAGCTGGCCTCAAGGCTCTTCCTGGCCCATCTATCACTCACCTTTTCGGTTATATCTCCTGAAATAACTCCCATATGGTCATTGGTATCTTGCTCTGAGATTCTCAAATATGTTAATGCTTTTTCACAACTCCATGTTTTTGAGCATGCAGTTCCTACTGCTGGAAATAACTTTCCTCTCCTCTCCGCTTGCCTAAAAACAAGTCAGTGTTTTGATTCTGGCATGATTGTCAAGGCTGCTATGAATATTCTACTACCAGATCTTTCTTTTCTCCATGTCTTTGTTGTTTGTGTATCATAATACAACCTCTCATGCTTAATTGCACTTATTACTATTTTTGTCTACTTCTTTTGTTTTACTTATGTTATTATAGCCTCACTGAGTTTACTGACCACATATCATTCATCTTCGTAGATAAGTAACATAATAATAATATTTTCCTACATTAGGCACTAAGTTTTTGTTGAATGACTTAACCAGGGAGGTGACAATTAGATGTTAACCTACATACATACATACATACATACATACATAAATAAATAACATTTATTAAGTGCTTACTGTAAGCCAAAGGCAACATTGAATCCATTTCAATTAATTGATAGTTAATCTCTAGATTAACTGGGAGGAGAATAGAGAGAAGGAAATAAATTTAGTTAATAAAAATTCTAATAGTAAAATCAACTTATGAAATCTAGTAAACTAAAATAACACTAAGAATAGCAATACATCATGTTAAATGAAAAGTTTTAAGCTACATAAATTGTACAGATTCATGATTCTATATTTAGCAGTTATATTTATCTTAACAGAACCTCTATACAAAGCATATTTAAAACATCCTATTAAAAACTGACAGGAAAGAAATAAATTTAAAGAAAACAGAAAAAGGTAATTTCTATTGTCTATATGCTTCATACTGGCAATTATTTTTAATGAGATCATGGTTCAATTTTATTTAAAAATGACATTTGCTTTTCTTTTGATTCCTGGACATTTGTATTTGCACAAGTTTCAGTTCCTTTGTTTTATAAAATATTTAAAGGCCCCTCTGCCTATCTCCTTGGCTTTATTAAATGCTCTTGAGAACTGTTTCGATGATAACAAGTGCGGTAAACTGCAGGTGAATGGGCCTTACAATTGTGCAAATAACAAACCAAAGCATTTTTTACAATAACAAACAGAGACTGGGGAGTCCTTATGAATATGTTATTAAACACCTGCACTCCAGTCCCTCAACTGGAGCCATTTAAAAATAGGAGATGCTAATTTTTGGCCAGAATTGATGTTTGTAGAGAAACAGAATCTGTCTGTTTTTACAACTAAATTAACTTAAATTACCACAATTGAAACATGCTTTCCCCAAAACCATATGAATGTTGAATTCTCATCATATAACTAATCCTACTCCAACCATATACTTTTATAGGTAGAAAGAATTTGACCTTGGAGAAGCATTAAAAATCATTTTCTATGCTGGGATTATTTTTGTGTTTCCTTAAGAAATAAAAATTATCCATCTGAAAGACAAAGCCTAGCATGGAGATGGGTGTTTTGGGATTTACTGTTCAGAGGATAGGATGCAGCAATGAAATACAGGTAACATGAGAGAGGAATGGGTAAAATATTCATAAGTCAGAATAGAGACACCAGTGACAGAAGGCATTCAAGGAGGACTTGCTCAATTCTTCAAGTTCATAAAGAATGTCTCAGGAAGAAAATGGGGAGTCTTGTGAATAGGATCTGTACAATATTTTCCACAGTAGGAAGATGAAGCTCTAAGAAAATTTAGGCAAGTATTCAAATAGGATCAGAACCAAAAGAGTTTTGCTGCTATTGTTTTTTAAATAAATGGATTGTTCAAAGCTCGAGAAATGCATTTTAGAGAAAACATTTAGTGAGAGCACTCTATCACTCAATGGAAGATGTAATCATTACTGTAAAATGTAATCACTGCTGTTATTAATTGTAATAGAATGTTAACTTGCAGCCAGAAACATGGTATGTAGAAAATTTCTTAAATTGAATTATGTGATGGTAGAAAAAGATGAGAGTTATGTATGGGCTCCTACCCCAAGTCAAAGATTGTGGGGGGAGAGGGTACCTGGGTTTGTGATGCTGAAGATATGGGGCCTCTCCTCACTGTGCCTCACATATAGGCTGTTCCTGGAAAAGAGGCTACATTGAGTTAATTTAAAGAGCATCAGTTTGAAACCCAGACTTAATTGGTGTACAGTGCCCAAACTGAGTATAAAACTGTCTCCCTCCATCCACAATGACTCTAGATGGCATTGTAATATGCACTAACGACAATGGCAATGTATGGAGTTCAGACATGTTCTTATGAGTTGAATTTGTCTCTCAAATAGTTATTTGCAGACTTAATCCCAGAACTTTAATTTAGATAAAGAATCTTGGCAAGTGTAATCAAATTAAGATGAGCTTATTATGATGAGTCCTAATTCAATATACTGGTGTCCTTATAAGAGGAAATTTTGGACAGAGAGACACAGAGATGAGACCATCAGGCAAAGACATACACAAAGGGAAGGAAGCAATACGAACACGGAGGCAGAGACTGTTATGCTGCCAAGCAATTACCTAGGGTTCCCAGAAGTTGGAGGAGGAAAGGAAGAGTCCTCCCCAACTATGATACAATAAATGCCTGTGTTTTTAAGCCACTCATCTGTGGTACTTTTTATGGCTGCCCTAAGAATCTAATAAAGATGCCAACATCACCACAGGGCCAACAGCAACTCATCAGAGTGATAGCAGTTGAGGTCAATTCAGGAGCCTCTTTGGACTTTGAACTTTCCAGGAATCATTTGTACTCCCTCTTTTCAGGGGTTGATAGCAGTTAAAGGCATCTGCCTTCTGCAAAGGGGACTCGTATGAATTCCAGTGATACCAGGGGATGCTCATAATTATCACAGAAGAGATGACCCCAAGGAGGAGAGACAACGTTCTTTACAATAAAGACTTATGAGACACAGAATAGTAGAAGCCCCTTGGACAGGGAACTTCAATTTCCTCTGGGCTCTCAGAATGGTGATGTCTCGAAACAAATCTTACTCAAGGGTCAGGTTCTTCCCAGGTAGGGAGGGAACCATGTTCCCCAAGGTCAACAGACTTTTCTGTATGCAGAAGTTACCCACAGTCCAGCTTCGCCTTCCTAAGAACTTGATGCTTATTAAGATATAAAACTTCTTAAGCAAGTCACAGAGAAACCCTCATAAGGGGACTGTGGGAGTTGGTCTCAAAATATAAAATGTAGTTTTAACTTGAAGAGAGGCAGTAAGTTATTGGTGTGAAGGGAAAAATGCATGCATTGCAAAGCTTCTGTGTACAGTTGAACAGGTTATAAACTGCACAACTACAAGATACTCTATTGTCCCCACAGCAAAAACAACAGGTACCACTTTCTGTCGGAAAGCACACAACCAGCAAGCAGGACACAACGGCCCTATGAAAGATAGAGCTGAACAAAAAGGAAAATGAAACTCAGATGAATCTTACCTTTTTCATAACTGACATAATTTTATGGCACACTCTCTAAGTTAATAAGCTACATCATATTCTAAGGTTAAAGTTAAGTTTTATTAGAGAAAATCATCCGTAAAGAGGACAGTAGATGTGATAGTTCTTCTATTTCCAATTTTTTATTATTCAATAAGCAGTCTCTTTCATCTAAAGCTACTAAATATAATTTAATTTCTCATAAATAGCTAGAGCTGCAAAAATGTCTAGAGAAAAATATTAACATCCGCCCCTCCTTTTATGCTTGGTCTTTTTCAAATTGTGTGATGGGAAAATGCCTACATTTGTGAAAAGAAGAATGAAATACTTAAAAAGCAAGAGGGTCTGCATTTTAATATCTTTTCAATTTGGAGCAAAATACTACAACATACATTTTTTATTACACAGACAGTCACACAGACATATGCACACTCACAGAAAGTAGAAATGTAAGTGAACATCCACATCCCATTCAAAGCTCTGAGGAAAAACAATGACAAAATACTGTGACCTTGATTCAAAATGAAAAGAAAAATAGAAGAAAATCTCAGGAGAAGATTAAAATAACCCTAAAATTTTTAGATATCTGGAGCTAGCATTAAAGTGATTTAAACTATCTTTTTGTTCAATCCTTTCTTTCTCTAAGTGCTAATCAGGATGATAATCTAAGAGGGTGGCATATTGGCATATCCTACTTTGCTAAACATTTCATTAACCAAAACCTCTAGTACAGGAAAACAAACAATACCTAAATCCAGAACAAACAAATGAATAAATAAAAACATACAGGTGCATGCTTATAAGAAGAAAAATGTTTTTTTCATTGTCTGGACTCAGGAGGAAATTCCAGGAGTTTGTTTTGTAGCAGCAAATGTAGCGCCATAGAAAGAACAGACTCCACAGAGCATTAGGAGTAAATTACCTCTCTGGTTCTAGTCTACACCACAATGCAACTCCCGGGAAAGAACTTAACCAACCAAGACTTCCATTTCCTCATTTGAAAAACGAGGTAAAAGCCTTCCTTCACTTGACAGGTTATTTAACAAATACAATACAGTGAAACTTTAATAGTATTGTGTTCTTTAAATAAAAACTATTTTACTATTAATAAAAGTTTTGATTAGTGCTAAAGAATAAGAGATATGCAGAAGAGATGTAAAGTATATACTACAGACACAGAAAGACTTATCCCTAGAGAATGACTCCTTTGCTCACACACCTGGACTCTGCTGAGCCCATATTGCTCCTCCGTAAGATGCATTTTCTGACTAGTTTAGCAAACTACATATCTTTTCCTCCTCCAAGTACAGCTCAAGACTAATTTCCTTTATGAAGTCTGTTCAGATTAAACACTGTATGAATCAAGTCATTATGGCAACATTCCTAGAATGTATATGAAGAAATACCTTTTAAAACTCACAAATTAATGTTGGAAGGAGATAAGGTATAGCAATAAAAAAGCAAAAGAGTAAAAAAAAATAATAAATCAGTTTGCAGACACTTGAAAAGGGGTATTTTAGCTACTGAAAACCACCATTATGCCATTCATTGATATCAGGTCAATATAATGCCATCGCCTTTTCAGTGGAATAACTGCATTGGTAGATCATAGGAATGACATTATGTTATATTTCCATTCTAGTAAGATATTCAATAAAGCTTCCCATGAAATTATCTTTACAAGGTTGATAAATGTTGACTACTGGCCAACAGCTGGAATATGGACAATGGAGGGGTCCCTTAGGATGGTCACATCACAGCTTTATATTTCAATGTAACCAGTCTCAATACACTTATTACTTATGTTGCTGGGAATCCAGAAAATGTTATCGAATTTGCAAATAACATAACTCCAGGGCAACAGCTAGTGAATAAAAACAATTATTATGTTTATTTCTAATCCCCCAAACTAGATAAAAGCCGAAAATAAGACTAAACATACGAAATAAGTGTAAGGCTTTACAGTTAAGTTAAAAAGTGTAACACAAATGTGAGCTTAATTCCCTTGAGGCATGACTGCAAAAATACATGAAGAAAAAAATGATACCCTTTCCCCTCAAATAACAATGACTCTAACTCCATTATAGTTTGTTTAAAAGCATTGAAAATAATTTTCTGATTATCCTTCCTGGTGGAAAAACCCAGAAGCCAAAAGTTTGTGGAAGAGGAAATAAGTCAAGAAGGAGAAAACTTCCTCTTATTGGTCCCTGCCACAGTAGAATCAGGCTAGAATATCCACAAAAGATTTTATTAAACTCTAAGCAGAAACATATCTGGAGATCAAGTACCACAAGTTGGCATGGATTCAAAGAAAAACTCCATTCTGAATATAGAAACCATTTGCTACACAAAGCTCTTTAGCCATATTACGTGTTAAAATGAAATGTTAATAACCAGTCTAAAAACCCAAGTCCACAAATTGAGCAAAAATATTTTATCAGATATAATACTTTGTCATTGTTAAAAATGATGTTGTTGGAGACTATGTAAGAACATTAAAAATGTTCAAGTAACAATATCAATTGAAAAATTGGTGGTAAACCGGATATGTGATTATGATTATAACTGTTAGAACACACACATTACAAAGAAACTTTCTAAAAACATACATATATATTTTTGTGTGTGTGTGTGTGTGCGTGTGTGTGTTTTTTGTTAATTCTCACTAAATGATATTTTCCATTAATTTTGAGGGAGAGTGGAAGAGAGGAGAGGGAAAGATAGGAAAAAACATTGATATGAGAGAAACACATTGATTGGTTGTCTCTGACCAGGGCCAGGGCCTAAGGAGCCTGCAACCTCAGTACGGTGCCCTTGACCAGAAAATTTAGAACTGCTAAGGGGCTGCTGTATTCTTTTTAAAAGAAAGAATTCTAACACAGAGATGAATGATTACACCCTCATACTAAAATCTATAGGCTTAATTTCATTGTCTAAATCTGTAATCAACCTGGAAGTGGAATGGAAACCTATATGTAAAAGCCTAAGTGACCAGCCGACTGGCCAGTAGCTATAACACACACTGACCATGAGAGGGCAGATACTCAACGCAGAAGCTGCCAAGCTACGGTCAATTGGCAGCAGATGACATACTAGAACCAGAGAGGAGGGAGCCCAATTCCGGGGTGTGTCACCCAAGAACTGCCCTCTCGCAATCCAGGACCCCTCAGGAGATGTCGGAGAGCCAGTTTTGGCCCAATCCCCGCCAGCCAGGCCAAGGCACCCCAGAAGTGCACAAATCTGTGGACTGGGACTCTACTATTTTTATAAAACAAGTTTACAAAAGCACTAATTTTATACTAGAGGCCTGGTGCATGACATTTGTGCACAGGGGGAGGGATCCTTTAGCCCAACCTGCACCCTCTCACAATCCAGGACCCCTCAGGGAATGTCTGACTGCCAGTTTAGGCCTGATCCCACAGGGATCCCTGCAGGATTAGGCCTAAACCGGCCTTTGGACATCTCTCTCGCAATCTGGGACCCCTGGCTCCTAACCGCTGGGCTGCCTGCCTGTCTGATCGACTCTAACCACTCTGCCTGCCTGCCCGCCCGATTGCCCCTAACCACTCACCTGCCTGTCTGATTACCCCTAACCACTTGCCTGCTTGCCTGATCACCCCTAACCGCCTCTGCCTCAGCTCCCGCCGCCATGGCTTTGTCCAGAAGGACGACTGGAATGACATCACATCAGGTCTTTGGGCTGTCCATTCTAATTAGCATATTATGCTTTTATTATTATAAATAAAAGTTGGCCCTTTATAATAAGATTTCCAAATGTTGCAAAGAAAATAATGATTTTTTTTCTTCCCTCCGATACAGTTGGGAAATCATTGAAATGAATATGAAAGCCTTGATTTCAATTCATGCTTGATATGAGAAACTAAGTTTTTCAAACTTTTAACCAGCCTTTGTAATATATGTTATAATTTATAAAGGGAATCCTATTGTCTTAGATTGATTCACTTCATTGACATAATTAGTTTAAAAAATTAACTCCAGAGATAAAAATAACACAAATCCAGAGTGTTACCCAACATGTTGAAGATCTGTATTGACACAAGAAAGAAATGACACTGTTTATGAGTATATAGTGGGTAAAAAGCTATGTTTATTTATAGTTATCATATCTGAATATAAATATACTAGAGGCACAAATTTTTGTGCACTTGGGGAGGAGGGGGCGTTCCTCAGCCTGGCCTGTGCCCTCTCACAGTCTGGGACCCCTCAGGGGATGACTACCTGCTGGCTTAGGCATGCTCCCCGGGGGATTGGGCCTAAGATGGCAATCAGACATCTCTCTGGCAGCCCAGAAGCCAGCAGGGAGCAGGCCTAAACTGCAGTCGGACATCCTTAGCGCTGCTGAGGAGGCAGGAGAGGCTCTCACCCACCACTGCTGTACTGGCAGCCATCCGCTG
>NW_006294418.1:1001657-1008282 GCF_000327345.1 Myotis davidii
ATCGAACCTGGGACCCTTCAGTCCGCAGGCCGACGCTCTATCCACTGAGCCAAACTGGTTTCGGCGCTGGCCACCATCTTGGTTGGCAGTTAATTTGCATATCGCCCTGATTACCCAATGGGAAGGGTAGCGAAGTTACAGTTAATTACCATATTTCTCTATTATTAGATAGGATAGGAATACTTCTATCAAACTTAAAGTTAAATGAGAACATTCAGCAAAATGAGGATCTTTATTTATTAGGACATAATCCATCAGTGACTAAACAGGGCAACTTTGCCCAACTAGCAAGGCTCAATGGTTGATCTTTGGTCTCTGAACCAGGAGGTCATGGTTCCATTCCCAATCAGGGCACATGCCCAGGTTGGGTACTCAATCCCCATTGTGGGGGAGGAGCGGAGAGTTGCAGGAGGCAGCTAATCAATGATTCTCTCTCATTATTGATGTTTCTATCTCTCCCTTCCCCTCTGAAATCAATAAAAATATATTTAAAACTAAATAAATAAATAGGACAACTTTACTTAGACCAGTGAGGTGGGAAGATCAGGGATGAGACAATATTATGGAGAATGGAATTGAGTCAGATCCTTGGCAGATGAAATGTTAAGTGGGGCACTTTAGCTAATATATACATCAGAGAAAAGATTGACATTAACTGAGGCATGGTTTTATGTATTGAGAATTAGAGGGGACATTAATGATGGTAATGCCTAAAATCTTGAGAATTTTATCACTATTTGAACCAGAATGTCAATTAGGTGATACTTAAAATTTTTAGGTGAATTCCATGAGATAAATTTTATGCAATATACTACTTTGCTTCAATAATTATATTTTAATCATTAATATTAAGATTATTCACCAGTTACTAAAATATTTAAACTTTTAAGTAGATATATTGCAATGATATTTTACTTTGTATTCTTTCTTGCTATAAGGGAGAGATTCTTTAACTTTTGCATTTGTTTTTAACGTAATAGAAAATATGTTGTAGGAAAGAGTTAACAAATAAAATGTCAGAAAATTAATTCAATACACTTGTCTTTGAGTTTCTTACTCTATAATTTATATTAATAGAGGAAATTGGTGGCTCTATCTTATAGTTACTCTTTCAATTTTTAACACTTTAACATTTTAGTTTTAAAAAGTTATCTGTAGGAAATACTACTGAAAAACATTAAAAATAACATTAAGAAATAAATATGCCATTGGAGTGTCATCCCATGCACCAAAAGACTGCAGCCTCTATTCTCAGTCAGGGCACATACCTGGATTGCAGGTTTGATTCCAGGTTGGGACATATGCAGCAACAATCAATTAATGTTTCTCTCACATCAATGTCTCTCACATCAATGTCTCTCCCCGCCCACTCCATCACCTTCCCTTCCTCTCTCTCTAAAATCAATGAGAAAAAAATCATATCCGAGGTGAAGATTAAAAAAATAAAGAAATGCTATATACTCATTTTCTTTGCTGCAAATTTACCTCTTAGATCTTTTTTAATCGATGGATTCTAATACAATAAATAGCAAAATAAATGTACTATGCATGAAAAGTTTAACAAGTGCGAAAGTTATATAAAATATTTCTAAGAACTAGAGCTTATGAGTGATTAATGTGATAATTGAAAGGTTGCTTCAAACACTAATGACCTGAAATTTATTTCAAATGAAGGGTTCCCTGTCTGATCCCACCCTACTCCAGTTTTTTCATCAATTATTCCTGAACAGATTATTCAGGGGAAAATATCTATTTATTCGAAGCTCATCTCCACAACAAATAATTTAAGGAGAGAAAAGGAACTTAAATATTTTCTAGCAAAAATCTAAGCCGAGTAATTAAATAACCTTGAACATTGTGGATGCAATATTTTAATATCAAGCATTACAGACACTTTTGCTTAAAGAGCAATTTCTTGCATGTGATTTAAATTGTTTTAAATTAACTTTTATATTTAAGACACAGCCATCTTTCTTCCAACATTTCCAAATTACACAATAAACAGTAATCTTTATAACTGATTAAAATGGGCTTCATAATTTTAAAAAAATAAATTACAGATTATGACTTTTCCTCAATATACATTAAGCTCAGTGAAAATAAAATGAGCTGGTATTTCATATGTAATAGAGGAATATAATTTGTTTTTATGTTAGTACCAGCCTTGACCTAAGTATTTACAAATCAATACTAATTTGATGTATAATGGCATCCATAAATGTCTTTATGTAAGAAGTTTAATTTTTGTGCTGTAGTTACAAATGCATTTTTAAGTGCATGGCGAAATTTAAAAGGGCAGAAGAGAATTTAAAGAGAATTTTATATGTATATTATTTGCATACATATAAAAGCCCCTAACGTAGAGAAATCTTTTGTAAAAACCAAACATTCGCTTGAGTCTGGAGGCCTACTGTGGTAAGGAAGCACCTTTCCTGCTAAGTATCGGATATCTGAAGACTGTCCTGAGTTTAAGAATTTATGATGCTTTTTGTGTACCCCTACCCAGTTCACCTACAGCTTGCTTTCCTTCCTCCCCTTCCCACTGTGTCACTGACCATCCTGGGTTCTGCCCAGACCAATGTTTCTCAGAGGGAACTGTGAATTAGCATGAACTAGGTAGCCTTTTAAAAAGCCTGACAACACTCCATACCAAATATGTCAGAATCTTAGGCTACACCACTCATTAGGCTCTGAATGGGCAGTGGTCTGATGATGGTGGTAGGAGTTAGGCAGCGCTTTTTAAAATATGACAGAGGATTCCAATGTTCAGACAAGGTTCCGAATCATGCCCCAGGACAATATAGTTTTCTTCATTTTTTTGTGTTGTTTGTGTTTGTCCTGTTTAATTTGTGTTCTCCACAGACCTCATAACCTGCCTCATTCTCCCATCTGCACCCAGGTGTGCCTACAAGTTGTTATCTGAATGCCATCTTGTCCACATCCCAAGGGCATGTGTGAATCAAATGGCTTATTAGGCCCAGAAGTTCATCTGATTTCTTCTCACATTAGCTTTTCTTTGAACTACGTCAATAGTTTGGTAACTTGCTCTCCTATATTTTACTCTTGTCTTACCCAACCATTCCCCCACAAAAGTCAGGGTAACATTTTTATGAAAATAGCATCAACTCACTTTCTCAGTGAAAACTCTCCAAACAACTTCTCGTGAAAATCTCAACTCAATAGACTTTACACAAATGGTGCTTACCCTGACCCACTGACTAAGGCTGTCTCTTAGCTGCAATCACTCTGTAAAAATCACCCTCTTTTGTTTTCTTCACAAAAATAAAGGAATTTGGGTATCTCAATGCTTTAAATCAAAATTACTATTTTTCATCCTCAACATAGAATTTCAGCACCATGGAATCAGGTAACTTGTCCATCTCATTCACCTTATAACCCTAGTACCTTGGACTGTGCATGCACATAGTAGGAACTTTGCTGATCATTTCCCAAATGAAAGTAAAAATCACTTTGATTTTAAACTTCTCCATGCCAGTATACAGCTATCTATTAGTAGCCCTCCTAGTGTGCTCTGAATTATTACAACTATAGTTACCTGTTGGTCATCAGAGATAATTTACACAGAATTTCTTCACTTCTCATTCTTATCCATGAGTGCAAAATAAGAAAGTGAATTCATAACCCAAATCCCTAGAGTCTTCCTGAGAATCTCATTTTCTGGAAACTCTCCCCAGGCTCTTTCATTTTTGACCTCTAAGATTTCTACAGCAATGCATAAAATCCCCAGACAGATTACTTTCCACTAGCATGGATAATTGAGATTTAACAAGGCACTATTATCTTTCCAGGTGAGCAAGTTACTTCTTTAAGCAATTTAATAAATGTTACAGATTTGGAAATGCATGGATTCTTTTATTCAGCAAGGTATAATCAAATAAATTAATATTTCAAGGAATGGATTGATATCTGGATGGTTAGGAGATGTTTATATATCTCTCAAAATAGCCATTTACCAATACACAGTATCATATTTAGGATAAGACTGTTTAGAACTCCTTTTACACGACCAGTGGCAATCAATTTATTGAAATGTGTGAGTGAATTGTCTTCAGAATATAACTTCCTTCACTTACTATTCAACAGTTTCCCTGTTGACATTGTTGTTTACCAGGATTTCTCAAAAGATATGGAGCTACTCATATGCATATATGCATAATCCATGTAAGCTGGTGGGCTAGAAGGGGTCAATGAGAGAAAAAAAGGGTTGCATTTGTATTCTTTCAACAATAATGATAATTTTTAAAATTGCAGAGGGGTGGTGGGTGAGGGATGGATAAAAAAGGTAAAGAAGTATATAGCCAATAATCCTATATAATAAAGAGGAAGTATGTTAATTGACCCTCACACTGTCACAAATATGGTAGCACCCACAGCCAATAAGGAGGGAATATGCTATTTGACTTCCCCACCCTCAAAGATGGCAGCACCCAGTCCTCTCAACCCCCCAGCTGTCCAGGGCTGGCCCGAGGTGCAGGAAAGGCTCAAATGGTGGTGGCCCATCCACCCAGGGCCGCCCAAGGACCAGGTAACCAGGGCCAGCCGAGACTTGTGCTGCCGACAGTGGCAGCAGCAGAGATGTGATGGGGGTGTCACCTTCACCTGAATGCCTCCTGCCCTTGAGGGCTCCCGGACTGTGAGAGGGGGCAGGCCGGGCTGAGGGACCCCCGACTCAGAATATTCATGCACTGGGTCTCTAGTATTTTTGTAAGTTTGAACAACAACAGATGATTACTAGACTTAGTGTGGGGCTCATCGTGTAAAGTACATAAATATTGAATCACTATATTATACACCTGAAATTAATAGAATATTGTATACCAATTATACTTAAAAAGAAATTTAAAAAATTAAAAGCCCTGAATCATGAAGAAAAATAAATGAAGTAATCTAAAGGCATTTGCAAAAAGCTGTTGAACAAGATTATCCACTGCAGCACTAATTAGAAGAAAATTTGAACAAATATAAATGATTAGAATTAGGTAACTGACTAATTAATTCCTATTGTACCCTTAGAGTAGAATACACAGTGTTTATTTAAAATTTACATATTTATTGGCTCATTAATTATTTAATAATGTGGGGAATCACACAGGCTAAATTAAGTAACAATGTAAATATAACATAACTATATTAAATTGGACTACATATACATATAAATAAATATGCATAGAAAAAAAGAAAGTAAATATACTAAAAGGTAGAATTGTTTGATACTTAAAATTTAATATATAATGATTCTTTTTTCCATATAGATAACTGTTATAGCTGTTAGTCAACAAAATATATACCTCTCAAATCCCAGTTAATTGATGATTGTCCCCTTTCTACCTTCTGTATCCCTTTTGCCAGAAGCTTCAGAGTTATTAATGTCTCCATAAAGGTCAAGTGTTTGAATCATTATGTGGATATTTGAAAACAGTTTAACTGAATTATCAAACTGTGGTTATTTGATTATGGTCCCTTTTCCCAACAACCCAACCACTCACCTCTCCCCAATACAAGGATCCTTGACTTTAATGAGTTCAAATGAAATGATTTAACCAGCATCATGCAATTCAAAATATGTTGAATTCGACAGGAATTACATCCAATTTCCCAAAGCATTTATCCAGGATTTAATTTCAACTTATATAAATTAAGCATGATAGTCGTTCCAAACAAATCTTGATGAGAAGTCTACCAGGAGTGTTTGTTTGCCTGTGTTCAACATATACACTGGGGGTTGAAGATGAGAAGGATAATATTTGCCCTGAATATTACTTTTCCCTTTAAGTACTGTTCTTTAGAGTTAATAGGACATTTATAGGGAACAATATTTTAAAATTAGTAAAAAGAGATTCAATAAAAAGAAGCACTCAGACTACTAGAAAACGTCCTAAACAGGGTATAAACTTTGGAAGAAAATCAGGAAGAGTTAATGAAAACAAACACAAAGACCCAAACAAAACAGAAAATCACTACCTCTATCACAGTAAATTAATGTAACAATAATAACTAGAGTGTTTTGTTGTTGTTATTTGTTTCATTGTTTGTTTTTAAGAAACTACTACAGAAGGCAGGATTAGAGTACATTTTTATACATTGGTAGTGTAAGAAAGTTGTGTTTTCATAATTTCAACCAAGTCATTTCACTTCTTATAATCTAAAAATTAATCAGTGATACAAAAGATGTTCATTACAGCATCATGTGCAATAGAAAATGCTTTAAAAATCTAAATGTGTAATACTAAGGATAAATAGTATATCACTGTAAAACTATAGGATAGACTACCTATATTTAGGCAAAGTAATTTCAATTAGAAAAAAGTAAATATACTGAAAAATCCTGGTGGAACACATAATATTATATCCACAATGATTATTACAATTTGTTTCTGTATACCTTTTCAGAATTTTTAAGGTTTTCTTCAGAACTTTAAAAATATTCTATCATTAGCTCATATTTATTTGGCTCAGTGGATAAAGTGTTGGCCTGTGGACTGAAGGGCCCTGGGTTCGATTCTGGTCAAGGGCATGTACCTCAGTTTCAGGCTCATCTCCTTCCTGGTCCCTCCCTGATTAGGGCATCGTTCAGGAGGCAACCAATCAATACGTTTCTCTCACA
>NW_006294418.1:1008505-1036343 GCF_000327345.1 Myotis davidii
TGATGAGGAACCTCCAGCCTCCAAAATTGTGAGAACATATGTTTCTGTAGGTAAGCCGCATCGTCTGTGTTGTTTTGTTATGGCAGTTTGAGCAGACTAATACAATTACTTTAACCCAAATGGTTATAACTATGTATAAACATTGGAATTGTTATATGATCAGCTTAAGTGGGGGCAAAAACACACAGCACACATAATAGTGCACATATTTATCACTACAACTTAACAAGGTCAAGAGTGTAACTAGAAAACAGAAAATTGTTATTATATCAGATCCGTTTTCTATTTCTTCTGCTTTTAAGTACCGTTTATGTTTTATCAGTAATATTATTTTAAGAAGCCGAAACCAGTTTGGCTCAGTGGATAGAGCGTCGGCCTGAAGACTGAAAGGACCCAGGTTCAATTCCGGTCAAGGGCATGTACCTGGGTTTCAGGCACATCCCCGATGGGGGATGTGCAGGAGGCAGCTGATCGATGTTTCTCTCATTGATGTTTCTGACTCTCTATCTCTTTAAGAAGTTGGTGCCCGGGGATAACTAACTCTACTGAAGCTGGAGGCAAGCTATCTTCGTCCTGTTAAATGATAACATGGGTTCTCTGGGAAAGCTCTTCCGTAACAAGGGATTGAGTCCCACCTGAGAGGATAAGGCTGGGGCTCCTACCTTATACCAGAAACTGGGGAAGACTTCATAGGTAAGTGTGGGTTTCTTTCTCCCCACAGGTGGAAAAAATGAATACAGTATAGCCTCTGGGAAGTTGAGGCTAGAAACTCATGTCTAGTAATTAGTAAACAGCCTGATTAGGAACAAGAAATACATTTAAACATTTTAAAAGTAAATCACCCACGTTTAAAATCACAGTAGACCTAAATGCAAGATTATAATCTTATGAATTAGTTTATCTTCTTTTCACTTATTAATTACCATTAGTTTAATCAAACAGGGTTTCACTCACAAATGGCTAGTTTAAATTTTTATAGATACTGTCTCAACTGTTCTCTGTTGAACGCATACAAGTTTAACTGGGGCCAGCGTGCTCAACATTGGCTTCCAAAGCACTTGGAACCTGCAGGGAACCAGGGGAGCGATACAAATAGACACCAGATACATAGACAATGGAACACTATTCAGCCATGAAAACAAAACAAAACAACAAAAATCCAAGGAAATCCTACCATTTCCAACATAGCGGCCTTGAAACCATTATGCTAAAAGAAATAAATCAGACAGAAAAACAAATACTGTATAATCTAACTTATATTTGCCACCGAAAACAATAACAACAACAGAAACACCCAACTCAGATAAAATTTGTGTTTGCCAAAGATAAGGGTTGGGGGAGGGGGGATTAGATGAAGGTGGTTAAAAGGTACAAACTTGCAGTTGAAGGTAAATATCGACTAGGGGTATAATGTACAACATAATGACTACAGTTAACAATGCTATAGGATATATAGGAAAGGTGTTTAAGAGAGTAGAACCTGAGTTCTCATCACAGGAGGTTATTTTTTCTTTTTTTTTTAATTGTATCTGTATCAGATAATGAATACTCACTAAACCTATTGTGGTAATTATTTCACAATCTATGTAAATCGAACCATCCTGCTGTACATATTAAATTTATATAGTGATGCATGTGAATTACATCTCAATAAAACTAAAAAATATTTTAATTAAAATGAAGACCAGGTAAAATTCTAAGTGCTATCTGGACAAAAGTTAGCTAAAAAGGAATCTCAAAAAACATATCCTTGGAACTATTTCGAAGCGACATGGTGGACAAACTCAGGCTTTTTGGCAGAGTTGCCATTTTGCCCAGAAAGAAACTCTACTTACATGAAAAAGTTTCAAGCACCATTCATGCTGTTCACTTCCGAAGGGAGTAGAAGCCACTGTGGGAGGGCATCTTCTTCAGGAGGAATTCAGCACTCCGTGATTCTGTATCCCCTGACTCAGGGGCTATCAGGGGTTTTCAGGTCACCACCACCAGCACCTCCTAGCAACTTGTAACAAAAGCACATTCCTGAACCCTGAGCCTAAGGGACAGGACTGGAAACTCTGAGGGGGAGGCCCAGCATCCCGTGTTTTTGTAACAAGCCCTCCAGGTGAAGCCAATGAACCTTCACGTGTGAGAAGCACTGCCATCATTGAAGTTTCGGGGAACCAATTTCCATTGTACAGGAGCACGTGAAAAGAATCACCCTACTCCCTTTTCTCCCTCTCCATTTCTACACACTCCCTTAGTTACTTAGGATGGCCCCTCTAAGCCTATAAGTACAAAATTAAAGCATGGATAATTAGCCAGAGTGATGTATCACCAAAGGGAAGCAAATAAGAATAGAAAGGGATGTCAAGAAATAAAAAGGAAATATGGGAAAAGCATAGATTTTTTAGGCAGCTTAACCTTGGTCAGGTTATCTTGGGAGCAAAGATAAGAGGAAAAAAAAAATAAAGCCCAGGTTAATCAACAAACTTTGGTGAAATTGGATATAGGTGTGTCTATTGGTAGACTAGAAATGACTGTCTTCTGAGTATTTCAGTTTCTGTAAAATGCCTCCAGTGGTTCTGTCACAGGTGCTACCTCTCAATGTGGGCGGGTGTGTTTTCAAGGCTTGTCTAACATTACAGCTCATGTTCTCAGCACTGCAGGCCCTCTCAAGTGGTTAGCTCAGAAGACTGAGCAGAAAGCAGGAACGAGCTTTCTAGAGGACTTCATTTAAAACTAATCTTCCCAGGAAGAACAATGGCCGTCTCTCCATTTCTCTTCAAGAGTCCTCAAACAGAGATGAGAGATGTGTCTCTCTTTCAGAAGACGGGGAGAAGCAAATCAAAACGAATGCACAATAGGACAAAGAAAATGCCTTAGCAAAGATTGGCTCCGATGTTTACAAGGGGCTTCAATCATGGCACAGAAAACCCTTTGGCTCGGTGTGAATATCTGTTCCATCACTCCTGCTAGCTCGAGCTCACTGTCTCTATCTCTCTCTCTGATGGGTCATTATTCCTCTCACTGTTTTTTTTTTTTAAGCTCCACAGCAACCACCAAGACAACAGGAAGCTTTATGGCCTTGTACATATGCTATGCCTGATCCTCTTCTGCAACCTATCCCAGTTTGAAACTGAGAGTATAAAAAAGAAAACAAACCCCTTGAATATAGTTTGATAAATTATTTACCTCTTAGCACAGGCCTTACCCAAAAGGAGAAAACAGACCAATTTTTATTATTTTGAGTTGGACTGTACTTAAGGGAAAATAATGGACAGAAATTCCACTAGACACGAGCTATAGAAATAATAAAGCTTCCAAGCAAAGTCACTTGATAGAACAAAGAATGGCACGTGCTTCCACACACACACATAAACAGCAAACAGAAGCCCGCTCACATTTGACTGAGGGAGAGAACTGACCTCAAGGATTTGGGGATACACGCCTTCATCCTCTAAAATCTGCCTAGACTCTGAAGGAAAGCGAGACAAGCTAAGTTTAATGAGCTATAGCATTAAGCAAAGTTGCACAAGTCACCATTTTTTATTTTAAGACAGAGCCTGCATAAGCATTTTCATTCAAAAAAACTTGTGGATTTTGTCTGCAACCACTTCTGAACCAAGCAGGAGAAAGCAATTGCATTTAATTGCTGAAGGTATTGGGGAGGTTCAGGTAGAATGGTCTATGTCCCTTAAAGCTCCTGAAGTGATTTCACATTTTTATCTTCTCTTAAGACTTATACATATTGTCAGATTTGATGAATAGACTGTTCATTTTCTTTCCCTCAGGAGTTGTGGTACTTTCTATCCTGCCCTTAATTTTATAGCTTTATTCTTACTCACTCCCCCCCCCCCCCCCCCCCATATAAAGTAAATGGTTGAAGTACAAAATTCTGAGAGCAGTCTTTTTGGATAAGAGTGTGAGTTCAATGAATTGGCAAGCAAGTCTGACATTAAACCTGTGGCCTGTGGGAACCAGAGAATTGAAAAAACATAGTTCTTCATATTTCCCCTACTTCAACTTCAGTCCACAGGGGCAAGAATATTAAATAGGAATTCTATGCTTTGAGTGAAAACATGCCCTATTTTTCTCTTCCATGGTAATTTCCATCGAATCAAAAGAAGCTAATTTGTTAAACTTCTGTGGGGCCTCAACTGGCACATTTTCAGAAATTATTTGCATGGCTGGTTATTCTATCCACAAAAATCAAAAGAAGACAATAACCTACCAGGCGGGAAACAGTGGGAGAGAGAAGGATTTGGGACACTATCACTTTTTTAGATTTTCTTGAGATGCTTACCCTAGTCACTAGGGCCTAGTGTATTAGTGAAGCTTGTCATAAGTAATTCAATAAATGCCAAATTAAATGTCTCAGGGTATAAAAAGCCTTGAAATGAGAGTGTGTGCATTGTGTCAATGACATGTTTCCGAAGTTTCTACATATTGAAGAGTCATTACATAGTCGATACATGTGCTTTAGATTTCAATAGCTTGTCATGTAGATCTGTGTTGTTGTTTTGTTTCGGAAATATTCCTTAGTATTTACATTTGGATTGAAATGGTGGAGTTTTCCCAGGCAGATCTTTTCATGCTTGGGGAGTATTTTTCTTATTTTCTAGTAAGAAATCTCTTTATCCCTCATCCCACTGACACCTGCAACTTAGAATTTAATTGTGCTTCTCACTCATAAGTTAGTTCAAAATAAACTTTAAAGGGAATTTCGCTTCCTGATTTCATTCATTTGGATTAGGTATATTTTACATCAGCAATATACCAGTTTATCAGAAATGAGAAATGAACTTATTGAACTTTATTTTTAAAATGGTCACCAGTAAGCTTCCATTAAAAACTACTCATGGTTAATCATGATGATGCTCTATCAGCTCCTTATCCACCAAAAAAAAAAAAAAAACAATCATATGATGTCATGTACTTCATAGGAAAATGCTTCCTCCATGATATTTTATTTTAACTGAAAATGTATCAAGATTTATACTTGTTTGACTGAATTAATAACCCTATAAATTGTTATCAGATTTATAGTACTTATAATTATACTACTGTACTTAAATGATAGGCACAGATAAATAATGTTACATATATTATACATATTATATAGTTAATTTTCCCCCTAATCATAAGAGCTGGAAACTATTACTATCCCCATTTATTGATGGGGAAACAATGAGAGATTGTACAAATGAGATATGATAGCCATCTGTAGACCAAAGTCACACAGCTCTTCATAGGTAAAGATGAGATATAAAACCCAGAGAGTCTTATTCCAGAACCCACATTTTAACCACTTTGTTTTTCCTAGATAATTCAAATCTCATCTACAAGGAATTAAGGCTGGCATGGAATATAGACAGAGCCATTGGTCTTTTAAAGTTTATTAGTTGAAGGACAAAACAGGCATACTGCCTGATTCACTATGCAAACCAACTCTGCACTATTACATAATGCTAACTGAAATTCCCATCATTAGCACCACTGTTATTTCTTAAAGTAAAGACATTGTCTTTAAAAGTTGTCTGTAAAAGTGGGCATATGTTTTCTCTGAGAGGTAATATGGAAATAAAGTCAACAGAGATTTTTTCTGAGATTCTGTAGTTCTTACCAGGCAGATCTTACCAAGCAGATGGCAATGCCTTAAAGAAATGGTACATATAAGGTGTTCCTTTGCCTCTGAGGTCAGAAAGGTTAGTTACATTAACAATAGAATGCAACAGTAGGTGGCTTTGGCTGGTTAGGAGGATAAGACTCTGAACCAGTGGTTCTCAACCTTCCTAATGCCGCGACCCTTTATTACAGTTCCTCATGTTGTGGTGACCCCTAACCATAAAATTATTTTTGTTGCTACTTCATAACTGTAATTTTGCTACTGTCATGAATCATAATGTAAATATCTGATATGCTGTATGTTTTTTCCAATGGTCGCGACCCACAGGTTGAGAACCGCTGACGGTCTGAACTGACTGAAAGTAGAGATGGTGTTGGGAAATGCATGAAGGTCATGGTCACCTTTTACATTCAGTCCTAATGACAATGATAATGCTGACCTACCTAGGGAGTTAAAGTTTCCATAGCCCTGTAACCAGCACTTTTCACCAATGACCTTTCAATTGGAGTCACGTTTTGCACCTGCTGTGCCGCTGTCTTTCAACCTCTCAGTTATCACTATATGCTGTAAAGTCGGTCCATCTTAAAGGGGGTTATTGAAACAGGACTGTTAGAGCAAGATGGAACCTTGAGAATTACCTAGTCCTTTTCCTTTAATGGACAGAGAAGCTAATGACAAGCAAGTTTAAACAAGTCCCAAGTCACCTAGAGACTTACTGGTAAAATGCTGGACACAAATTATCTAATTTCTCTCTACTGGAGACCACTTGCAGAGAGCGTTAGCATGGCATATTAGTATGTAATGAAAGTCAACAGGAAAAAGAGGTAGCTCAGTCCTCCAATATTAAACCAAATCAGTTGATTATTTCTAATTGGTTCTGACTTGCCCTGTCCCTCAATTTCAGAGTTTTGTTTTATTTTCCAGAAAGGTTAGTGTTTTTTTCCCCATCCACAATAGCTGTGTGCATTTATACACTTGCTTCTTTTGTGTTTGCTTCTTTGCATTATTTTATGCACCTTTCTCATTCAATTTCTCCAAATTCCTTTTATGCTCACTTCAAACCCTCACTTCTCTAAATCTGCCAAGTAAGCCTAAGCACCACTATTCTCCCTTCTTCAATGGTCACATCAGAGAGAATTGCACACTACGTCACTCCAAACCTGAGACTTGAGAAATATGTCTTAGATCTGAAAATGGCATGCTTCCCATGAGTATTTAATAATTGTGCGCTAATTTTGATCTATTCAAGGTCATAGTCTAAGCCATTTCACTAATACCTAGACTTCTGGGTATTACTCAGCACCATATCTGACTGCCACAGCTATAAATAGAGAGAAGCGTTCTTTTTTATTGCCAGGAATGCATCTTGTTTTACTCTGGACATGTTTTCTTTCAAAGTGGGTTTGAAAACGTTTAGGCTTATGCCATTATATCAAGAACCATCCCTCTCCCCCAGCTTCTTAAAAATGAAAGCAAAGGCCAGGGAAGGTGCAGTTAGACGCGACTGCCTTATGGGTGGTTGAAAGAGGTCAGTGAGGGAGATTGAACTTGAGACCCCATTGATAGGTATTCAAGTGTGGAGATGAGTAGCCTGTTAATAAGATAGACACTTTGCCTTAATGTTTTTAGTCTTCACAGATTATAATTGCAAAAATAGCCCTCAGCTTCTCCAGCTGGTCGTTAACAACTAAGAGGAGCCTAACCTGCAGGTTACTCTTGCTTCATTATAAACAGAAGTTAATACTAAGAAATGGATTGAGCTATTGGGCTGACTTCTGGTCTTATATTATTATTTTAAAACACTTTGGTAAACATAATAAAACATTATCCCCTCAAAAAATATACCCTGATTTGATGTAATTTGTTGCTTTTACAAGTTATGACTTTATTTTTCTTACAGTGTCTGGAACAGTTAATAGCTTTTTGAACAAATAAGTCAGCCCTCCCAGCTAGTCATTAATTCTTAAAAACCATAAGTGTTTTGATTATTACTACTTAATTAGCCAACAAACTAGTTGCACACAATACAGGCAAATGCCTAACTTCCCCAAAGTGCCAGGGCCTGATTGGAAAATGATGATGTGTCTAAAATTTTACATGAATTTAACTGACTTTTACATGTGTTGAATCCACCCTAGCCAGTTGATTTGTTAACATATTAACAGTTTCTGCAATAGGGATTCTAATCATGCATGTGACACCTATTCGTAAGTATAAGGAAAATTTAATGAAGATAGAAAATGAGCTCAAACAAACAAGCAAACAAACAAAAATACCTTGCAGGGGTAAACTATATCAGAAACAACCTGGAAATATAGAGACTGCTTGAAAGAAGACAGAACATTATTAAGACATTTTTTCTAAGACATTGATTTTATTCCCTGTTCCTGTGAACTGTGGTTTTGTCTTCCCTAAGTTCCTATGTTGAAGCCCTAATCCCCAAAGTGATGTATTAGGAGGTGGGGACTTTGGGAATAAGTAGGTCAGTGGGTGAAAACCTCATGAATGGATTAGTAACCGATAATAAGACAGAAAAGAGAGATGATCCCTCTCTCCCCCATGTGAGGATAAATGAGAAGATGGGCTTCCTCAAAAAAAAAAAAAAAAAAAAAAAAAACACCAGACACTGAACTGCCATCAGCCTGGTCTTGAACTTCTCAACTTCCAGGAGGGTGAGAAATACATTTTTGTTCTTTTAGCTTCCCAGTCTATGATAAATTATTATAGCAGCCTAAACTAAGGCACCTGCTAATCTTAACTGATTGATAATTTCTCCACTAAAATGAATATACCTACACAACTTCATGTCTAAGGCTACAGAAGGTTCTATGTTTGTAAAGGAATAAAAAATTAATAAAATTAAAGTGTTCTCAAAGTGTGGCTCCCTGATCCACAGCATCAGCACCACCTGAAATGGATTGAAAATGCAATTCTCAGTCTCAAACCCAGTGAGTGAGAATCTCTGGAGTGATCACACAAGGCCCCCGGTGATTATACTGCATGCTAAAGCTTGACAGGTTTACATTTTACAGGTTTTACAAACTTGTTAATTTGACTGTATAGTACATACACACTACTCATTATTAACGTGGCAAAAATAGGTTTACAGTTATGATTATGCAAAAACAGTTTATTCTTGTATTATTATTTATTAACTATATATTATATCCCATACAAACAACTGTATACCTACCTTGTCCCACCCTGAATAATCTTAGAATGATCTCCTGTGTTTCTCAACCTGGGGCACTCATAGCCTTGGCATACACAGAAGAGGGGCAAGGTACCCAGGGAAATATAGGTGGGAGTCTTTTGCCACAGATTGGGCTCCTAGACCCCCTGGGCATATTCATTCACTTTTTTTTTTTCCTCTTTGCCTTTGGATGTTCTTAAGTGAGAAAGTTCAGGAGATCTCTCAGTTACTTCTACCTGTCAGGGCTAACCTTACTAACTTGCCTTAAGGGAACTCATAGTCGTCCTGCCTCTACATATCACCCTTACACTTCCCATGCCAAAAGACGTACAGTGGGTCCTTGACTTACGAGTGTCCCGACTAACGAGTTTTTTGAGATACCAGCTGTCTCTCGGCTGATTTTTTGCATTGAGTTGATAGAGTAATTTGAGTTAACGAGCTCCTTAACGAGCTCGGTCTTGGAAGGAATTAAACTCATAAGTCAACGCCCCACTGTATTTGGTATAAAGGACTTGAAATACAAATGCTCACTACATAGTGGTACTATTTTAAGCCAGAGTAAAATAGGAAATAATATTTTCCCCAAATGAATTTTCATTTAATTTAAATTACTAAATAGTGATAGTTGCTGTGAGTTTAGATGATTTCTTTTTTCATTGATTTAATTTCCCCTTATGTTGTGATTTTATAGAATAGTGTCATTTAGGTTTGATCTTATTTTATGTCATAATTTGATACAATTAAAAGTAGACACTTCTTTATGTATGCCACTATTTCTTAGGTTTTCATGTAATTGATCCGTGAAATCAAAAATTCTGAGAAATACATCATTAAACAATTACTGTCCTACATTTACTTAGTCAGTCAATAGGTAGCCAATCACAGAACCAGATGCTGCAGGAACAGAATCAAGGTCAAGTATGTTTGATAAAAGGAGAGTCAAAGAAATAGCAAAGCATTAAAGTACCCCAAATGAAGAAGACTATGCATTATTGCAAAATAGGAAAGGATCAGAGGACAAGGTGACTACCTAAGGACATCTGTGAGAAAGTACCACAAAGACTGTGGAAACTCAAGATCCGGCATTTATTTTAGGTTTATTATCATTGTACTTGGGCTCTGCTCTGCTCACTCCCCAAAACATGGTCTGCTCAGATTATCAGCTAGAGAGTGTTTATGCCTGGCCGGTGTGACTCAGTGGTTGAACATCGACTTGTGAACCATGAGATCACAGTTGGATTTCTGGTCAGGGCACATGCCTGGGTTGTAGGCTTGATCCCAAGTAGGGGGTATACAGGAGGCAGCTGATCAATGGTTCTCTCTCATTATTGATGTTTTTATCTCTCTCTCTCTCCCTCTCCCTTCCTCTCTGGAATAAATAATATATATATATATTTTTTTAAATATTTGACTATGGAGGCTGAATAATTGATATCCAAAATATGGAAGTTATTTCTATGACTCCTAGTTTTCTTAAAATAAATATTCCAAATTGCCAGCGAACAAAATTTCAATCTATTAACAGAGTATACAGGAAAAATTAAAATATATGCAAATGTATGTATTCTACTTGTATAGATATAGCGTAACACATTCAACTAAATGGTTACTATATGAAATAATAAGTAGCTAAATACAAATTAGTTGTGGTAGAGTTAGAAATGGAATTATTTCAGAAAACGGAGCAGCATGGGGAGAGTTGGGAACAATTACGCTTTCATTCTGCATTTCGGTTTGCTGTTATTTTTACTTTTCTAATAATCATCTTTCAAAACAGTTTCAGTTTTAGTAAGTTCGCTATTATTGATATCATCATTTGAATAAGAATAGGTGATTAGGATGTATTCACTTGCATCTATTTTACATACATGAGATTAAAGATGATCTTTAAATTCTTGGTCTTCTGAAAGGAATTGTGATCTGGCCATGTTCATACACTATCTCAGCAACTCTGAAGGTTCTGAGACAGGGAGGGGAAAGCGCCTGATATGCTTTTGAAATCTTTGCTTTCCATATAGTCTTATCTGTATGTAGTCGACTCTCCACCTTCAAGACACAGTGTATCTGCGCTTCTCACTCCACTGCCTGCAGCTCAGAGATAGGCAGAGAGCAGTTTGAGCTCCTGGGAGCAGTGTTTCACAGGCATAGTGGAAACCAGCTGTATTTATTCAGGACTTTGTGGTTAGTCACAGTCATTTCCTATCTCAGAACACCAAAGAGCGGACTCCATTTTCCACCGTGGTGTGTGTAATATGTCTCAAAACAAATTTATGGTATGACCATGAACTACTAAATGTAATGGGGCAGAAAATGCAGACACACATTATATTTCCTCCTACACAGCTGGAATCTCTCTCTTCTTTGCTCCAGCAGCCTTTGAGACTGGGAATGAAGGCCCTTTTTTTGTTCCTTCTTCTGTAGCATAGAAAAACAATAAAGAGAGAGAGAGACGCGAGCTATATTTAGAACCACAGCCCCATCATCTTTTGTAAGAAGGAATGCTTTCACTGTTTAATGTTTCGGAAGTAAACTAATAAGCACAAGTCCCATAATGTCTGCACTCGCTCAGGTTTGTTACAAGTGAGTAGAGAGGTGGGGGGAAGATTTCACGGCCTTGGTCTCATGTTGCACCTCAGTCTTCGGAATCTCAGGGCTCCCATTGCTACTTGACTGCTTGTATTTTCTCATTTAATCTGAGAAATAAACTCGTGCTGTGGAAATTATTTACACTTTACTAAAAGAAAATTGAAGTTTAGAGAGGTTATGTAACATGCTCATGCCCAATCACTTAACCTAGATTTGTATCTACATGAGTAAATTCCTTACCCCCCTGGGTTCTCATGTCAAATGGACTGACTGGATTAGTCCATTTCCGTGAATCTTTCTGATTATAAAATGCCATGATTCCATGAAATACTTTTCTAGTGATGTTCATCTCTGAATCATAGTTGGTTTTCTTGTATTTTTGCTTCAGATTGCTATTTTCAAGTGATTTCCCTTCAAAAGACTTTTAAATAAGATATTCTCCTTTAGCATGAAATAGCCAAATGTGATACTGTTATATATAATGGAAAAAACAAAATGGAGTAAGCATGGCTAAGGGAGCCACTTAAAATAGAGTCAGGAGGCTATTAGGGAAGTGCAGCCTGTGCACATCTCCTGTCTCAGCTCTCAGAGCTGCTGTTAAGTTGCTAACCTGCTGCTACACTCAGCTCCAGGCTGAGTCCTAAACATCCTGGACCAACAAGTGCTGTGTGGACACAGACAGGTCACTGCTTTCCTTGTAGTTTTCACTTCCCTTGTTTGCAAAGTGCAACTAACCAATCCCTGTGCAGCTAGCAGCAATCCTTCAATTGCAGGAAAGAATTACACTTTGCGGCTTTTGCCTTTACAAACCCCGCCTTTCCGTGTTCTCTTCAGTGTAGTTTGCTTCGCTACCTGAATTTGTGTCTCCCAGATTGCAATGCTTTTGTTCAAATAAATGCCTTTGGATTCGTATCACAGCTTGAATCTCTTTTTTCATCAACAATGTACACATATATGGATATACATATTTATATGCATATACTTATGCTAAAAACTTTTAAAACATTCTAAAATACCTATTACTGTTTCATGACATCACTAGGCATTTTTAATACATCTTCCTATCTAATTCTAGAAAAAGTCTAGTGTACTAGGTATTATTTCCACTTTAAAAATGAGGAAATTCAACCTCAGAAAGGTTTAATAACTTAAGATCACACAGCTACTATGTGAAGGCATTTGTGTTTATATCCAGACACTCCTGGCTGCATAGAGCTCTGCTGTTTACACTGTGACACACTGCCCCCACTTGTTACAGCCTCTACTTAACGGGATTGGTCGTTTTATATTAAGTTCCGATTATGCCCATTCCGATTATGGTATTTTCTTTTTCCAACCCACTGTCTTTTGGTGATGCTTCACAATATCCCTAGAAAATAAAGATTATAAATCTAGAATTATATTCTCCCTCCCCAATAGTGGGCTGTTTGCATATCAATAAAAAGCACATGGATTTATGAATGCAGTGTGATAAAAATATGTTTGTAAATTGTACAAATACTAACAAGCACCTAGAAACAAGGTAAAAAATATAAGGAATTTTCTAAGTCACTTACCTAAAAGATGTCAGTTACAGGAAACAAAACAATAGGGTCAGGGACTCAGTTTCAGAGATGCTAAACATAGTGGCTTTCAAACATTTCTTGGCAGTAGCATCTTTCTTTTTTAAAATGAAATTTCATTAGAAATAATATATATTTGTTTTTGGTAAATGAGTAAGGGAGCTGTTCCCTTTCGGGTCCATAACAGTCTGGTTCTTCACTAACTACAATATTCCTCCAATTATGTGAACATTGATCATGTTGTTTGACTCAAACAGTGATGTGCTGACTTACCAACCACCTTTCCAAGAACAGAACAACCCCGATAGGCAGCATTTGCTCATTTCCATGGTGTACCATGGGCCATTTTAAATGGTAGCATGATATCACTCAACGGAGTTGGGAGGAGCTGCACAGAGTCCTCTCTCCCAAGTCATTCTCAGCCAGCTTCAGCACCCTCCTGAATGCACGCTGCTCAAGGGAAAAAGAGATGTGAGGAGTAATTCAATTATTCCTCATTCTATTCACTACATTAGAAATTTGTATGAATCAGCTAGCAACAGTAACAAAACTGCAAGTGAAATATTCATAGAGAGTTTACCTCCATTTTACCTCATCATAGATTGATTTTTCGAATATTCAAATCACTTTATGGCACATTAAGAGGGCATTAACTTAGGTAATAAGCATTTTGCACTGGGGAGATGGGGTGGGGAATGACCAAAAGTTGTCATTTTGAATTGCAAGGCAGGCAAGAATGAGGAAACTGAATGTAAAGATGAGTGGTAAGAGTATGTGCAGAAAACATAAGAGAACAAAGGCCCAGAGAAGAAAATATGGCACTGATAGTACAATGGAAAGGGGGTGCTTTTTAAAACACTATCTACCAATTTCTCATTTTTTTTTATATAACTCAAGTTCTAATGCTCCTTTGAAAACCTAAAAGAGTTTCCTAGGGTTCTTGATCTATAAACAGTGGTTGCTAATCCCTATTCTCAACTAGCACTATATTTTTAAGGCTTTTATTTTTTGAGTTAAGGTTAGGGGGCTAGATAAAAGGAACTAAAACAAGCCTGTAAACTAGGCCAATTAGGCATTATATAATGGATATAAAGGTGTCAAAATAATTAACACTATTCTTGTGGTGATCAAGTTTGAATAAATTATATTAAATTTGTTTCTCTGCTATTTGCATAGCTAATTACTGCTGTTTTTTACTCAGCTAACTGAATTTTCTGTGACAATCTCTCTACATAATGAGTAGCATATTCTATAAACATACTTGAAGTCATTGCAAAAATAAGGAAGCATTCTAGCTGCTCCTGAAAGTCAACCCATCCTTCTTCTGTCTGCACAGGTTTGGACAACAAAATTGCTTTAAAAAGCAGAAAATAACATAGCAGCATTTGTTTGAGGGAGTTTGGAAGGAGAGTATATCCTTTCTGTGAATCTTAATCAATTGTTTAAACTTTCCTTCTTGCCAGTCATTAATAGCACTAGTTAGCTTTATTGAGTATTAATGTCTCTTTGTAGTTGTACAAATATAGATTTTAAAAAATACCTACGTACCTTTTCCAAAGTTTTCCAAGATACCTAGAAAAAATTCTTGCAGGCTAAGCAAGCAAGTTGCTTTCAGTGGGATGATGATCATGACAATGACAATGATGCCACTGCTGCTGCTGCTGGTTCTTTTCTTAATTTGATTTCCTGAACCACTCTTGTAAATAAATCTTGAAATATAAGGCAATCGTTTTGTTTTGTTTTTTTCCTACCTGGATGATTATGTCCTTGCCTCTCACCCTTATAATGTTTTCTGCTGAGAATTGGCCTCTGAGCCATTTAATAATACAGAAAGCATGTACATCAAGGTTAGGAAATATTATCTAATTATCACCTCATTGAAGGTAACTGAAAATACGTAGATTTTGCCTATGTTTTGATATCGGTGGATTGAATTATTCAGCCAGAAAAAAATGCTTCCTTGAGTTATATAACTAGTACTCCAAGCCAATGGTCATAGTGTACTTGCCAGACATAATTGGAGGATGCTTATTAATGTCATAGGCAAAGATTGGGTATTTTTAAGTGTATCTTTTAAAAGCGTCTTCAAATTTTTCTAGATTCGGATAACATTTCAGCCTGAGCCAGCCGCTGTCCATTTAAACAGTAATGGATTTTGTTTCAGAATCATTGTTTCTAATTAATAAAACTTTGCCCCATTTTCTGCTTTATACACATTAATTACAAAATGACAATATCCATTACCTATTTAGCCTCCATTATCTTAGACTATCATTTAATTCCTGTTATCCTTTTAAAGTTCAGTTGCTTTGGTCTGTAACTGCATTTCTTCATATGTACTACTTTTCCTTTATTTATTTATTTACTTACTTATTTATTTATTTATTTATTTTTTGTAACGTAATGTCCTAATTGATATTCAGCTCTGTAATGAAGTAATGAGCACTCATTTAAAAAATATGAAGTAGGAGAATTATAGTGTTTTAGACACTGATCATATGGGTTTTGTGCAAAACTCACCATCGTGCAATAGTTAGAGAGCAAAATTACAACAAACAAACATAACATATGTTGGTGGAGACTGAGCATATGGTCAATGTGGAATGTGTGATGGAGGTAAAGTAACTGCACTGTCAGCTTTTCACAGAAGCTCGTTTTCCCATTTCAGTTCAGATAAACAAATTTTATTGTACGTTTATTCTGTGTAATGCACTGTGCCAGCGATGCTTTTCTGAGGAGAATTTGGGAAATGCTTTCTCCCAAGAGAGGATACAAATAAGGGTGGGTTTGGGAATAGGTAAGAGCCACTTTCAGCAGTCGGTGGTCTCTCCCAGGCAATCACAGCATCAGAGAACACTGGGGGGGGGGGAGAGTAGGTATCATTTAGTTTGCTTCTTCATTCATTCATTTACATTCACCAATATTTATTGGGCACTATTTATGTGCCAGGATTTAGACAAGGCCAAGGTTGGGAGATAGTCATTCCCTATTGCACAGATAAACTAATGGATTTAACTTATCCGCAGTCACATGAGCACTTTTCTGCTGTTAGATGCACAAAGTATGAGCATACTTTCTTTAAAGAAGGCAATTCTATGACTTGAGATATTACTAGAATAGAAGGTCAGGGACAGGAGACTTCATTTCTAAGCGTCTGGAAAGAATCAATGTAAAAAGAAGAAAGAATTCTACAGCACTATGCTCTAAAACATCCAAAGATTTTACAGTGAAAATATGTGAACCCAATCTCCTTTATCACACTGAAAATTTCCTTGGCTGCATATTTTGAACTTCTGAATTGACATGCTGATTTTTTCCTGTGGTATACCTGGATCTATTCCCCACAGAAATAGATCGACTACTTGCATTTTCACTATGGTTCTAGTCTCTACATCTATGAATTTTGTTTAGTGTTGTATCTTTATGATTTTACCAAGTTAGTAAAATATTAGTGTTTTTTGAAACTTGTAGCATTTTATGAATCTAAGTCCTTTAGCAGACCTCGGAAAATATCTCTTAATACATAAAGAAATAACATAAGTTAGATTAAATGCTAAATTTTATATATCAGGTAATATTAGTATTAATATCTTGAGAATTAGATGAGCTGTTACAGTGATAATCAACAAAATATCAATTATTAATAAGATCTTACATAGAAATGTATTAAATATTTCTAAATTACATTTAATGTTCCTTTGTGAGAATATATTAGACACATGTTTACTCTTTTAACATTTCATTAATGGACTTGTTTAAAATCCAACCTCTGAAAAATTAGATACTAGGACCCTCTAATATACAGTTATAGATGCTGTGATAGAATCCATCTATTTATTCATCTAAGGTTATTTTTAAAATTATCATGTGTTGTATAAATATGCACAGTTTTACATCTAAGAAATTATCTTAGATATATCTATCTCTTGTCTTAGAGTAAGATATATAAAATACATCAGATATTTGCTATATATATGTATATCTATAAGCACGCAAGGTGAAATAAAACTACACCAAATAACAAATAGGACTAATTTCATTTGCTACCTTTATCTTCCCAAAGTATAAAAAATTGCATATGATTGGGATTGAATGACATTTGAAGATAAATATGGAATAGACATTTAATATTTCCATAGTGATCAGATTAAACCTGTATATAGTGTGCATACATACTTTTAAAATTGCTTTGCACAGGATAGATGATAACATTCACATTTCTGTATACTATGAAGTAGCTATTTTATTGAAAAATTGTGTGAACATATTTGGATCCTAGTCCCAGCTCCAAACCACTAGCTGTGTGATCTTTAGTAAATTACTCCATCTGGTTTTTTCATCAACAGTAGAATATATGCAAACAAAAACTAATATTTCCACATTAAAAGCATTTTTTTCAATTATATATTTGATTATTATTCAAAAGCCTACATCTAAGCACTCTAGATTTTAGTATGACTTGTAGAGATAATAAGAAGAAGTGTGGGTTTCTTATGACAAACAACCAATGCCAGTCTGATTTCTTACTTTTTCTCTTTCTTCCTGAGCTTAAACAAACGATTGTGGGGATTAGCCCTAGCCAGTTTGGCTCAGTAGATAGAGTGTCTGCCTGTGGACTGAGGGTCCCAAGTTCGATTTTGGTCAAGGTCACATGCCTGGGTTGCGGGCTCAATGCCCAGTGGGGGGAATGCCAGAGGCAGCCGATCAGTGATTCTCTCTCATCATTGATGTTTCTATCTTCTCTCTCTCCCTCTCCTTACCTCTCTGAAATCAATAAAAATATATTTAAAAACAGAATGTGGGGATTATATAATAACTCATTTTCTCAAAAGTCTCTTAAATATATTATGGTAACTTATAATTTTATATTACTAAAATAGCACTCACTCCAAAATGTTTGTTTATGCAACTTTTAACATTGTTTGTCACTGATAAAAAAATCAATGTTTTCTTCATTCTAATTCAGTTTCTCTTATGGGTGGTGTACTATGTTTGATTTTCCTCAAGTCTTAGATGTCAGCTGGGAAATGTATGAAAACATCAAGTTATTGATGGGTGGGCAGATAGAGAAAGGGTAACCCCTTTGGAGACCACATAGGTGTAGAGTTCCCTGCATGAGTAGAGACTTCTAGTGCTCACCTGTCTCTTTCCACCCCTACCTTCACAGGAAAACAACACTTACCCTTTGCTATTGGCAGAGACATGTGGTTGGTCTAGCTAATGACAAGCTCACACAATTCAGCGTCAGTAAGACGAACATTCTAATTTAAAAATGGGCAAACATCTTTCCTTTTCAAATTGTTTTCCATATAGTATTTCTTACTTTGCAGTAAGTTTATTTAAAGCTACTATCCTAACCATTTCCATTACCATATTTTGATGTAACACCTTCAAATATGTATGAATGGGTAGAATTCCGTCCTAAATTTGAGCTGTCAGAGGCCTATTCTTTGGTAGGAAACACCTGATGCGTGAGACAGAAATCAGCTTTCCTCTTCTCTGCCAAATACTCTTCAAAATAGCACATTTACCCCCACCAGATTCTGTCACAGGCCCACATTTGTAACTCTCCAAAGAAAGGGAAAAGCAGTATTTTTTTGTTGTTGATAACAAACCCAGGATTTGAGCTTTGTGCCATCTGAAATCATTTTACAGAGACCTTGGAGCTGCTAAGCTCTAATCTTCAGCTTCCCTAACACTGATATGATCATTTCTAGCCTAAGAAACTACAGTAGAGATTCAATTATTTAATTAAAATAAATGTATTCAGTTAATGAATAAAATGAAGCCTACAATACACATCCTTTCATCTTATTTGTATTTAAGGTGGTTTAAAATTGTCCCAAAATTAATTACCTTATGTATAACTTCTGATCTAAGATTTTGTGAGCTATTCTATTATGTGTCAGCTAGAGATTCATAAACTGGATATTTTAAAAGCAAGCATTGTAGTAATGTTGCTGTTGTCTTATATTCAACACATATTAACAACTAAATGTGATCATTAAACCTATAAAACAATGCCTGGAACTTAACAATCATTAAATGATGGCTCCTAATTATCAGCCTTTAGAAAAATTAATATACAACTTCTGGGTAAAGATTGATAAAAAAAATAATTAGGTCTTATATAGCGGTGTTCCAGTTCTATATTAAGAATCCCCTTATACCTCACAGTGTTGTTACAAAAGAATAAAAAAAAATTCAGTAGTACACTAGTATCCTATCTGCACATGGCAAGAACTCAAATTTTAGCTATTAAAAATAATAACAATATTTTATTATGATAACATCGGCCAAGAATGGCCCACATACCATTCATCGAGAAGGACAAGATAAGCAGCTCCGTGGCTGTGTTAATGACTATATTAACAATCAAAGCATGGCAGCGATTATAGGCTAAGGTTTAGGCTTAAGAGAAATGAAGAGAAAGTGGTAAAATCATGCCTTGTGTTAATAAGAAATGCACCAGCTTTACTCTAAGTTTTCTTTTCCGTTGCTGTAGAATAAAACCTGCTTTAAAGAACTCTCTGAGTGTTTGGGCTGAAGAGAACTGCTTGTACTTTCCATTTTGCTGTAGTGGGGAGAGAAGAAAGAAGGTAAGAATAGCTCATGGGGTGGTACTGGTACTGTGAGCAAGGCCAAGGAAATGTGTGCCAATTTTGAATCAGGTGGTCAAATAATTTTTGAAATAATATTTTCAAGGCTGTGCAGTCTCCCTCAGATCTGCCTTCAAATAGGAACATTCTACTCAGAGGAGACAAAAAGACCTACATTTTCCCTTTTATTGATGACTTAACTAACATCGATATGCTACATGGTAGCTTCAAGTACACTACAGTCCTTGAAGTTGGATGGCTAAGATCCATAAAGAATTCAAATTAGGAATAAAGAAATAGTGTAAGCCTGATAGCTTTCCACAGTAACAATGTCCTCCTACTGCTTTCCAGATTCATTTTTCAGGTGTTAATAGATTAGACATATATAGTTTGAATCATTACCTCATTGTTATTGATGCATAGTTTGTCTCTGGAGATAAACCCTCATTTATCTTTATGTATGTTTTATCATGAAAAATTACCAGTAAAAGACTCTAGTAGAGAGTCAGTTATTTAATTAAAATGAATGTATTCATTTAATGAATAGAATTAAGCCTACATTACATATCCTTTCATCTTATTTGTATTTAAGGTGGTTTAAAATTTTCCCAGAATTAATTGCCTAAAGTATAACTCTCCTGATCTTAGGTACGCTTTAGAGTGGCTGTTTCAAGCTGTGTTCCGAGGTGCCCTGGGAATTCTGGAAAGTCTCCTCAGGGGCCATTGAGGCTGGCCTGAGGGTAGGTGGCAAGCGATCAGGGCCCTCATTTCCACCTTGCTTGAGCAGCACTAATCAGATTTCTGATTTTTATAATAGAAATCACCGTTAAAGAATGAAAAATGTTTTTTGACTAAATATATATATATACAGCCATGCTGTCTTACATCATCCTTCATTACCTGCTTTCAATAATGAAAAACTAATCCAAGCCCATGTTGCTACGTGGTTAGAGCACTGGCCCTTGCACGGAAAGGGGTCGATCGCAGAGCCCAGGTCAGGCATATGCAGGAGGTAACTGATCAATGAAATCCCCCCCCTCTCTCTCTCATCCCCCCGCCACTTACTTTCTCTAAAAATCAATAGAAAAAAATATCCTCGGGTGAGGATTAATAGAAAAAAAGAAAAACTATTTTAAAAATATAACAATGAGCTCCTTAGAAACAATGCATTCAATATTTTTATTCATTGTAGATAAAAATGGACTAGAAAATCTGAGGATACTGATTCTATATGCATTATAGCAATATACTAACGAATAGTGAATAGAGAAATTAATGTGGCAGAAACTTGAAATAAAGGCATACCTCATTTTAAAGAGCTGGGTTTCAACGTGCTTCACTGATATTGTGTGTTTTGCAAGTTGGTGGTTTCTGACAACACTGTGTTGGGCAAGTCCATCAGCATCATTTCCTAACAGCCTTTGCTCATTTTTTGTTTCTGTGTCACATTTTGATAATTCTTGCAACAGTTATGCGCTGCATAAGGACATTTCCGTCAATAGCAGGCCACACACCTGGTATGTGACGATGGTTTCATACAGTTATAATGGAGCTGAAAAATTCCTATCACCCAGTGACATTGTAGCCTTCATAAAGCCATAGCAAAACGCATTACTCATGTGTTTGTGGTGATGCTGGCGTAAATAAACCTCTTGTGTTGCCAACTGTATCAAAGTGTAGCACATATAATTATGTACAGCACATAATGCATGATAATGACAATAAATGACTGTTACCAGCTTTGCATTTGTATTCACTCTCTTATACTTTTGATGGTTATTGTAGAATGTACTCTTACTACTTACAGAAAAATATGACATTTTACACCAGCAGCAGCCTGTTTACCACATCTTTTGATTGCATCATTTTCTCTTGTGCTTGATTGGATCTCATGTGGTTTTGTACAGTCACCTGCTGCATAGGTTTATAGCTTAGAAGCAACAGGCACAACGATATAGCCTACGTGTGTGGTAGGCTAGCCCATATAGGTTTGGTGTAAGTTCACTCCATGATGTTTGCAACAACCAAATTGCTTAACAATGCATTTCTAGACTGTATTCCTGTCGTTAACTGACACATGACTGTATTTCAAACGTCATTAATAGCGTTATATTTTAATGGTGCTCTGTGAGTGGTGATCTTTGATGTTACTATTGTAATTGTTTTGAAGCTCCAGGAACTGCACCCAAATAAGGCAGAATACTTAATCGATAAATGTGTGTGTTCTGATTGTTCCACCAGAAGTCCATTCCTTTGTCTCTCTACCTCTCCATGGGCCTCCCTGTTCTCTGAAACCCCATATTAATCCAGCCCTGGCCTGGCGACTTCTACCCCTACACCACAAGGGTGAAGGTCAATTTGTGGTCACACACATCCCTAAGTGGCAGGTTCTATCATTGATAGGGGCATGTAAGGGAGGCAACTGATTGATGTTTCTCTTTCACATTAATGTTTCTCTTTCTCTCTCCCGCCCTTCCTCTCTCTAAAAACCAATGAAAACATATCCTTGGGTGAAGATTTAAAAAGGGGAAGTTACTCCAGTGAACACACACATAATAAGAAAGAGAGGCAGCCTGCTGATATGGAGAAAGCATTAATGGTCTGGATAGAAGACCAAAGCAGCCACAACATTCCTATGCCTACCCAAAGCAAAGCCCTGTCTTCAATTCTGTGAAGGCTGAGAGAGGTGAGGAAGCTGCAGAAGGAAAGTTTAAAGCCAGCAAAGGTTGGTTCATGAGGTCTCAGGAAAGAAGCCCTCTCCATAACACAAAGTACACGGTGAAGCAGCGAGCGCCAGTGTAGAAGCTGCAGTAAGTTATCCAGCGGATCTAGCCAAGATCATGAAGGAAGGTGGCTACGTTAAACAACACGTTTCTAAGGTAGATGAAACAGCTTTCCACTGGAAGAAGGTGTCATCTAGGACTTCCATAGCTAGAGAGGAAACGTCCACGCCTGGCTTCAACGTTTCAAAGGACAGGCTGACTCTTGTGAGAGGCTAATGCAGCTGGTGACATTAAGTTACAGCCAGTACGCATTTACCGTTCTAAAAATTCTACAGCCCTTAAAACTGATCCTAAATCTGCTCAACCTGTGCTTGACCAAAGAAAGAACAAAGCCTGGGTGACAGCACACCTGTTTACAACATGGTTTAATGAATATTTTAAGCCTATTGTTGAAACCTACCGAGCAGAATAAAAAGTTTCCTTTTGAAAAATAACTGCACGTTGGAAATGCACCGTTTGCATCCAAGAGCGCTGATGGAGGGTTACAACAAAATTAATGTTGTTTTCACGCCTGCTAATGCAGCATCCATTCTTTAACCCACGGATCAAGAAATAATTTTGACTTTCAAGACTGATTGTTTAAGAAATGCATTTCATAACACTATAGCTTCCAATGCCTCTGACGGATCTGGCCAAACAAATTGAAAATCTTCTGGAAAGGATTTACCATTCTAGGTGCCATCTAGTTGTGATTCGTGGGAAGAACATTAATAGGAGTTTAGAAGAGATTGATTCTAACCCTCCTGGATGACTTTAAGGGGGGCTCAAGACTTCAGTGAAGAAACTGTAGATGTGATGAAAACAGCAAAAGAACTAGAATGAGAAGTGGAGACTGAAGATGTGAATGAATAGCTGCAACCTCATGATAAGTGTAAGTTTATTAAGTGTGAAATAGCATTATGTCTACAAACACAATGTACTGTATATACCTTAACTCAAAAATACTTTGTTGCTAAAAATGTTAACTATTATCTGAGCCTTCAGCAAGTCATAATCGTTTTGCTAGTGAGGGTTTTGCCCTGATGTTGATAGCTGCTGATTGGTCAGAGTGGTGGTTGCTGAAAATTGGGGTGATTGATAGTTTCTTTAATAAGACAACAGTAAAGTTGTCTGTAACTATTGACTTTCAGGAATGATTTCTCGGTAGCACATGATTCTGTTTGATAGCATTTTACCCACAGAACTTTCAAAACTGAAGTCAATTACGTCAAACCCTGCCACTCCTTTCTCAACTGATAATTAGGAAAACTTTTAAATGATATTTCAACAATATAACTTACTTCCTTTTCATTTTAGACACCGAACAGCTGCCTTGTTAAAAGGGCTAAATTCCGTGTGGGCTGTCTACCCTGCTGATGACAGCCGGTTATCCTTCTCCTTCGTGGCTATTCTGTGCACACTGTCAATAACTGATTCCTGTATCTCTGTTCATAGTCAAGTGTTGTTTTTGTTCATTAAAATAGCTTCACACACCATGCTTTATGAAACCTCTAAATACTTGTTTGAAATCACAACTTTTCTTTTTTAAAAAATGATATGCTCTTCTTTCGAAAAGACCATCTGCTTTCAAATTTCAGGAGTAATTCCAAAAAGAAAAAGTGATTACACTTTAAACACATTTTTTTTGTAGTTGCTAGCATAAAGGATAACAGTCAACAACTATTCAGATACACTGACTACTTTTGTATAGTACATAAAAGCTAAACTCTCATTACTGTAATAAGAGTTCCTACAAAAGATTTCTCTGGGTCCAAGTTCCAAGGTTAAGTGGCAGAATCACAACACTTCAGAACAAAAAAAGTACTCAAATAATATTATAATTTAAAAACCATTGATAGTTACCAGGATTATTCTCACCCAAAAATTAATGCTGCCAAATTTTTGAATCTCTATTTTTATTTGCTTTTTCATTATAAAGAATAGCAAGTGAACTACTTACAATATATAGTTATTAGTTTATCACAAGTGAATGAATTATTTGTTGAAATTTATATATTTAATTTATTTTGCTCTGTATTATTAGAGACCTTTAAAGTCATTTGTTCTGTGAAACTTCAAATTTTCACTTATACTTAGTGTATTATATTACCTCAGTTATGTCAGTTATGATTATATTAGAATTTGAGGCAAATCTTTAGAATTTAGTTTTTTTATATATCTTTATATTTGTATCTGTCATAGATAGAGGGGTTTTTTTATCCCTACCATTTCCAATTAATGTGGAATATTATTGAAATTAAACTAGTTGTTGATTAAGTAGCTCTGATTTAATTGTTATAATTAATAGAATTAGTAGGGAGAGGTAAAAGTTAAGATAAAACATAATAAATTTAAAAAATGCATTAGAAATGAGAATAGCCCTAGCCAGTTTTTGCTCAGTGGTTAGATTGTCAGCCAGTGGACTGAAGTCTTGGGTTTGAGTCCAGTTAAGGGCATGTATGTGGATTGCAGGCTGGATCCCAGGCCCCCATCGAACCCATGCAGGAGGTAACCAGTCGATGTGTCTCTTTCACATCAATGTTCCTCTCTCTGTCTGTCTCCCCGATCCCTTCCACTGTCTATAAAAATCAATGGAAAAAAATATCCTCAGGTCAAGATTAACAAAACAAAACACACACAAAGTAGAAATGAGAATATAAAAAATACTATGAGAATTAAGATATTTAAAATAAGAGAGAGAAGAAGCAGGTTAGGGAGGGAGGGGGGAGAAACAAGGCCATAGATAAAGATTTAACATTTCAATAGCATAATGACACAAAGAAAAATGTTATGACAAAAGTCATGCTTAGCACAAGAGCCATCAGAATAAATAGCAAGATGAAAATGGTATGAATACAAGTATTTGAACAGACAACATGAAAGAGTATGAAAAAAAAAGAAATAATAAATAAGAATAAGCCATACATATTTGGTAAACAACAATACAAAATGTACTCATTTAAAAATATCTATGAGGTCATCTAGGTATAATTTTTAGATTGAATCGTCACCCTTCTATATATATATCCCAATCCTTGGAATGAATGTTTTAGTGTTGAAGAAAGTAACTATTCCCCCTTATCTTGACTATTAGTATAGCACTTATATATGTGTTTTACCCTTGACTTATGTAAATCTCCAGGAAAGGGCATGATCTAAGCCATACAAGTTACCAACAAAAATGTTTCCACTGGCATCTCTGAAATGAGGAAAATAGGAGAATATTGATTCCAATTATTTTATCAAGACAAATGCTCACATTTTGTAAAACCTAAACTCCTATAAATCACCTGCTTACAAATCTCAAGTTAAATAAAACATCAAGTGAAGATTTTTGTGTGTGTGTTTTTTTCTGTCAAGCCTGATTTAATTCCACTCATATTGGAAGGCTCTCATCCTATCAAATCTACCCTAATCAGCTGTTTGAGTATAAATTTCTCTGAATAAACTACATCATTTTTTTAAAAAAATCAAAATTTTGTAGTACTTTAAGTTTGTAGATTAACCAGTTTGTTAACCATTGTAGATTTACAGTGTGTATTGCAGCATATAAAGGGTATGAGAATAAGAAGAAGCTTGGGAAATAGTCTATATTCTCAAGAAAAGTATAACACATTTCTTTTATACACATTTGTTACAATTCCAAATATATTTTTTTAAAGTATATAAGTATCTTATTGTACCATAGTACCAGCAAAATAAAGTTCTCTCAAAAGCATAGTGATTAAAGCAGTCCTTGGTGAATGATACCTCAAAAATTCAAAGTCAGGCTTTGTTTAACACGCAAGAAACATTATCTATTTGAGAAAGTGCACATAATTGTATCAGGAAGAATTATCTTATTGGGATCAGAAAATATTCTCTTTAAGGCCTGTCAGTATTTCTGTCACAGATTTGTTCATTGTAAAAGTACTGTTTTGAGAAAAAACCTGACAGTGGGGCCTTGAGTTAAATGTAAATAAGTATTTATAGATTTTCCAGAAGATTAATATGACTACTTTTTAGGTTGTTATTGAATATTAAAAGTAAGCTAATTGATCTACAGTGGTTTGTTGCATATAAAGTAAAAACAGCCTGAAAAAATATTTGATAAGCAGAAGGTGATCTTAATTGTTTTGGTACAGATATTCATCACTTCTGTATTAGGTTGTCTTTCTGAAAATTAAGCAAGCAGACTACCATGTATACTTGCTGTATATTATTTTCCCCTACTCATCATACTTTCCCATTTCCAATACTCTCACAGAAAAAAAAAAGAAGCCACGTATGTATCAAGTAAACAGAGCACCTTTCTATTATAAAAATAGATTATGGGGTGTGTGTGTGCATGTGTGTGCATGTGTGTTTGTAGAGTATGCATGTGTGTATGCATGCCAGCTCTTGAGGGAATATAGAAGCAATTGTCAAGCTTAGTTTGTAGATACACCTCTACATTTTATTTTAAATTTAGCAGTTTAGTTAGAAATTATATTTCTGATTCTTTTTTGTTGTTATTGTTTTGATGAGTGGTCAGATGCAATCACTACAGAAGGGGTTTAGAACTTAATTACTGGGAGGCACACACACAAATGAGAAAACAAAGCAAAGTGAGGTGTAAGTCAAGGAAATGTAAATTCCAGTCACAGTTCTGAGCTTCATTAACTTTGTGTCTTTAGGCTAGTTGCTTTACTTCACTGAGCTAGTTGTTTGTTTGTTTTTTCAGTTTAAATTATTTTATTTCCCATATAAAAAAATTTATATTATATATTTAAGGTATATAATAACTTTTGCCCCAACCCCTGTAAACATTATATTGTTTGAAGTAGTTAGTTGTTTATAGATCTATTTATCGCACTTAAATTTTATTTTATTTTATTTTATTTATTGGTTAAAGTATTACATATGTGTCCTTATGCCCCATTGCCCTCCCACCCCACTCTCATTCATGACCTCCCCCCTCAGTGTCTGTGTCCATTGGTTAGGGTTATATGCATGCATACAAGTCCTTCGGTTGATCTCTACCCCTTCCTCCCACCCTCCCCTACCCTCCCCCTGAGGTTTGAGCATCTGATTGATGCTTCTCTGTCTCTGGATCTGTTTTTGTTCATCGGTTTATGTTGTTGATTATATTCCACAAATGAGTGAGAGTATGTGATATTTATCCTTCTCCAATACATTTCGCTTAGCAAAATGCTCTCAAGCTCCATCCATGCTGTTACAAATGGCAGGAGTTCCTTCCTTTTTACAGCAGCATAGTATTCCATTGTGTAGATGTACCACAGTTTTCTAATCCACTCATCTGCTGATGGGCACTTAGCCTGTTTCCAAATTTTAGCTATGGTAAATGGTGCTGCTATGAACATAGGGGTGCACATATCCTTTCTGATTGGTGTTTCTAGTTTCTTGGGATATATTCCTAGAAGTGGGATCACTGGGTCAAATGGGAGTTCCATTTTTAGTTTTTTGAGGAAACTCCACACTGTTTTCCACAGTGGCTGCAACAGTCTGCATTCCCACCAGCAGTACAAGAGGGTTCCTTTTTCTCCAGA